>NW_024962267.1:16426147-16494473 GCF_019238085.1 Lagopus leucura | reverse complement strand
GGACCCCGCCGCTCGCAGCCCGCCGTGGCGCGGCCGCCGGCCCGGCGCTGCCTCCCAGCCGCCGCCGCCGCCGTTCTCGCTCGCTGCCTCCGCGGGGCGTGGCCACGGCCCGGCGCTGCCCGCGGCGTCACGTGGCGCGGCTCACGGCCGCCCCTCGCGGCCCGTCGGAGGAGACGGCACGGGGTGCTCCGGCGCTGGGGGCGGTGTGGTTGTGGCGGCCGTAGGGCCGAGAAGCGCGCTTGTCCAAATGTTAGGGTCAAAGCAAAATGGTGAATGTTTTTCTGATTGATTTCTCGGTTTCCAGAGTCCAGTCCAGGCTGTACTGGAGTTCCAGTTCTAAGTCACGGTTCGAAACAACCGTGAATGTTCTTCGTAGAAGTTCCTCGTGATTCTTTTTGCCAATCATCATCTGAAACCCAGTGCCAATGCTTGGAAAAGCGCTGCAGGGCATATTTACAGATATGGTACCAGTGCACCTGAGGGAGACCTGTGGAATCGTAGATTCACTGAGGTTGGAAAAGACGTCCAAGATGACTTAGCCTAACTGCCAATGCATCCCCACCATAAAACATGAGGTGTGGTCCTTAGGAATGTGGTTTAGTGATCAGTGGTGACAGAGGGATGGTTGGACACAATGATCTCAGAGGTCTTATCCAGTGCCGTGTGAGCTGAGAACGAATAGGTGCTGGAATGAAACATGTAAACCTTACACTTCTTGTGGTGTATACAACAAGGCCTGAACTACACGTTGC
The DNA here is from genome assembly GCF_019238085.1 of Lagopus leucura. Classification (NCBI taxonomy): domain Eukaryota; kingdom Metazoa; phylum Chordata; class Aves; order Galliformes; family Phasianidae; genus Lagopus; species Lagopus leucura. Next base: position 16,493,721 of record NW_024962267.1, on the reverse strand, counting down.
TGTAATGTAATGAATTTCACAGTGACTGCTGCGTAAAGGCCCACGTGAGAGCTCAGTGCCACCCGCTGCTGCCTGCTCCCACAGCCAGCTGCTGTGAGGGGCTCCCTCATCGCATTGATAGGAGAGGCTTAAGAACTAACCTTCTAATCTCATTTTTAAAGTAACAGTCTCACTATCTGTTCCTTTTGCTGCATATTAATACTTCTATTTAATTTTCGGTTTGTATTTCTAATGTGTAAATCAGATTATTTCTGTCTTTCAGCAGTTTTAAACTAATAGATTTTAGAAAGCATAGAACTGAATACGAGAAGCCTAAACGTAATTAAATTGTTACTGACCTCCTTCCTTTTAGCTGCTACAAGATTATTCATGATTCAGAACAAAACCGGGAAGCGAGAACTTGGAGTTCCAATCTTACAGCTGCCGTTGACTCATTTGTTGTCCTTTATCAAACAATTTTCTCTAGGCATTCTGTCCAGGAGCCTGGAATTCCTAGCAACAACGCTATCTGTGAAAACATCAGAAATATTAAATCAATCTTTTAATTAATAAAGCACAAAATGCTATTTAATTTCCAAGTGTTTAATCAAATATCTATAGGAATATGTTTACATCAAGACTGTTCCTCCTATTCTGAATTCATTTAAAAACAAATACTAATGTTTCCGATTACAGTAAAGATGTTTCCCATGTAGTTATACCCTAAGAAAAAAGAACAATGCTATTGCTGAACCATAGAATGACTTAGACTTAAAGGGACCACAAAGCCCATCCAATTCCAACCCCCTGCCATGAGCTGCTTTGTCCCCATCAGCTCAGGCTGCCCCATCCAACCTGGCTTTCAGCACCTCCAGGGATGGGGTACCCACAGCTTCTCTGGGCAGCAGTGCCAGGGCCTCGCTGCCCTCTGAGCAAAGAATTCCTTCTCAACATCTAATGTAAATTTCCCTTCTTTTAGTTTAGTTCCCCCTTGTCCTATCACATCAGACCATATAAAAAGTCAGTCCCCCTCCTGTTTTTACACTTTTTTTCTTATTTACAGCTGAAAGAAACAGCAGCCAATTTTTAATCCAGCACTGAATTACTTCTGAGCCACATTCAGTCTACTGGAACCTTCAAAAAATAACAGCCAACCCTCTATATTGCCAAGTAAGTGGAATGGCTTTAACATTGTGAAAGTTCATAGTGAAGTTGTGGGTGTCATATTAAAACACCGGTGTGCTAACATCACAAATTTCTCTCCCTGAAATAAGTAGGAAAGCTATGGATCACGATGGAGACCAGGCTGCACGATTTTAGTAAGGTTTGCTCTGGTAGTGTTCTCTGGAGAGCTTTCAGGCTCTCTGTGGCTAGTAACAGTTCTCAGGTGAAAGCAACCACAATTGCTCTCCATGCTGCACAGATAACAACAGGCTCAAGTGTGAAAAGAAAACATTTCTGACTTGTTCTCTTCTACAGTAGTGGCAGAGCATCCCATTTTGACCCCCCACGCTATTCATGAGGCTATTCACAAAATCTTGTCTTAGGGAAGACCTCTGCTTGCAATAATTTTTAATGCAAACGGTGCCAAATCAGCTGCTTTTCTTGAGAACAGACTGAATATCGCAAGAGGGAAGAGAGCAGTATCAGTAAGCAAGAATCTGTGATAAGGAATTTTTACTACCTTGCAGCTGTACAGACCTAGTACTAAATAGAATATTATCTGAATTATCACCTTAGCATGGTTAGTTGGTCTAATATTCAGGCAGATACATTAAAATGAAAAATAAACTCTTCATAAAGCCTGACTAAATAGAGCAGGGTGTCCATTACAAGCCTTGGCAGAACAAGGTTTTTTCAGCAAGGTGCTGATTAGAAGAAAGAGGCGTATCTCAGCCCTGCTAGACCAAGATGTGAAAGGCAAGTTCAAAACTCCCTGACAGACCATGTTTCTGCCCACACAGACACAAGATGCTGCTGGTCACATAATTGGCAGCATCTTGCTGATCTGAGTGTTGGGACCGGCTTTAAGTTAGGAGCTACAAAGCGTGCTTTTTTCCTCTTGCTTCTAAACCCTTCACTGCTTACTAGAGAAGGAAAATGTGCACATGTGCTAGGAAAGATAGAATATAGCTGAAAAGTTGTTTTTCTTAGAAATGGCATCAAAAAGAAAAACAACTCCACAACCTTCTGCCTTTGCGAACAGAGCAATCCCAGGTACAGAAAGCAGCTGTTACTAAGATTAAACTTTGTTCAAGTGGTTGTGTTTATTTAAGCTGTCAGCAGAATTTATCACTTCTAATGGCTGTACAGCAAAGCTCATGTCATACTAGTTTTGCAGGAGCCTTATGCAGAAGTTGCTGGCTTTGTAAGTATAGGTTTTCAGCAGGAAGTTCTATTGGAGGTTGGATTACAAAAATATGTGTGTCGTACCACTTGGGCTCACCAATTTAGCACCAAGCACACCGACGAAGTGGCAACAAAAGCTTTGTCAGTAACAGCACAGCTCTTAGAGGCGTGGCAAAACTGAAGGGAAAAGAAAAATGCAGCTATTATCTTTAAGACACAACCATTTGCTTGACTTGATATTGATGATTCACATTCAAATAGCTTACTATACTCATTACAAAAGCACAAGCCTAGGATAAGTTCCAAAAAGTTTAGATTTGGTTTGTGCTCAGCTCTGAACCTTTTAAAGCCAACTTTCTGTTCACTCCAGGGTTTAACAGTACAATTCACCAAGGAGCTTTTGAGTAATGAAAATTTCACTTGAGAATTTGAGAAGGAGAAACACAACATCAAGCAGCTCCATATGCACCAACTACATCTGGTGTTTTGCAAAGCATGTATATTGTACGTATGTACACTCTTCTAGCAGTGCTACTTGGAATATGCAATGATCAACTCACTACTGCAGAGCAGAGTGCACTGTCACCTCGGTCCTTGCTACCTTTCTAACTTAGACTTCCCTCTCTGTATTTGCTTGCCTGTCTGCATTTTATTCTTCGTTTAACTTCTGACTTGGGGACTTTTTCAAAACTCATGACTGCAGTGAAATGGTGGCCATCAGGAGCTGATGACAAGTGATTTAGCATGATCCACTGCCTGGCTTCTGCCAATCGGCCAGCAGAGCCCAAGGAGCAATTCTTGCACAGACACCCTCTTGATCAACATCTCCTTTTCAAACAGAAATCAAAACAAAGTCAAACAGTTCTCTGAACCAACTAGAGCTTTTAAATCATCACCACCATAATCCCAATCAGTTAATGTCAGCTGTTTGTTCGTCAGTAATACTTAATGTTAATCTTGTATCTAAAGGCACATATGCTGCAAACTTCACCATACAAAGTCTGTGCCATTGTTTCAGTCACCTACAACAATAATAAATAGCATTAAACAAATGCAGTTGTCTTTATCAGACAGGCTTTTGTTCGAAGGGGCAGATTCAAAAGGGCCATCATGCTCACTAAACCAAAATGACACAGATTCATCATATTTCAATCTACAGTTTCTCTGATGAATCTCAAACTTTTTCATTCTTTAAATTCTCAGGAAGTTACCATGTCTGCACTTTTCTGTATCCTTTTTTTCCCCTCTTTTAATAAGTATTTTGGCATTATTTTAATTTATACTGTCATTAACATCTGAGCTTGTACGTGTGTCTGCTCCTTGCTTAGTTTTTCGCACGTCTAAGTTCTAATTGCTGAGGCTGTATACGATGCACAGCCAGTTGCACAGAGATGCTAGGCCTTTGAACTCCAAGGAGAACATGAAAGAGATGTGCAGAACTGGTTTGAAAACGGTGAAGAGTATTATAGCAGCTGTTCTGTAACGCACTGCAGAAACCTGCTGGTTTGAGAAAGCACAGGCACTTCTGCTCATACTGGAAGGACAAGTATAACAAGCCTGCTCCAGAACACCCAGTCCTACGCTATGCCAACGGGCCTCAATCAGTAGAGATGCAGGATGTTAGGAGCATGTGAGAGCTGACTTTTTCAGTGTATCCCGGGTCTGTGATTTACCACTAATTAATGGCAAATCAATTGTCAGTCTGGAAGCTGCTGAAGTCTGTGGCAGCAGGAAGAAAATTAGTTACGTGTGAGCTAGCAGTATGACTAGATAGAAGGAAGTCAGGAAGGTTTGACACAGTAGGATATGGCTCACTTCAGCATGAAGCCTGGTTACTTCTGGACCAAATATGGGTTCAAAATGCCAGCCTTAGGTCTAATAGTGCGGTTTCAGAGTTTGGGTTACATCTGGTTCTTGCACAGCTCAGTGAACAAAAGGATTAAAGAGTTTTGTTTCTTAATGTTAAACAAAGCTTAGGAAGCCTGTCAGAATGAGTCACCCAACCAAATTAAGGTCCTGATCTGATATGGGCGTACACCTTACATTAGGTTTCTAGGCAGAGGTTACATCACAACTTTTGAATATACCTTGGTAAATACTGGAGCCAGAAAGGGCACTGGATTAGGAGTCCACGTAGCACAAAGCATATTTTAGTTGCAGTTTCCTTACAGACTGCCAAGTCAAGAAAAGCCAAAAGCCATCTCTGAGGTATTCATGCAGCTACCAAGTAGAGACAATGCCTAATGTTTACTAGAAAGATGAGTAAGACTGAAGGAACTGGCCACTGACTAGAGTAAGTCAAAAATAGTCAGTTAGCAAAGAACAATCTCCATCCTGCTGGAACCTGGGGTGAGGTCAGAAGGCAGCAAGCTGTTGCTGGAATACAGATGGCAGCTAATCAAACAGAACCTGCCAAGGTCACCCTGCACACAACAGCTGTGGGGCTCCCACTGGCCCCAAAAGCACATTCCTGCATTTTGGAATATCAATGGAGATTTCTCTGAGAAGCACATAGAACCTCATGCTCTGACCTACTTTCTTTAGGCTTTGTTACACTTCTGTCCTAGGCAAATAACCTGTGAGAGGTTAATTTGTCTCCCCACGGGAAAGCTGGGGAGTAGTACATACACCTTTAAATACAATAGCTTTCATAGTCTCTCTAAAGATCAAGGAAGAAGTTTTCTGCACTATGCTTTCCTTAGATTTAGGAGAGGAAAATTTTAGTCAAGGAACAGTCTGAAAAGTGCTATCCCCCACTGTTGCTAGGAATCATGTTTACCAACCAGTGGGAACCCTGAGTACCCATTGCAGTAAAAATCGAGCTGCACTGTTATCTTTAAAAGTCTCAGGTTTACATATGACAGAGCAATCCAATAGTAGGTTTTTTATAGAAAGGAAGCATGTGGAAAAAAAAAAAAAAAGCAAGCTAGTGGAAGATGACACTAGAATCACCCAAATTGTCACATCCACGTTCCATGTCAAACTGGGGGGGAAAAAAAAGTAAAACCTGTGACAGCTATCCTCTACATCTCCATCTGTAATGTTTTCTGCATTTGACAAAAATATGAATCACTTGAGGGTATAGAAAACATAACACTTGTTTCACACAACACAGAAATACACAACCTAAACCTGTCGTGAAAACAATACTGTGATAGACATGACAGACTATCTCGTATGCAGTGTGAATCCGTATGTGTGGAGAACTAACTGATCAAGTTCAATGTTTAGAGTTAAATAGGAGACAGCTATTCAATCCCACTGAACACTGTCAAGTTCTGAAATTAAGGTAAAACCAAGAACTCTAAATATTTCTAAAAAAAGAGTGACTGGTGGTGCTCAAAATATGAAGCAGCCTTTTGGGTGGGATGTTTTCTCATCATTCAAATTTGATGGATTTCTTTCACATTCAAATCAATCTTTTGGCTATTTTGAAAATGCGGATAAAAGATGTGGGGGGGGAACCCAGGAAGAAAAGGAAATACTGTTGTGACTTGTTTTGACAAGACAGCATCAAGGGTAAGAAATCTTCCTAATTAAGATTTTGTTGAAGTAGTAAATTAGTTCAAATTAATCCGTATTGATTTCCAAAATTTAATTTTCTGCCATTAGTCTAAGACTAAATTAACTAGACTTTTTCTCAAGTAAATCAGGAAATATTTCTATCTCACCTTGAATTTTTAGGCATAATAATTTTATTAATATACATACTTGTTTTCCTGTGAAAACAGAAAGGAAGCCTTTGGTTACTTAAAATCTTGATTAAATAAGATGGAGTGTGGAGTAACAAAGTGATCCTGTCCTTTCTTTTTTTACTGAAACACTCAAAGCAAAGGCATGTTGAAATAGAAACAGCAACACAAAGAACAAAATCCTGACCTTTCAACCTGTCTGCTTATTGAAGAAAAATATTGAATGCACTGTAAGAGATCACTTAGGTCAGTCTGGATCATTCTTTGACTGTGCAATATAGCAAAAATCATTCATTTTTCAGGCTGCGAGTACACGTGTGTATTCCAAGCTGTCATCTCTTTTTCTAGAAGAGTCTTTCCTTCAACTTTTAATCACTTCTCATTTTTGAAGCCTTGGTTTTCAGGAACTTTCAGCTGTCCCTACGATATCAATAGATACATCTATCACAGTCCCCATAATGACAATAAATCCCAGCAATGTAACTACTTTGCTGGCACAAACTTACAATGGAAATTTTTATCCCATCATTGACTAGAAGGGCTTTAATTCGTCATATGTGATTTACTGTCTCTCTAATTCACAGATATAATCTCTAGGGTCAGGAGTCTTATGGAATTCAAATAAAGTGATTTTAAGAAAGAAAATTAGAACATATGGATTTGCTCAGACCAAAAATCCATACAGCTCAATACCCTATATCTAACTCATGACTCAAAGAACGGAGCCCACAGGGAGAGTGTAAGCACAAAACATCCATCTGTGCTTCTGCAAAATACACTCCCAGGTTCCCTACAGCTTGTGGCTTCGTGAGACAGGGACACCATCTTAAATGTCATGCAGCTGCTGATCCACTCTTGTGTGGATGTGTCCATTGCTTTCTGCACCCACACAGATTTATAGGAAAGCTTAACAGTGTCTAGAGCACAAGGATATAAAGGAATAATTTAAGCCCACTACTGCTTGAATATATTACTATTTTGAGAGGGAATGAAAAACCAGATTTCTCCTCTTTAGTAGCTCTGGCTGGATCAAGCTATAGATGTGGAATGAGATAGGGTACAGATAACTACATTTTCCTTCTCTGCCTGCAGGGAACTTCCTCCCACGCGTGAGCATACAGGCACAATGCAATAATAGCAATATGTTAAGGCAAGAAAAGGACATGTTGAGAAGCCATACTCTCCAACTGCATTTTGGTACGAAGTGAGATGCTATACTCACACGTGTTACCCATGATTTCAACTGCTACTTATACAAAACATCTCTTAAATGTAAACAGTAAGAACGGGTTCTACTTCCATGGCTGACTGGCTACAAGATAATTCTCCCACTGCATTTGGGTTTTGATCCTGACATTAAATACTGCTAGAAGCTGTGATGGTTTCCCTGTTGAGCTCTGAAGCCAGGAAAACTTGTAATGCATCCAATAAGTCCTAATATTAATATTCTGTTATGCCTTTTGAACTACACAGAAGCAAAACCTACACACAATTTCACAGTTCTTGTTGCATCTTAACTCTGATTTGACTTTCCAGGCTGTAGGCTTGGCCTTTGCTGCCAGAGAAACCTTTGGGGACTTACAATCCGCAGAAGTAGGCTGTGAGAAGCTGAAGCACAGAATGGAAGTTGCTCTTTTGACTGTGCTGGTAAAACAAGAAATTCTGAGTGGTCTAACGTTCAGCCATTGAAGAACAGTTTTACTGTTATGCTTGCTTTTTGGTTTCTGTTCTTGACTGCAAAACAAACAAAAAAACTGTGCTTTGGATTCCAAAGGAATTGAAAACATTACTGAAGTTCACTTAAATTTATTTCTCTTGAAAAGCTTTTTTCTCAGTGATGGTCTTGAACCCTACACATTCTTTTCAGGCCATACTACAAAGTTCACTTCTCTGAAATCTCTTTCTCTTTAGTGAAGGTATTCTTAAGATACAGGCACACAGAAATGCACAGAGTGGCTGAGACTGAGGCAGGAGGAGACCTCTGCATACCAGCTGGTGGAGAATAACTGCCCTAGTGATTGACAGTCTGCTCTTGCTGCATAATTAACAATCACTCATTTATAGAGTAGCTAGCACTAATGGAAGGCATTTTGTAAATGGACACCTTTGGTACAGTAATGATGGTACAGTATGATGTTGTTCTTATCTCCCCTTTCCCTGATTAACTCTATCTCCACTGACACGAGCTGTTTTACACTGACATTTAAGAAAACATGATCTTTATACGCTTATCCTCGCTCACACAAGAGCGCAGTGAAGCAAAATGAAGAGCTTCTGCAAAAGAGAAACTTGAGTGTAAGTGGGAGTGGAAAGCAGATTCTACTTGTTTTGAGCATACATAGACAGGAGCTGTGCCAGATCTTCCTCACACCAGGTCTCAAGGATGCCTTAAACACTTCAGTTTTGCAGTCCGCCCCACTCCTCAGCACTCATGACTCAACACGATTTCTGACACATCATAAAAATACACGTCTTCATATCAGTGAATCAGCCTGCTCATGCATGTGGATTGCTCACAAAGCGTGGTGAGAACAGAGAGGAATGCCTCAGTAAGTTTCCCTGAAGTCCTGACTTGGATTATGTGCTCAGCTTTGCTTCTGGGGAAATATCCCTGCAGCGCTATGTGGAGACATCCCAAGGGGAACACCACTGGTTCATGCTGGCAAGAACCAGCAAACTGTTGGAATAAATAACAAAGTGAAGCTGCCTACCTTCATTGCAGGGATAGAAGATAGTATTTGGAGTAGGTCAACAGCCGTACCCAAGATTATTAGGATGAAGGGTCTCCAATTGCTCGCAGTCTTTTGAAGCATGGAATTCTCTTTCATGTTTGTTATCAGAGTAAGATGACCAACTTAGCGGTCCACTCCACCGTCCCCCTTCCTTCCTGTGATCCTAGGGAAAAAAAAAAAAAACAACAACCCTGTAATAATGAACAAGCTTAGTTTTTTAGGCCTGTACAGCTCACCTCAGTGATGTGATCTCCACGCACAAAAAGGGACAATCCTAGCAGGTTTATCACTCTTCACAACACCCAGTTCAGAAGAGTCCTTGCTACAAACTCGTTCCTCCCTGGGAAATGCCATTTCCACCTTCCGTCCGCACTTGAGTAGCACATTTATTACTTACATTTTACACTTCCTGAAGTTCCCAGGCATGTTACCGGGTACCAAGACAAAGTAGGGAGTATCTGCTCCTTCCTTTGTGATGCAAGACAGAGCTACACAGCTGGGCTGGAGGACAGTTCATTCCTGAGTGACATTGCTCACACTTTGCTGGGACTCTAGTTCTCTTCTAGAAAATTCTTTTCATTGCTATCAGAAGTAGATCCGTTTCTATTCATAACAAGTCTTAAGCATGAAAACTGACAGGGAAGAATCAGTAGCTGTCTCTCAGTCAGAACTTCTCTACATGAGGGAAATGGCACAGGACACGGATGTGTACAAAACAAATGCCTCTCACAAGAACTATGGCATTCTGTTCCTCTAGACTCGCTCTAGGCATCCTGCTACGTGCCATCTTGTCCTACTGCTTAGGTTGTGAATTATTCTGACCTTATTCCTCAAAGCTCCTGTCTTCTTCAGCAGTAGGAAGGGCAGCAGGAGTAGGCATTGTGTCTTGACAACTTTGCAAAGCTGAAACTGAAACTCTGCACCAGGTTATGGCCTCCACACTGTGTGAGGCACACCATTCTGGAATGTACAAGGCAGGGAAGTCACTGCTGGAAGTATGCAGCAGCACAAATGGTAGGGAAACATTTATTATGCCAGAGGGTTGTGCTGTGCCAGAAGGTCAGTATGGACATGACCTGCCTGTTCCAAAGGAACCACGTACCACCAAGTGCTTTGTCAAGTGATGAACACATGCAGTATGATTTACGATGTAAGCTACTCCTTGCACTTGTTCCAAATTTCTTGAATGTGATCATCTTCAAATAGCACAATGCATTCCAGAAAAGGCTTACAAGAGCCTCACAAAACAGCACTATTACTCCCCCCTCCCACTCTGATTACTTCCCGGTGCATTCCATGGTCATGCTTGCCTTTCCCATCACCACAGTACATTCATGATTCACAGTCATTCTCTGATCAACCAGTACACATAGTTATTTTCAGCTTGTCACTATTTTCAGCTTATGAACTTCCATACTACAGCAGAGGCTTGTATTGTTAGTTAGATATTAACTAACAATATTTTGATTTTGGCATCATTTCTCTTACTACAGTCCTCAAAATCATCTAGTTATTTCAGTTGGAAATGTAATATTAATAGCATACTACCTGTGTTTCATTCTCTGCTTCAGTTAAATTATTGCTATAAGCAATCTATCATAAATTCTTGGTGCACTTTGCAATCGAGTTCAACCCTCTACCATGCACATTCTTTGCAGTACAAGGCTGGTTTCTCAAAATCAGCTATCTGGAATGTCTGACTATTTCTGATAGAATCTGGCTCTTCTGCATAGATGAGTAAGAGCAGTACCTAGGCCAGAATGAACAGAAGGAAATAAATACAGCAGAGAGATGATATTGTCACATGGGCTTTCTGAATATGTACATTTTCTGTATCAATTACCTTTTTTGTTTTCTATCTGACAAAAATTAGAACAGGTTCTGCTAAATGTCTTGACAGAAAACAGAAGAACTGTGAACTTAAAGACAGCTTACAGCTCTACTGCATCGGTAGAGAGCTTGTTCAAGAACTGAAGATACAGCAAGACCATAAACACACTCACCCAACAACAGGGAGACAGCATCCAACTCCTGTCACATCTTCAGAGAAGTTTTCTATCTTTGAGAAACAGTGCAAGAGAAAGTGTTCACCTGTGAAATGAGATACCAGTTTAAAACTCCAATCTCTCAATCTTTTCTTCTATCATGTAATATATGGTGACAGCAACAAGTAAACGCCTGCATGACAAAAAAAAAAACAAAAACGGTGCTTGTTAATATCTGGGCTGGTTAGCTTTCAGTGTGCTTACACTGACACAGTAATCAATATCACATAAATTCCTCAATGAATATCTGCAGAATACTTGCACTTCACAGACAACAGTACAGATTTCGTGTCCAGCAGGGACCCCTGGTGGTTAGTGTAGTTATGGCAATAACAAACATTCCTGGCAAAAGTTGGATCAGCCCCTCTGAAACCAGCTTCTTTACCGCGTTCACGTGAACTGCAGTCTTCCTCAGGTGTCAAGGAGAAATATATAACCGTATTACCATCTTTTAGTCGTAGGAACCTTACAAGTCTGTAAGCTCTCACGCCCTGTACTTGCGTGGTGCAGAAGCCAATTACGAGGCAAATCCTAGAGCCCTGCTCCTCCGGAGGCAGGCTTCTGAGTCTGAACTGCAAGCAAATACTTTGCCAAGTTGCCTGACAGAAGAGGCTCCCTGCACTCTTGCAGGATACTCTACAGCTCTTGTTTTTTCTCTGTTTCTCAAGGACAGCTATAGCAAACCAATGCACCTTAAAATCATATACTACCAAACAGCATTCACTTACTGCCTTTCAGCTGACCTACCTCATCAAAATTATCTACCCAGCCTTAGAAAAAAATAAAACTTTTAAGTCATTAATACTTTAAGGTAACCACTGTGTATAAACAATGGATATTAAGATGTTATAACCACAAGAGAGTTCAGCAAAATAGATTAGGACAATAAGGAGAATAAATGGAAGGCTTACCTACAGAAAGCACCAGAAGAAGGGGTCTCCAGAAGAGACCCTTCCCCACTGGTAGCCAGCTCTTAAATAGGTCTAGGAGGGCTGGAGCCTGGCTCCACCCCTTCCGGCAGCACAGGTGAATTGCCTTCAGCTGTGCTCCTCTGGCTGACTCACGGCTTGCCTCAGGTGATCAGAGGTTCAGGCCGCAACTCAGCAGTTCCCATACACACTGTAAGCCACAACTCACTTTCAAGGAGGCTATTAAATACACATCTGTCGTGCAGGATTTTACAAAATCTCACGCTTGTATCTAGAAAGTACTTTCGGATGTAGACAAGGATTGCTGTAAGTCACACATAGCCTTCTGTCAGCATCTCTGCTCCGTGCTCCTGTTCCTACCCTGACCCTTCTCCTTGGCTTTATCTCCTGGTTTTGACTCTTGCTTTCCTAAACACAGCAGAATTCTGCCTTTCTCAGATAAACCTCATTTCATAACCGAATTCCTGTGAAATAATCGCCTCCGGCAGAGCCCAAAATAACTCACAGCGCTGCAGTCCCCAGCACTATCCTCCACTTCTTGAACTGCATTTGTCGGCTTCCTTACCGGAGCTACAACGCCCGGCTGGGTTCTGTAGCTGCTTCTGGGGAAGGATCATTTCAGAGCCATCGCACGGATATTTAGAGATATTTTAACATCAGAGGGCACGGTGAGACGTAGTAATTCACAAGCATTTATCCCACTAACCGACACGGAGGATGTCGCCGAGAAAAGGAGCGCCTTTAACGGCGCCCGCCTCCCTGAGCGCGGCAAGGCGGGCAGCGCCTCTTCTACCGCCCGCCCCCTCAGGGCCGCGCCCGCCGCGCGGCCGCGCACCTAAGCGCCGCCCTCAGCGGGCCGGCAGCCGGCGGGGCCGCCTCGTGCGCGGGGCCAGGCGGCGGCGGGCAGCCGAGCGGCCGTGCCATGCACTCCCTCGCTCAGGAGATCAGGAATTTCTCTAAGGCCAACCTGCGGAAGCAGCGCACGCGGGTGACGACGCTGACGGGCCGGAGGATCATCGAGACGTGGCGGGGCGCCTGCCTGCAGGTGGAGGAGGAGGCGGAGGCGGTGCCCGGCGGCGGCTTCGTGCAGGACCTGAGCTGCGACCTGCAGGTCGGCGCCGCGCGGCCCTGGCTGCTGTTGGGTGAGTGAGCGAGGCGGGCGGCGGGGCCTCTCGGCGCCGCGGGGCCGCCGTGCGACGGGTTGCTCTCTCCTCAGGGTCGCAGGACGCCGCTCACGATCTGGAGACCCTCAGGAAGCATAAGGTAACGCCGCAGCGCGTCTGGCATGCTGATTGGGCACGGGTTTCGTTCTTCGAGACTGATATATTTTCGAGTGGCGTGAAGGGAAGTGGCAACGTCGTAGCTGTGTGTCTGAGGGCTCGGCGAGGAGCTGGGACGTGCCGCTGTTTGACGCGGCTGATCCCCGCGTTGCCCTCAGTGCAGATGTCAGCTGAGCAGAGCCAGACGTGCGTGCCTGTGGGGCTGAGAGAGGGAAGGCAGCGGCTCCAAGGCCGTCCTCAACACGGGTGCTTCTACCCTCCTCCATCAGAGTGAGGGGAAAGTAAGGCCTTTAGGACGTTCTGCAGGATGGGGAGTGCGCTACTCTGGTGGCTGTTGCAATCTAAACATCAGTTCCCTGTCAATGAAAACAATGTAAGCCAGCCATGGCTTGAGCAGAGTAGAGGTGGTAGGAGGCCAGGCTTAGTCTCTCCTGCCAAGCACAGATGTATTTTACTCAGGGATCCTCGTGATCCAGTAAGCTGTGCAGGTACCTGAGCAGCACAAATGGGGGGCTGATGGGCGAGGGCAGGCTTAAAATTTGGGGAGTTACTGGATGATCTCTGCTCTCCCACCGCTTCTCATTTTCCACCTGTATGCTGGCAACTCCCTTTGCTGCTGAAAGTCCTTCCTTCAGTCCATGTGTTTGGGTAAGCACAGATCTTTACATTTCCTCGTATTCATCCTGAGAGGGTAAAATAGAGCTTTTCAAGCACATGGTGTGTAGCAGGAATTTTAAAGCTCATTGTCCAGATTGTCTGACAGATCTCGTGCCAGTGACCTTCCCTAGAGAGTAAGTCTTCCTCACCGTCAAACTCAGCACTGAGGTGTTAACCATCACCTATCAACGTGTTATAGAATCAGAGAATGATTTGAGTTGGAAGGCACCCCTGAAGGCCTCCAGTCCAAGTCCTCCACAATGAATACCTACAGCTTGATTAGGCTGCCCTGAGCCTGATTCAGCCTGATCTTGAGTGAACTTGAAGAAAAGCACACCATAGATGGACATACATCTGGACAGTGTTGTTGAAGTTACAATCTGTTTATGTCTAAAGAATAATATACCTATGTTACTGCTTATTTTGCTTGCTGTCTTCAGAATCTTTTTTTTTTTTTTTTCCTTAAACTTAGGTTACACATATTCTAAATGTAGCCTATGGAGTCCAAAATGCGTTCCTTAATGACTTCATATACAAGACCATATCTATATTGGACCTTCCAGAAACTGATATCACCTCCTATTTCCCAGAATGCTTTGAGTTTATTGAGAAAGCCAAAATCCAGGTACAGTATATCTATACAATATAACTATACAGTATGGTTATTTATTACCTCCTCTTAAATCTAAACAGCTGCCTCTGTCAAAAGCCGTGCATCCACATACAGTTATGTACCAAGACCATCAGAGAATGGGTTAGTAGCTTGAAGCCATCCAGTGATTTTAACTGCTGATAAAATCCTGAGAAGTCATCACACAGGGAGTAGGATGAGTGACCTGCGTTTGGGGGTTGGTTAGCTGCTTTACATGTAAAACCAAGAGGGATGACTCCTATTTGTTAAACTTGGCCTTACTGTTTAATTTATATCAGTGGTAGCTTTGACACTATGACCTGACAACCAGGCATTGTTATACATTATTTGACTATTTCTACCATATTCATTATTTACACAGTTTGAGATAAAAGAAGATAATCTTGCCCCAGTTGGCTTTGTGTCACACAATGTTCTTTCCTTCTCTCATGTATCATTTACAAGCTATGTGATACACATTATCACTTAGTGACCTGCTCGAGGTTTCTTGTTACTGTTTCCACTTCACTTCTAAATGAGACTTGCCATTCGTAACACCACAAAGTTGATTTCTACCTCTGGTATTTATGTTCCAGTTACTATTTTGTAAACTAGGGAGTTCTCCTGCTTATTCCCGCCCCCACCCTCCATCAGTGCTAGTGATTTCGTAATGAAGATCAGGTAGTTGAATAGGTGTTCTCTAAGATTAGTTCATGAAAAATATAAGTAATTAAAAACCACCTCACATTCTTCTCTGCATAATACCGTTGGCTATGTCAAGTCAATGTTAAAAGACCTTATGATGAGATGTATCATGAAGTGCTATTTTGTGTAAGTAATTACAAAGAGATGCTACAGTTTCATCTCCTAAGGGGGGGGGGCAAGGGATATTCACTGATGAGAAAGTTTAGATGTATAAGAAATTGTAACCAGGACGTGGTTAACTTAGGAGAATCACTTACATTGAAGAAGTGAGAAAAGTGTGCACTGTGCTATGAGTCCCTGGGAGTTATTGCTTGTAACAGGATTGAGTTTACTAACACTTGTTAACTGCTCGAGTCTGTAGACATTGTGGTACAAATGCTGATTCTGGTCACCGCCTCTTTCTCTAGGCTGCAAATTAGCAGACAGATTTTCCATGACATGCTAGGTAACCAGTGTCAATAATATTGCTTGTACCTAATGCAAAATTAGTGCTAAAGTCACCTCTGTTTAAACCAGCAATAGATTTTACCAAGGAAAAGTAAATGTGTTCAGTGTTATATTTGGTTTAATATTATTGGCATGTTTTCAAGTCTACTCTGTGGAGTAAGTGTGAGAAGGAAAATGAAAATGTTCCCAATGGACAGTGGGAAGGGGATGTGATTTCCATTGAAGAAGAAAAGAGATAGTATTGTGATCGGTGAGGACTGTAAACTCAATTTCATACTTCATCTTGTAATTTAGGTTGGAGTATTTTTGGAGCAGGAATCATTTTACGCTCTGTGTATATCAATACAGCAGATAATTGGAACTTCCAGGTCTGTGTAAGTCATAAGGTTCCTGCAGCCCAATTGTTCTTTTTTTTTTCTTCTTTTAAGTAAAAGGCCCATTTAATAATTTGTGCACAATAAGGACAGACAGAACAGACTACTTATGTCAAGAATATATTTGTGTAGCCTCAAATAACCAAGTGTGTTCTGTCACGTTTCAGTATCTTTATTTGACATCTGAAGTAGCCAATCTCAAAAGCACCACCACTATCACTTGGCAAGCAGTTTGGATTGAGCCTTTGCCAGGCCAGAATCTGGTATACAAAAGTGACACTATCACAACACCTGGTCATTGTAAAGCTGGCCTACACCACACTGAGTTGTCTAGATGTCTTTGTGCCTAGTATTTTGTAAATGAAACTTACAACATCTTTTTGAAGATTCATTCAGGTGTCTCAACGGTTGTGTAGAAAGTGTTCAAGCAGGCTGAAAAATACTGATTTTTATATGTAATTCAAGATAAGCTTGAGTTTAACCACTAGGAGAAAGATTTGTGAATTCCTGGGAAGTTGAGTACAGATGGATACTTAATCCTCAAGGCACCAACAATTGTACTAGTCATACAGTAGCGAAAAGGAGATTTATTGCAAGTCAGATACTTGGGGATCTCCAGAACAATCCTCTCACCTCCACTGCCAGCCCTTAAATGAGGTCGGGGAAGGGGTGGATCCTGGCTCCAGCCCTTCTGATCGCACAGTGTATTGCATGCACCTGAGCTCCCCCGGGTTGGCCCTGCCTTCCCACCAGATGCTCAGTCACTGCTTTAGGCCACGACTTAGCATTGCCACTACAGCTGCCTTTTTGTGTCTTTAACTTGGTAACAACATACAGTCAATTTCCTTCCACGTTTCAAATAAAGTAAATTTTAAAGTTAGCGCCCAAGTAGATCAAGAGTCTCAGTGTCCCAACTGTCCATGATCTGGTGTTTATGTGAGGAAGCTACTGCAAGGTCTTGGAGAAGAGGACAGAGAATGCTTTTTAGTTCTGAAACATTAGTGAGGTGTGAAGTATTGGCTAATCATCAAGTGGCCTAGGCTAGAAAACTACTTAGTTTGGGGCTCACGTATCTGTGTTTGGAGGTATTTATTTATGTATATATTTGCTTTGAGCTAAGCAAGGAACTTTTACTAAATATATTATAAATCGAGTTTTTTAGCTATAGTTTTTTGTTTTTATCTACTTCATGAATGTCCTCACTAATGTGTCGTTTGTTTCTCAAAGGATGGCGTGGTCCTGGTCCACTGTAATGCGGGAGTCTCCCGTGCAGCAGCAATAGTCATCGGTTTTCTGATGAATTCAGAAAGACTGAGTTTTGCTTCAGCCTTTTCCTTGGTAAAAAGTGTAAGGCCTTCTATTTGTCCCAATCCTGGTTTCATGGAACAGCTTCACAAGTACCAAGAACAGAATATAAAGGCAAATGGAAGCATAAATGATCACGACTGATCACGACTGGGAGAAGTGAAACAATCTGTTTTGACTATATAGTACCAGATGTTGGATGTACTTTAATCTCTTGTTTTGCAGATCTCTTACAGGTACACTTTAAAATCTTTCTCTATGTATTTTTTTTTCTGATGTTCACCTTTACACTCCCATTTTTCAGCATCTGGTGTAGAGGCCAAATGGTACTCGACTGACTTCACAGATGTTTTACCCAAGAGAAAGGTCTTCCCAGAGCAATGAAAAAAGATAAAGTTTTTCTTGCTGTAGCAAGGAAAGAGACAGAATGATTTTTTTTTTTTTTTTTTAAATGAATCACCAGAGAATGCAGGCAATGCAGAGAGGAAATAAAAAGGTAACTGGGATTATAAAGTTGCCCCACTTACTTTCATGCTAGACCAAATCTTTACATGTTCTAGCTGGTTGTAATACCTGGATAAGGTGTTAATATAAGGAAGTAGCTCGATATTGGGTCTTACATCTATGGAAAAACCATGGAGGATTTTATTGAATGTTATGGGCTAGCCAGCCATTAAATATGTATAAAAAATAAAGCAGATAGAGTCCACTGATGGAAGTAAGAAGGTGTAGGATGCTTTAATGCCTCACTTCTTTATCCTGTTTCCCATCAGGCAGCAAATGGAAGTGCACTAGCATGATGTTTTCAAAGTCCTAGGAAACAAGCTATCAGGGTTTTGCTGTTGATGGTTTTATAGATCATTTGGGAGCAGGTAGGTAGTCACAAACATTTTTCTTATCTCAAAACTCTTTTGCTTCAGTCCCCTCTACCAATGCCCCCTCGCTCCATTCCACGCAGTATGAAGAACACACATCATAGGATAGGTACTCGGTTTATTTTTTTTGTCACCCTGCTGACAGATCTCAGACGAGGTTGTGTTGTAAGATAGCATGTTTAGAAAAGAAAAATACAGAATCTGTGACAAAGACATTGTTGATAGCAGTATTTATGTGGCCTTTGTGCCTGTTCTAAGCGGTTGGATACATTAACTTTCAACACACCAAAATAAACGCTGTGTGTGTGAATAACTGTGGTTTTAAATGAAAAATATGTGAAATCTGGTTACTATTCCCTCGTCTTCATTTCCGAGGCGAACCGATCACTGCGTTTGCATTAGGACGCGTCCGTGGGACGCTACCCGCAGCCCCGCCCCGCAGCCGCCTCCATTAGCGCGGGGAGCGGAGTGGGCGGGCACAGCTCGCGCCACCCTGCGTCACAAGATGGCGGCGGCGGAAGTGACGGGGGAGGAAGTTCCGGTCTGTTTGAAAGCTCCCGGCGGAGCTGCTGCTGCCTCTTCCCGCCGCCCGCATGGCCGGCTTCGCCATGGATCCGCCTCCCGCAGGTGAAGCCGCGCCGCTTTTCGCGCCGCTGCGTCGCGCGCGCAGCGATCGGGCGCGTGCCGGGCCGTTGGGCGGCGCGGGGCACCTCAGCGCTTGGCGCCGCTCGGCGCCCTCAGACACCGACGCGGGCCGCGGCGAGCTCGGCGGCCATGCGGGCCGCAGTTGCGAAATCGGCTAGGCGGCGATGAGGCGGGCGAGGGAGAGAGCCCGGGCTCGGCGGGGTTTTTTGCAAGTAGAAAGTACCCTTAAGGAAACCGCTGTGGGAAGCGGCGTGGCGCTGCTCGTTCTTCCATTCTTTTTGTCGAACGGGCCGGAACATCTCCTCACTGCTTCTTCCTTTCGTTGTCCCAGGAGCGGAGCCCATGACGCTGGGTTCCCCCACGTCCCCTAAGCCGGGCGCCAGCGCTCAGTTCCTGCCCGGCTTCCTGATGGGCGACCTGCCCGCGCCCGTCACCCCGCAGCCGCGCGCCCTGAGCGGCCCTGCCGTGGGCACCATGGATGTGAGGTCTCCTCTGCTCGCAGGTCAGTGCTCTTCAGGTGCCGGAGAGTTGTCCTGAGCGTCGCGCCTGGGTTCGTCCTGCTGCTTAGCTTGGGTTCTGTGCTAAGCAGCTGTGTTATAACAGCGCAGCTGTGTTATAACAGCACATCTGTGTTCAGTGGGGTTGGCTGGAGCTCTTCACCGTAGGTTTATGATTAATGAATGATTTGTACTTTTCCCTTAAGTAGAAGCCTTGTAGGAAACTATAAATCGTCAAATAATTGCGTTTTATTGCGCTGAATTGTTACTGCCACAAGAATATCAGCTATAGAAAAAGAGGAATGAGTAACGTAGTAACCAAAGTGCGTGGTTAGGGGAATGTCATTGGAGCTTAGGCTGTGAACTTTTAAAGAAGAGCTTTAAGTAATGTGTTCTGACAGTTTGTGAATGTGTTACTCTGTTGAGAGAGGAGTACTGAAACTCCACTGAGCATTGCGAGGGACTTCTGAAAGGCTTAGCTGCTGTGTGTTTTGTAAGTGAGAACTATTAGGTCAAACTGCTTTCTTTGGGATATACACAATAAAGTGGTTCAAAGGTTTATCACCATTTTTTTAGTCAGCGTAATTGTCTGTTACATTGGAATTCTCACAGTTCAATATAAGTATATGGGAATAATAATAAAGGAGATTAGGTAACTTCATCTTGTCCAAATTCATGCTAGTTCATGCTTTCAAGAGCTTATCTTTCTATTTAATGTAAAATTTCTTGGGAAGGAAAGAAGTTTGTTCAATGGGAATGTGATGGCATGGGCAATGTCTGTGCACGTTTTGATGTGGCTCTTTAGTACGTAATGTGCCTTCAAAGTCTTAAATGCTTTGCTTTTTTTTGTCTCTTTTAGAGAAGATTGTCTGGAACAGTTGAATTACATTAATAATCTGCTTTAGAATGGGAAAATGTTGATATGGTCAAAACTGCTTAAAAAGAATAAGTGCGCGTAGGACGTGTTTGGCATCCAGAGATCTCAAAGTTTTAGGTGGTAGTTCTGTAAGGAGACACTTTCTGAAAAATACATGATATTCTTGCCTAAGAATAGCTTACAAGCTATTTCTTAACAGTTCAAAGCTGAGCAGTTTGGTCAGCTGTTTTGTAAGCTAATGAAATGACTAAGTATTTCATAGCTAAATGCGTTGTTAACTCTAACTGAAGAACAACTCGCAGAGGCTAAAGTTAAAAGCTTCCTTTCATTCTGTTTTAACTTCAGGTGGCTCTCCCCCACAGCCTGTAGTCCCTACACATAAAGATAAAAGTGGTGCTCCACCAGTTAGAAGCATATATGATGAACTGTCTAGTCCTGGACTTGGATCTTCACCACTAACTTCAAGAAGAGCTGTAAGTGGTTTATGTACTGTCTTTTTTTCTTAGCAGGCAAGGTCGGGTATCTTAGAACTTCAGTGAGCACTTTACAACAGTTATTGCAACTGAGTTAGCAAAGTGACTGGTGAGTCTTCTGATCATGCAGATATGCACTCCAATCTTCTTGTGGGCCTGTTCCTGTGTCCTCTGAGAGCTTTGCTCATGGAACTACCTGTGATTTTTAAGGTATTTTTAAGAATGAGAAAATATGAACCGTGCCTCTGCTGTGCTTTGTATGTGGTAAACTCGGATTTGTTACAGCTTTTCATGTTCTTGTCAGTTTACGATGTTACTGTGTGGTCCAAATATGCTTTCCTTTTAGTAGCTGTAGTGGAAACACTAATCACAGCCTGAAGCAGTGATTGAGCACCTGATGAGAAAGCAGGGCCATCCTAGGGGAGCTCAGGTGTAAGCAATGCACTGAGTGACTGGAAAGGGCTGGAGCCAGGATCCACTCCTTCCCAGACCTCATTTAGGGGTTGGCAGTGGAGGCGAGGGTAACTTTTACCAGAGATCCCTGCCTACCTGAGGCTTCCCAAAGGTAAGCAGCTCTTTTCCTTCCTTTCTATACCCATGGCTGTTGCCTTTGGGCTCATTCTCATTTGTTGTAGCCAAAGACTTTGCAGCCCTGCTATTATCATCCCATTAGAGCAATACAGTAGGTAACAGCAACAATATTATCAAAACCCGAGGACATTTATACTGAGTAAAAGATCTGATCCAAACTTGGGCAGTGAGATGGAGTTAATCTTGAAAGAGCAACAGAAAAACATTTCTAGAAGGTTATGCTGACAGGAAACTCCCCTGCTTACTGCAACTGAGCAGTCAAGTGTTAGTGGATATTTTTGTCAATGAACATCTATTGATGTAAAGAGAAGGCATTTTTCTGAATGAACAGATTTTATTACATGTTGTCTTCTGAGAGGCTTATTCTGAAAGTTTTCCAAGGAGGAGATCCCCTACTGCTTAAAAATAATAATAATAATGGTAATGAACAGCTAACAGTTGGAATGCAGTTGGAATGCAGGTTGCTAGGCAGACAGGTGCTCACGTTTGTTTGATCTTTTGAAGAAATGCCATCACTAGGGATAAAAACACTCAAATTGTTTCAAGAATTGAAAACTTTATATGAAGAAAATAACTACTTGAACAAATAGAACTTGACATTTGATTTCCTTCATTAAATATTGAAGTTACACTGATTAGTTTAGAGGGAAAGAAAGTAATGATGAGTACAAGTAGGGGCTATGCTCCATGATTTATGCATTTTCTAGAAGATGAAAATCAGATGCTGGAAATCTCTCATGCTGACATCCCTTCCGTTAAGATGCGTGTAGTGCGAATTGCTGGCTTACAGAAAGTCTTAGTAATCAGTTGGAAAAGCTAAAATGTAGTAGTTGAGATCTGCTGGGCGCTAGAATGTGTGAAATAAAATTATGTTCATGTCTGATATTGATCTAAAAGGTTAGAAGTAACTGACGGCAGGCAATGTTACTGCCTGATGGTTAAGTTTGCCTGGAAAAGGTCTGTTCTGATCTGAGGAGTGTACCTAAAAGTATTTTTTACTTTCTGTATTTTGATGCAGGGCAGCTTTTCTTTAACCCAGAGCCCATTGGTTGGAAACATGCCATCAACTCCTGGAGCAGGTAGATGTCCCATCAAAATTCTGAATGTATTTTCTTACTACTTTTCTTAATAGACAATGTTCAAACTACATCAACTCCTTGCAAATTTGCAAAGGAGCTGCACCTGTTCTTTTAACTAGCTTTTCAAAAAGTACGTGGATGTGAATAGAAAATACCTCTTGACTCGTACTGATAGAATTTCAATCAACTTCGCTTGTTCCTCACTCAGCATCTCTTGCTCGAGAAGTGTCTGTATTTGAGCAAAGCTGCTGAGGTTGAAGGGTGGTTGTCCGTGTTGATAAGGCTTGCGATTTTCTGTATGAACACGTGGCTTCTTGCTAAGCTTAATTCTGAGTGTTTGGCTTGCCTTTGATGTCTGCTGTGTGGGGCTAAGGGAGGAAACCTGCTAACTAGTTGGAGAACTGACGAAATCTGGACAGACTGTTTTTTTGCAAATAAACCTCCTCTGCATTCTTCTGTGTACAAGTGAAATACTTAATACTGAATTTATTTTTCTCTGACTTGTCTTGCAAATGAATATGTTAAATGGTTAAATCATTTTAACTTAACAGCTTCAAGTATGTTCAGTCCTGCAAGTATTGGGCAGCCTAGAAAGACTACTCTGTCTCCAGCTCAACTCGATCCTTTCTATACTCAGGGTGATTCCCTAACTTCAGAAGATCAACTTGACGACACGTGGGTAACTGTATTTGGGTAAGTGAATTTCTGAAATAGTTGAGAAACTGTGGGCAAGGTCTTAGCAATGTATGGAAACAAGTAGAGCTTGGGCACTGCTATTATTGGATGTTCCTAGGTCCTTCAGAAAGCACAACTGTGGTTAAAGGCAGCAGGTACACGTACCTGCTGTTTTAATGAAGAAGCTTAACTCTATGTTATTAAGTTAGAAAGGCACCATTCTACCATTCCATTTATGGCAGGTTAAAAATATGTACAAGTTATTCCTTTTAAAATGTTATTGAAGTAGAAAATCTTACACAACTCATCATTTTTTGGGGGAATTTTTCTTCTCTTTCAGATTTCCCCAAGCATCTGCTTCCTATATCCTTCTACAGTTTGCTCAGTATGGAAACATATTAAAGCATGTGGTATGTCTTAGTCTGAAGCTTATTTCTGAAAACATTCTGGCTCATTCTTTAAAAAGGCTAAGTTAACAGTTGTTATTTAATCACATACAGATGTCCAACACAGGAAATTGGATGCATATTCGATATCAGTCTAAGCTTCAAGCCCGAAAAGCCCTAAGCAAAGATGGAAGAATTTTTGGTGAATCCATCATGATTGGTGTCAAACCTTGTATAGATAAAGTAAGTTAACAGCTGCTCTCTTTTAAATATAAGCACTCTGCCTTTGGGATTCCTCTTCATTTCCCCTACTCACTTTTTCTATTTGAATAATAGAGCATATCTAGTTAAGTTAGATAAAATGTATTGTATTATATGTGAATTTTTCTTAGTTATTTGATGAAATGCTGCTGAAGAGTATCACTAGGGATGCACTCTCTGAGGTATGGAAGCTGTAATGCGTAGAGTTACGTTGTTGTACATCATGTGAATTAAGATGATAACATCAGAGAACTGAGATGTTTCCCAAAATGAAATTTGGTATTATTTATGTTGCTCTCATTTGTTTCTTGAATCTCTTGCCTCCTTTTTATGTGACTGCTTACCTGACTGACTCTTAAGTTTATTGTAGCAACTTAGGCTTATAAATTTGTTGGCAGCACAGTCCCGATTCTGTTCTTCAACTTGTACCATGGGAACACACATCCTGTTCTTGTAAGACTTAGGCATGGTTGTATTTGAGACTGATTTTTTTAATGAACACTTATTTTACTGTATTAACTAGGCATTTCCAGTGCTCTTAGCACTGATTCCTGCAGCACTTTGTATTGAGTACAGTACACAGGCAATTGAGTCATTCTTCTGTAGTTCACAGATTTTTTTTTTTTTTTTAAGTCTCTTCTTATCCTAAGTGACAGTAAGGAGTAATACCAGCTTTAAAATGTAAACCCATCTCGAGTAATGCTCTAAAAATGGAGCTTGAAGTTACTTGGTGTTTTATCAGTTTGAAACGTTTCTTATGCAGATTCAAATTGAGAAACAAAACAACTTCAGTGCTCCTTTCCTTCATGGGCTTCTGGTCTCTTTTCTTACCTTGCCTACTATCTTGCTGTTCAGTGTCATTGACCGAGTTGCCTGTAACCCTGTACGTAATCATGTAAGACAAGGAATTCGCAGGCATCCCGTCTCTCAGTTGCTTTTGAATTCTTACTGTGTCTTTGGGTAGTGTTCACTTTAAAATATGAATAAATACATCCATAATCATCTGTGTTTTGGGGGCGAGAGATTGTGGGGATGAAGACGTCAAGCTACTTCTGTAGCTTCCCAGCACTGAAAAAAGTTGCTTCTCCAGGCTTGCTGCAAGTTTTGCCATTTTTTGTCTTCTCCATACTGTTTCGAACTTGTCTATTGATTGTGTACTGATCATCAGACTATGAGCTTCCACTGGTTCTCAGTGGCATAATGCACCTTTTGCACCCTGTATTAAGTAGGCACTTGAGTGTAATCATTGCTTTCTATGGGATACGACTATGTTTATGAATTGGAGATAAACTTAAAGATTGAAATAGTGTTTTTTAGTATTGGCTTACTTTACTTCAATCCTCTTTTTAAGAGTGTGATGGACAACTTTGAAAGAAGCTCTGCATCCTCAATGTCTTCAGTTTTCACTCCACCTTCAAAAACTGTAAGCACACCAGTACAACCTGCAAGTACTACAAAGATTTCTACTATGAGACCTCTTGCAACAGCATACAAAGCTTCCACTAGTGACTACCAGGTATTTTAAGGGAAACAAGCGTGTGTTTTTGTGTAATCTTCTGTTAAGAGTGTGAGGCTGGGCACACGTGAACTTTAATGTGACCTTAGCCTTTTTTCTCATGTTATCACTGGTAAAGATGTGGTTTATGTGCATAGGCTTACAAAATCATTTAATGGATTTATTTACTTTTCAGAGGTTGAGGGCTTGTTCTGAAATTTCAAGATACTTTGTCAAAATAAAGTAATGTATAGGAGAAGTGTGGTTTTTTAACATTAACCCTTGTGTGAACTAATTATTTTTTTCTTCTTTCTTTTTTTCCCCTGTTTTCTAGGTGGTTTCAGACAGACAAACGCCTAAGAAGGATGAAAGCATTGTATCTAAAGCAATGGAATATGTGTTTGGCTGGTAATTGGCAACAAGAAGTAACACACTAAGTTGGTCAGGGTTGGAAATCTGCTGCTGGCGTCAGTGGTTAGTTGTATAACTACTAGTGTCAGTATTTTAATTTATATCACCTGCAGTGATGCCTTCATGCCTTCAGTGATTTCAGCAGACATGTAGCTTGCACTTTAAATGATTGCAATATACACATGGTTTTAAAAACTGCATCAGTGTAAATAAGTGTTTTTTTTTCCTGTTTGTGCTCTGATTGCATGATTGTAGAAAAAAATACGAGCACTGACTTGGCTTCTATGATGACTTCATGTGAATTGCTTCCCAGTAAAGATGATGGGCTTCTCGCAGGAAGAACACTATGTATAGCAGGCTCGTAGGGACTGTTCTTAATATATGATTTTAATTTTCTCATTTGGATTCATTGCTGTTCTAAAACTATCTTTGGCATCCTGTTCTAAACGTCACAGTGACTTTTTAACGGTTTTATTAATAAAGCTAAGTAAAGTTTTTCTAGGTTGTTTTTTACGCAAGTATGAGTTCTGCTAGGAAATACTGTTTGTGTCACTCTTGAAGAAGTAGATGCTGCCTGATCTTTTTAGAAGTCTTTGCAGAGCAGATGCTGCTGACTATTGCTGAAGTACCAACCTCTGTTAAGACTAATTACGGTGCAAGTTTTGTTATGAGTAAGAATATACGGTTTAAATATTGGTATGTAATTTACCTTCATGGGTGTTTTACAGCAATGCACTCGATAACAATTATCAGTTTGTAGCCTTCTACACTGCAGAACATGGAGCTAAAGTAGCTGAATAGAAAAATGCAGCATTGGTGACCAGAGCTACTTTTGTTTTGGGATGCTTCGATGAATTCCTCCTAAGGCACTGGTTTAATGAAATTATTTGTATTTGACACTTAGCCCATTTTGAAGTTGTTTTTATGGAATCATAGAGTGGCTTGTGTTGGAAGGGACCTTAATGATCATTCAGTTCCAGCTCCCCTGCTGTGGGCAGGGTTGCCACCTGCTAGGTCAGGCTGCCCTGGGTCCCATCCAACCTGGCCTTGAACACAGTGAACACATCCAGTGATGGGGCATCTACAACTTCTCTTGGCAGCCTATGTCAGTGTTTCACCACTCTGAAAGAAAAAATTCTTCTTAACATCTAATCTAAATCAACCCTCTTTTAGTTTCAAGCTGTTCCTTCTTGTCCTATCCCTATCTACCTGTGTGAAAAGTGTGTCTTCCTCCTGTTTATAATCTAATATTGTAAGGCCACAATGAGGTCTCCCTGGAACCTACTCCAGACTGAACAAGGCCAGCTCTTCAGCTGTTTTTCATGAGAGAAGTGCTGTAGCCCGCTGCTGAACTCGGTGGCTCTTCTCTGGACTTGCTCCAACAGCTCCACGTCTTGTAATTGGGGACCCTGGTCCTGGATGTAGTACTGCAGATAGGACCTCATGAGAGCAGAGGATCACCTCCCTTGACCTGCTGGCTGCCCCTCTTTTGATGTCACCCAGGATGCAGTTACCTTCCAGGCTGCAAGTGCACACAACTAACTCATGTCTAGCTTTTTATCCACTGGGATCCTCAAGTCTTCAGCAGGGCTGCCTTAAGGAGTTCTCTCAATCTGTATACATACCTGGGATTGCCCTGACTTAGGTGTACAGTACCTTGTGCTTGGCCTTGTTGCATCTCCTTAGTTCTGTTGGCCTGCTTCGCAAGCTTGTTCAGGCTGCTTTGGACAGTGTTACTTTCTTCTGTTGTATCAACTGCATCACTGAGCTTAATGTCTGCAAACTCGCTAAGGATACACTTATCCCACTGTCTCAGTCATTGGTTAAATGCTAAGGAGCACCAGTTGCAAGACATACCTGGGTGGCACTGCTTTTCACCAGCCTCCAACTGGGTTTAGATCTGTTGACAATAACTCTGACAGCATCCAACCAGTTCTTTATCCAAGAAACAGTTCAGCCTTCAAACCTGTATCTCCAATTTAAAGATAAGAATGTGATGAGGAACCATGTCTGGATAGTTGACATCAAGTCTGGATAGATGACATCAGTTGCCCTTCTTTTGTCCACGGATGCCGTTACTCCCTCTTTGAAGGCCACGAGGTTGGTTGTAGATGTGCTCGTGGTAGAGCCATTCTGGCTGTCTCATATCACCTGTTTGCCTTGCATGTGCCTCAACACCATTTCCAGGAGGACCTGTTCAATGAACAGAGTTCAGCTCTCGGGTAACCGTTGATCCAGTGAGCACACAGTCTTTGAGATGGCTTGTCCCTCTTCCACTTGGAAAGAGAGTATTTTGAATTTCTGTGATTTTTAGAATGTTTTATTATTTTAATACTTTTTTTTTATATAAATTCTGTGGTTGTTCTAGGGGTAGGTCTTGCAGTTTGTGCTGGCAGTGAACTCAAAGTGAGGTTCCAGTCGCACCTGATTGTCGTGTTGCATCACACTGTGATATATCAGTGTTCATCCGCTGCTCTTTTGGGATGAAATTGTTTCGTAAGATGAGTCCCAAAGCATGCTGATGTACCTCAGATGCTAAGAGGCATGTAGTTTACAGGGTTAAGCTAGAGATAGTCGTGAGTAAAATCCATAAACCAGGAGCACTATTAGCACTTCATGCAGTTGGGCTTTATGCCTTACATGAGCTGACTTGATGTACTTTGCCTGTGCTCCTTATGGCTGGGAGTGGTTGTGAAAGGAGAGAAAAAATAGCTGGAAGCTTGTAATGCAAAAGCACCAGTGCTTCTGCATAAGGTTTATGAATCCTGAAGAAAATATACAGAGGCAAGTTGGCATTGATTAGTTTAATAGAAAGTGTTTTGGGGGTAGCTGGCCAGTTCTCACTCTGCCAAGTTCTCAGTCCCAGTGGTGGCTGGCTGTGGTAGTGTGTCTGCCCTGAGATGAACCAAGCAGATACTGGTAGTGGCAGATGGGCAAGATGTCTGCTAACCCCCCTTAGTATCATGGCCATAAGTAACATCTAGAGACAATAAGGCATTGCATTTCAGCGTTGTCAAGGTCATTAACAGAAAGCAAGGATTCTTAGTTACAGCTACAGAGGTTTCTCACAAACAAGTTTCTTCCAGGTGCGTACAAAACACAGAGGCCATTTACTTGCTTTCCCAAGCTAACACCTGTTGGGGTAATGATCTGCATTTTTGCACACACATGCTGAATGGCCGTGTATAGTGGAAATAAATACTAAGTCACAGCTTGAAACAGTGATTGAGCACCTGGTGGGAAGGCAGGGCCCAGCCAGGGGAACTCAGGTGCAGGCAATGTACTGAGTGACCGGAATGGCTGGAGCCAGGATCCACCCCTTCCCAGACCTCATTTAAGAGTTGGCAGTGGAGCAGGAGGTTCTTCTTGGAGATCCCTGCTTTCCAAAGGTAAGTAGATTCTTCCTTTTGTTTCTGTGCCCACAGCTGTTGCATTTGAGCAAGTTCTTTCTTGCTATGGCTGAGGACTTCACTGTGGTGCTATTATTGCTGAGCTTTCCGTTGTGTTAGACCATGTTCATCTGATGTGGTGATAGCCTTGTGAAAACTACTTTATCATAGAAAGAACTAATGCAATTTCTCCTTCAGTCTTTCTGCAGTGAGGAGAACCTGAATCAGATTTGTATCAGGTTAAAAGAATGGTGATGTGCTGAAGCAGAGAATAGGATGGATGTCTGTGATTAGTGTGTGTAATTTTGCTCTAGAAGTAATAAACAGAAGGAGAAAACTGATATTTATGTAGAAACGGATAACAACTATGTCCTTGTGGACAGTAGCGTTACTAACTTCTCTTCATATGGCTTTTGTATGGTAGAAGCCTCCACTTCATATGTTGGCTTAGTGTAATGCAGTAGGTAAACCCTTATATCTCTGATTTGGGCTTTATATGAGGACGTAGCAGTGCCACACTGCAGAAACCACCACACGGTTTTGTTGCAGTGTGTTCTTGAGAGGTCTACATTATTTACATGAATGTACGGAGGCCATGTGTGATGAAAGGGCAGGTGATACAAAAGTACATGTGTGAAGATTCTGAAACACGTGGGCTATCTTCAAGAAAACTTGTTCAGGGTTGTCTGCTGTTGGTTGGTAGCATTGCTTTTAAAAATGCAGTTCTTCCTGTTTCCCTATCTGTCTGCTGCCTGGTGAAGGTTCTCTTCTAGCTGTAGCTAAATGTGATTTACAGTAAAGCCAAAGCTAAGGACTTCAACTACTCACATGTAACATTCACCAAGTTCAGTTCTGGTTTCAATTGTCTTCAGTCTCACAAGCCCCGTATTTGTGTCATTAGGATTGTGGCTTTAGTTTAAAACAAAATTGAAATAAGCACTTGCTTTCTGTTCTGTCTCAATTGCAAGGAATTGCAAGTTACTTGTGAATCTAATCCACTTCTTGTTATCTAAATAGAATAAATACAACAAATCTAAGGATTTGTTAATTGTTTCTGTGGTCGTGTCCTTATTAACTACTTATGGTTTGGTTTCGTAACAAATAGTCTATTCATCCCCTTTTCATATCACCCCTCTTCAATTTAGATGTCTTGTGATTTTCAAATTGACAGATGTTTATTTGGGTAATAAGTCTGTGATGATGTAGAATGAAGATAAAATGTTGGAGTCGGTCATGGCTGCCTCTTTAATTTAAACTCTTTCAAACTATAGGTGTCTACCTCCATCTTGTGGCAGCTCGTCAGAACTTCAATAGCAGGTGTAAGTGAATGAGCTATGGTTTTGTAATAGCACATGGGCTAGGCAGTGATTTCATAGTAGAAGAAAGGATTTGCTTCTAAGTTTACTATATACACAATCTACTATGTTTAGGGGTAATTCAGACTTATATGCTTCAAAATAATGATTCTTTAATATCTTAATGGTATTTACTCATCTTGTTATTTGGAGACAGATAAAATGAGGAAATTGTACTTTTGCAGAAAATAACAAAATCCTTCTTGTGATTTTTTTAATTTTATTTTTTTTTTTTTGGTACTAGGTATGTCTATGAAAATAAAAACTTGCATCATTTATGATCTGATAGGGACAACTGGACCAGAGATGGAGCTGCAGAAATGCGCTGCTTAAATGCATTTTTAAAGAACTAAACTGTTCAATTGTTAAGTAAGTGAAAACTAACTAATTTGGGTTGCAGGTAGTTTAGAGTCAGGATTGGGTTTACTAAATTTCAAACTGCGTGCAAGAAGGCATTGGGGTAAGTGTTATAATGTTTTGTGATAACATCAGTCCTGGGGCAACTTCGTGGTGATGCTGCTATGCTGCTTTTTTAATTGTTTGGATGAGT
Source organism: Lagopus leucura (assembly GCF_019238085.1). Taxonomy (NCBI): domain Eukaryota; kingdom Metazoa; phylum Chordata; class Aves; order Galliformes; family Phasianidae; genus Lagopus; species Lagopus leucura. Next base: position 16,463,037 of record NW_024962267.1, on the reverse strand, counting down.
GTAAGAAGTGTTCTTCTAATGAAGTACGAGTCACAGTGAGTATTAAGGTGTAAGCAGTACTGACTGCTAAGTACCTCTTAATGTTCATAAATGAGGGTTCAGCCTCCTAAGAGGAATAAAAAACAGCTGTACATTAAGTAACGAGCTGGAAACTGTCAACAGCTTGATGGAAAGTTGGTGAATTTACCTTTCCAAGTGATTGCATAATTGACAGGTAATATTAGGAGCTTATTGGTAGTAGGAGCAGGTGCAGTGAAAGTGATCCCAAAAACTTGGGTCTGTGCAGACAAAGCACTGTTTTCTGTCAGTCCTTTTGTTCACAAAGGTAGATGTTCTGTTGATTAGAAACAGTGCAGAAAAGCTGAGATTTGCTTTGAACAGTCTGTTTTATTTTGTTCAGTTTTTTATTACATCCTATTTTGGTGTATCTTAGAAATATAAACTTCTGGAAATGCTTTTTGTTATAGGAATGAATGTAATTTACGGTAGGAAACAAAAGGGAACTTCTTCCAACAGTGTTTTTCTTTGTTGCTATGTGTACTTCAGCTTCCTAATTACCATCTTGTCTAGCTGCCTTTGGAGCCCTGTGCGTTCTCCGTGCATCTGCCCCTTGGATTATGTTTAAAAAACCATTAAAAACCTTTTTTTCTTGAAGACCACTGCCAACCTCTGTGGTATTAAGAAGGCAACAGTGAAAACCTGAAGTGAGGGTAACCTGACAGATGGGTTCCAGAGGGAAAATAAATAAATAAATAAATATATAATGTAGTGTGGGTTATGTAGTTAATTTTTATGGGTTTTTTGTTCTGAAACTTAAATATCATCTAGATTGGTTATCAGATAAAATGCTATAACAGAGTATTTTAATGGATTTGAAGTTTTTTTGAGCGCTAGTACACTATATTGCCAAATGGTCCTTGTCCCTTTGCCAAAACTGCTGGCAATTAAGCACGGAGCCGGCTTGGAATAGTCATGATTGTAAAACTGGATGTCATGATGAAACACGGAAATGATTTCATTAAGTTGTTTAGATCTTTAATACGTTAATAGTGTATGTTGGTCATTTAACTACTGTCAGTTTCCAATCTAATGCTCAAAAATATTTAGCAGTCCTGCAGAACTCAATCCTTGCTTCCGTGAAGTTGTGAGTATGTTTAAGGTTTGGAGATGACAGCTTTGGTCTTGACTATCAAACTATAATGAGAACTTGCTCTTCAAAAGCAAGCAAGCAGGAAAAGGACTGCTGCAATATGTTTCTCTTCTCTTGCATGTGTCTCTTAGCTGGCAAGTACTTGGGCTTACTAGGCTTTCCCACTAAGCATGCTCAGCTCTCTCTGAAGTGAACAAATTGCATTTGTTAACCCTGTGCGATTGATCCCCGGAATCACCACCAGGGATGAGATTGTACTGCTGACTCGAGTGAAGGCCTACAAGATTTTCGAAGCATGCAGCATAAGTGCATGTCAGGTGATGTTTCAGTAGATGAAATGCTTTTAAAATTACCCATTGTAGGATAATGTAATAGGCTATTGATTTCAACTGCCACGATTTCTTTCTTTGACTTGTACTCATGAACGTATGGAGACACTGATTTTGCAGATTGAAAGTGGTCAAATGAAAACTGCACAGAGATCTGTTCCACATACAGATTTGATAAATGTAATGGTAATTATGTGATTGTTTTCAAATGGATACGTTATTAACAATGGAGTTCTCAAGTCTTGAGCAGCATAGGCTTCATTTTTGCTGATGGTAAAGTGGAAAAGACATTGGCTGTTATTTCTATGCACCTATTTAGACATGCTGGGTTTTCTAGCACATGCACTTCTCTTTTCAAGTGAGAACTGTCAAACAGTTTCAGTCCTAAGGATTCTTGATGTCCCGTCCCTGGAGACTTTCAAGGTGAGTCAAGATCAGGCTCTGGGCAACCTGATGTAGATGTGGTGTCTTTATTCACTGCTGGGGAGTTGGACTAGATGGCCTTTAGAGGTCCCTTTTTAACTCTAAGGATGTTCTGATTCGAAGTGGACTGTAGAAGCGGGATGGGCTGAGAACAGATCTTGGCTTATGCATCTTTCTAAAAATCACGTTAGAAACAGACATTTGCTTGTAATTTCAGTTACTTTAAATGTGTATTAAATTATTTTCTTAGGGAGACAACTGGCTTAGTGGATATATAATAAGTGCTATATTAGTATTTTAGTGGAGTAAATGATGTTAATGACTGCGTTTTTATCTCTGCAGATTTACTCTCTAGGAGACTTGAAACGCTTTTTGCAGCTATTTATAGAGTTGCCACTGGATAACATCTTGATAGATGTGGAATGGGTGCGTGTTGCAGCGTATTACTTGTCTCTGTACAGTGGGGGTAATTGCTATTCTGTGAAATGAAAACACATTTACTGGGTAGATAAATTACAACTGCAATAGCATGTCAAAATGCTCTATGGGAGCAGCTGCATAACTTCTTTGTTTCAAGAAGAGTTGTGGCAGGTGACTCAGGAGATGGGCATGTAATGAACCTTCAGAAGTATTGTGTGCATACCAGATATTCAGGGTACTATCAACAGAATATATAATGTGACAAAGAGGTCAAGTAAAACTGTTTCTTGAAAAACAAAAAACAATTTTGAAGGATGAGTTAGAAAAAGGGTTTGGGAAACTTCTCTACTGTACGGATATCATAGAGCTACTTGAAAGTTGAAGTTTTGCAAGCTCATATTTTGGTATCCTCAATTTCTAATGCATTTGGAAAGTTTTAAGCTCCAACTTATATTTAATTTAGGGAAAATGTAGGAATGGTGCTCTTTTCTCCAAACCTCGCATGACAAATTGAGGTTACATAACTTTGTCTTTTGCTTTTGGGTCTACCCCAGCATGAAGGAAGTAAGAAATGTGGCGCAGGAGTATTTCCCTATATTCTTTCTCTGCCTTTTATTTTTTGTGTGTGTGCATTTGAAGTAGTATGATAAAAATTGTCACCTCTATTTGTGGAAGGACTGCCACCTCTGTACCGTTTGAAGTGGCAACTGCACGATGCACAGTTGACCTAGCAACGATGTAAATGCCTGTAGGGAAAGAAGTGCACAGTGTTACCATACCTAGCATGTTTTTGTGTGGCATTGTGTGCCAGCTCTCTACTTGCTGGAAGAAGGATTTCTTTTTGGCAGTTGGAAGTGGTTTTGTGGGTATCATTCTTTGACCATCTGTAGCAGCTAACATTTGAGTCCCTGTAGGATGGACTGAGTAAACTGTGCGCATTGTTTGTGTGTCTTTGGACAGGAAAGGAATTCTGTGTAGGGATTTGATACCACGATCTCTTAAATTCTGTTAATCTTTTTTTTTTTTTTCTCCCTCCTCTGTAAAAAGTTCTATATTGTGAACTGGGAGAGGTCAGTTCCGCTGAAGACTGTGCCATTCTTTGCTAGAAATCTGACAGAAGTGAGGTAATCCTATTGCTGTTTCAACGTAAATCTGCTATTTTAGCCTACTGAAGTTTGAGTTACCAGTGTAAATTACACCTGGCAGTTGCTATTGGCTTTGGGTCAAATATTCCTGCTGAATGTCCCTGTAAGACGGTGGAGATTGCTTGTATTTATATATATGCTTACATAAAATCACAGAAGTGTGGTAAACGCAGTAAACTTAATCTTAAACAAAATGTATTTATTGCAAGTAGTGCATGGATTTCTGGTAAGACTGACTGATGTGATTGTTTACTGATACTGCAATTGAAATTCCAGTTAGAGTATTTTGTGATTGCTCTTTCAAGGCACGTAACAGACAAAATCACCTCATGTCAACTGTTAATCTCAAGACTTGAAATACTATATTTTGTATCGTGTGTATTTAATCATTAGTATGTTTTCTTCAAACTTTTTTTTCGAAGTGATTGGCAATCTTAAAATAGAAATTTCCAGTTCTGTAATGGTAGGACTTAGTGAATAGCCAGCATATTGAATGCAGCATGTATTTACTACTGACATCAAAGGGAGTTCCGTAGAAGCTGTGTAAGTTTGTATGCAACTTGGAAACTAGCTGAAGAAGGCCTTGTTTTCAGTACTGCCTTGGCACTACTGGGGGGAAAAGCTTGCTTTGGTACACAGAGACCAGTACTTGAGAATTTGTATGCTAAAACCAGGCAATTTGTGGTTGTGTTTTACTTTTTCCTTGCCTAGCATTTTGGCAGTTATAAAAAAAAAAAAAAAAAAAAAAGTTGTGTGGTCTTTACTGAGGTTGCTTAAATTACTGGCAAAGTGCTTAAAATGTGATGGCCTTGGAAGCTTTAGGTTGCTTTAAAAGTATATGCTTGTCGAGTTTCTCTGTTAAGTGGAAATCTTGCTGTTGTAATTCAGTCAGTCTGTAAGCCAAAGATCTCCTCTTGTATTTGCTGGAGATTGTCCTCAGCAGCAATTCTTGGAATCGTCTGATGAGTCTCAAGTGCTTCACGGGTGTCTGGGGCCCGCTGGAACACAGAGCTGTTGTTTTGGCGTCTGTGCTCTCATACTGTCTTTCTTTAGACTCCTGTTTTTGTGATAGTGGCTCTCGTAAGCACTGCATCAACATTTGATAAGCGGTAGGTTCTGCCCTGCACAATGTGCAGCCTGGAAACATGGGATTGATGGAAATGTATTATGGCTTTCAGTTGATCCATTTCTTTATCTGTAAACTGAAAGATGAAATTACTAATTCCAGGTTATGCACTAGATGTGAAGTAGCATAATGCATGTAGTCCAGAGTTGGGCTTAGCACTGCAGTGTTTTTTTTCCAGTGTTCCTTACATCACTATGGAACTATCAAATTTGTTTAGGACACCTCAGTGCTGGTCAGCGGCTGCTAGAAAAGTTAATGTTATATCACCTTTTTAGCTGCATAAGTATGCAGAGATGGAAGTGCCTGCTTCCCTCCTTTTGTAGCTGGGAAGGCAAACTTGTTGAGAGAGGCAGAAATAATGCGCTCTTGAAATATATTTTACCTGGCCAACTTAAAATGCTATAGCGTTTCTTGTCAGCTACAAGCTAAGAGCTGCTTACAGGCAGTGTCACTGCGATGCAGTGTAGAGTAACAGAGGAGGATGGTCATAGCAAAGGGGATTTGGTGTGTCAGAGCAGCTCCAGATATTCAGTACATTAAGGTTAAGTCCTACTCTTATGCAAAAACAACAGACATCTTTTAATAAAGCAGAAAATAAGATCTCTTGCACAGGAGAATTAAAACTGCTTCCATATTTGAGGTATTAATGATTTATGCAAGTGAGAGGAAAGAAAGCTTGCTGTCTCCCCACTACTGGGGCTTTGTTGATTATAAATTTACGCACCCAAGTTGCCCCAGAAAAGTAATACATATCCCAATAGTTGCATTACAGATGTATTTTGCAAGTGTAGACTTGGTGGGAATATTTGGTGGGTTGAGATGTCAGTGACAAATACAAGTGAGAAGTTAGTAATATTTTCTTTATTTCTTTATCCCGTTTTTAGTCATCTGGATGAACTACTGTGTATATTTTTTTTCCCAAGGATAAGGAGTGTATGCTTTGCAGTAAGAGAGAATCTCTTAACTATACTCTATAAAAACAAAGAGTGAATGATTAGGGTTTCTTAAGTGATTGTTTGCACCTATGACTTCTGCCTGGATTTCAACTGGTCTTTCTTCCAGCAGCTTGGTTTTGGATGAAGACCTTGGCAAAAAGGCTCCCAGGTTGGGAAAGAACTTTCTGAAATGTGGAGGTAAAAGAAAAAAAGGCATTAGGATTTAAGACTCCAGTGCTGCTTGGGTAATCTTACTACACTTGCATGTTTTTTGGTCAGACAAATTAGTTTTGCTTCTGCCCACTAGAAATCAGAGGGAGAAATGGATGTTGCTTTGTGAGTGACATGGATTCAGAAGTCTAATTCACAGCACTCTAAAAATTACTTTATCGACTTTGAGATTTAGGCCCTATTAATAGCAGTGATGTTAGATTGATTTTGAACTGCATGCCCTATGTCATACACAAGAGAGAAGAAATTGAATCAGATAATCAAAACTGTCATGGTTTTTTAAGAAAATAGATTGCTGTGGGAGTGATAATTAGGGTCTCTGCTGTTGTATTGAAACGAACAAACTTTTTTCCCAAAAATGGGCATGTCATCTAAGTGGTGAGCATGTATCCATACCCTTCACAGTGTGGTTAGTAATGCTGTTTATATTGCCAACGCCCGATGAAAAAATTCTAAGCTCTTGTTTTGTTTCTGCATCACCACTGAGGGCTCTTGAAACTGAATTCTTTTATCAACTGAATGCTTTTGTAGAGTTAGAGTTGCAATATGCTCAAACAAATGTTGAAGGAAAGTAATAGGCTCTCACCTTATACATTGTGTCAAGCTGTCTTCAAACAAAAAGAGTCAACTTGCTTGGTGGGTATTGTTTGATAACAATTTTGTTATTAGTGAACTTTGGGAGCTTTCATTGTATTGCGCGTGATGGAAACAATAAGTTTATGATGTTATGTTGAAAAGCGAAATATACTCATAGCCCAAATGAGAAGTTAGGTATCTGATTAATTCATAGTCAGTTGTAGTTTCTAATCATATTCTAATCATAATCATAATCATTCTTTGTCACTAGGTGCAGCTATACTGCAAAAAAGTGATGCTTGCATGACTAGTCCGTCACGTTGTCCCATGTCCCAATGAATGTGAACAGTACCTGCTTTCATTTGGGGACACGAAGAGAGTACTTCTATTCATGGGAACATCAGATAAGTTTATCAAAATGAAGTGCTCATTTATTCAATTTTAAGATGCTTATATTGTGTTCACAGAACAGAAAATCTGTAATTCAAAGTATCACATATGCTCTATGTTCTTTCGTCTCTCTTAATTGATTTGCAAATACTGCGTGTTCTGAGTGTTTGGCTTTGTGGATGTGCTGTTGTCCACCTGGGGTTCCTAGTTTCAGTGTTACTTTGTGTTAATGCAGTTCAGGATCTGAGCAGGCTCTGCAAATTCCCCAGATATGCTGAAAATGGTAAGCTCTCCTGGCAAGGAACGTGCAGGGGTGTGAGGCAGAGAGGCCCAGCTCTTTGTGGAAGTGAGTGTCTAGATTTGATTTACACCAGTTGCAATCTAACCCAAGTAATGGAACAGTAATCATATAAAGCCATCAAGGTAAGTGATATCATGCTTTTATAGTAGATAAATATATTTTTCATCTATATATCGCTATTCAATTATTCATGCACGCTAATATGTTCATGTCCTGCTTTGTTTTAAGAAAAGTAGAGCAAAAAGTGGAGGAGAAAAAAGTATGCAAAAATAGGAAGAAGGGGGTACTGGGACTGTTATAATTTCCAAGGAGAGACTGTCATGGGGAGACAGCCAACAGGGCACCCAGCATGTTTTGGTTGTTTCCACTTGGCACCCACCACTGTTTTGGCTGTTTCCATTGAATGCCTATCCTTTAAAATGGAGTTCAAATCAAGCATCTTCTACTGATATTTTCTCATATAACTAAAATCTTGGGATATGATATACCTTAATGCTATTGAAATGAGCTGGTGAGTACTGCTGAAGGATTTATTCCCGTTTAAACTACAGGGCAGTTTGAAATCCATCTTGGTTTCTTGGCTATGATTAGTTAGGGTTCATTCTCTCTCAGCGTGAGGATATGTCCTAATTCATGGGAAAATATGGAAGTTCTTAAGAAATCCCTGTTATTTCAGGATACGTTCCATCTAAACCATGTAATAAAATACCATTGACTCAGGTGCAGGCTTTGCGAGGAGCGTGAAGCTTAGGTGATGCATTGATGCCTTACAGAATAGTAAAATGTTCAAAATCAGAAATGCTATGAAAATATAATTATTTGGTTCACAGGAAAATGCATTAAAAATTACTTGTATTTATGCTTATTGTGCTAACGTGACTATGTATTAGTCATACAGTGCAGAGCCTGCGTATGCCTACATGTATCCATATGCCTAGTGCACCTGTTTTGTGGTTTTACCACATGAAAGTATGCAAAGCAGTGTACACAGAACAGGGACTCGATAGTGATATGTAGTAAAGCTTAGAAAAGATATTTTATGTTGAAACTCGAGGTGTGTTTTTTCTTATCTGAATTTGAAATGTCGAAGATGGAAACTTGTTTTAATTCTGTTGCTTAAGCAATATGACAGCACCTAATCTGAATGGAGTGGGCTTTGTTTTCAAGTTACTACTTCAGAAAATGCATTCAGTAACAGCTTAAACTAAGCAAACTTAGGATGTAGAAGTAAACTCTATTTCATCATTAGCTTTTCATGGTTCATTAGTTCTAACATTGGAAATTGGAGTGCCACCTGGGTAAGAATGCATTAGATTATTTTCTGCAGTGCTGTCTATCTTGATATAATGCTGACTCTGTTATTCTTGCGTTTAATGTATTCAAGTTGGCATGGCTGTGAAAGGCATAATTCTTATTACATGTGCTAAGCCAAGCAGCAAAGGAAACAAGCCTACTAAATGCTTGGATTTGAACCGGAGGTGTAGCGAACTGATGCTGGTTCTGAAAATGAAAACTATTCCTGTATTTTCATGAGTTGGAACTACTGAGAGCTTTAACAAATAGTTTTAAATCGACAGCAAAAATGAAGATGGGGTTTTAGGACCGTAATGCTTCCCAGTTTGAAAACATCAAAATGAAAATTACTGTGAATAATATGGGTTCTTGTTACTAATGACAATTGGTTATTTTTACACTGAAGGACATCCTGAGCAGCACTTGTATTTTGAGAGTTGATGCAGTCCTTGGCAGCAGCAAACAATAAAAAAAAGGATAGGAGTTTTTGGTACCGGTAGCTGCTTCAAGAACTCCTGTAGGTCAGTTTTTCAGAACGCTTTAAAGCTAAGAAAGTTGCATCTGCAGAGTTCCAGTTGTCCTTGAGAGCCCAATAGCAACTTTGAACTCCTCGCTTTCACCGCAGTATGTAATTGTCCCACTGTGTTGGTGGGCTGGCAGTGCTTTCAGTAAGAGTACTGCTCTGTTCTTAGAAACAAATGATTCTCTCTTACACAGCTGAGCTTCTTCCATAGCTTTGTTCTTTTCCAAATACCTGCAGAGTTCATGGTTATTTATTAGAACGTGTGACAGCTTAAAATGGCTCTTGTCAACAATTACCATTTGGATAAGTGCAGTCGGTGGTGGTGGTGCAGTAGTGAACATGATCTCAAAAGGTAAGTTCTTAGTCTGAAAGCATTTAGAATTGACAGCTACTACCCAGCATATGTTAACAAACACTTTCACATGTAGAATGTGGAAAGTATGTGTCTGTGTTCTGGTAATAACAGCCACCTCTCTGTTTCGTCTGTGTATCTGCAAGAAACTCTGTCTGTCTTCCTGGATGTAAGCAATTTTTTGGTAAGATTTTAATTTTAGGTTTTTTTAAACTTTAAATAATCCAGCAAACTTCTATCCATCTACTCTAATGTGAACCTGTTTACGTGCTGGTGAAATAAGCCTCCAATCCTCAATTCTTCTCTTGCTTTTTGCAATCTCTTACTTGACAATGACTTCAAGTTGTTTGTAGTTGATTCCAGGCCAGATAAACACATTGCTTGCGTGGATGGAGAATATGCATACTTAGTAGAGTATCTGTCCATTTGAAGCAGGTAAAGCAATTAAAATAGCTTAACCATTATAATTTATGTGCATATGTACATGCATAATATGCACGTCATCTTCATGTAGACGAGGGAAGAGAAATTGCTGTGCTGGGGAGTTGTACTCGGTAACTGGGGAGGTCAGTTATCACAAGATGTGAGAGATGATGGCAAGATGTAGGTTCATTATTTTATTTTTCATTTTAGTTGTTACTATTTTATGGGTCAATTTTTTGTGACAGGGTAAGCCCTAACTAAAACCTTTGTTTTCAGGAGAAACCTAGCAGCTAGAGTAGAAGTTTGATGGACTATATTAGGAAAGAATTTGAAGTGTTCAGTGCATCTTGCTGCATCTAGCACAATGAGGTTTGTTTTACGTTTTTTTTCTTTACATCTAAAGATTTTCAGAACTCACTGATGTCATTGTCTGCTGTATGGTGTTAACAGTTCACTAGCCAAATAGATAAATCCATGAGAGCTAAAGGTCTTATGTCTCTGTAAGTGTGTCTGTATTCGGGAAGCTTTTGGGCGTGACTAGGGACGCTACTGATGTAAAGCCTTAATGGAAGTCCACAGATTGTTCTCTAAGCTTTTCTTAATCTGAAAGAAAAGGTGACCTAACCTACTTCATGAATAAAGTCTGAACTGTACTGTGTAGCATGGAAACAGGTCAAACAAAACTGTAGCTGTTGTTCTTAATCATATTAAAATACTGCCCAGTAGCACTTCATTACGCTTGCCTGTAGCCCAGGATCAGAGGAGCACTGAAACAATCTTTTTTTGTTGGTCTGCTCAAACGGAGCAAGATAATATTGTAGGTAAGTTGAGAATCCATGCTTCACAAACATAGTCTCTGATTAAGAAAATACTTGAGGTAAATGTTTTGAATTTCCAGAAGTACTTCAGGGTAATATTATGGATTATAAAGAATGTTGCTTATTATGCTGCGTGGTTTTCACTTAGCTTAGTTTTAAAGTAGTGGTCTGCTAAAGGGCAATACAACAAAAATATTGACATCACAGAGTAACTGCTTATGTTTAACGGTTACTGTCTGTATGACAGCCAGACTGGGGGCATAGTTTAGCCTTTATGGTAACAGTATATGCTGAATATATGATGTGTTCAGACGTAAGTTTAGTTCCTTGTGACTGGAGTATTGTGTTTGAATGAAACATAAGTTTAATATGCATTTTCATTAACTGACACTACTGATCTTTATTACTAATGAAACAAAACCTTGAAGAGTTGCATTTTACTGCTTGTTCCCTGCTATTTTGAGGAGCAGGTAACCTTATAGTAGTTTATTGCTTCAGTAGAAAAAGATGAAACTATACAGAAGAAAATCTGTTCGCTTTTCTGCATGGAATGTAGAAGGTAAGTTAATATAAGGGAAAACATGTAATGTAAGAGGACAAGTTTTTTCTGTGCCGCTCAAGGCAGCCCTGTTGTATTGGCCTGAATTCTGTTAACCTAAAATGGATGGGGCTTACCGTTGTGGCGCTTCTTGAAAATGTGGCAAACTCATTGGAAAAGCCATCAGGAGGATTGTAAAAACCAGAGATATGAACCAAGTGTGGCTTGTTACTGCATCTCTACAGGTGCCAATTAGGATTTTTACAAGAAGTCTCCTAGCTTTTGCTCTGTGATATAGCTTTAGGATTAGATTCTGCAAGATTCAGAGTGATCTCTGGAATTGCTAAGAAAACTTCTATGCTTGTCTGAACCACCTTTTGAGAGCTAACAATTTCCAGAGATAGTTGAGGTTTTTCTATGAATTCTAAGATAATCAGCCTCTTCTTCCTTCTGTTTGAGAAGGGATTAAAGGTCCGGTTTTGTTCTTACGAATGTTACTGATAATTGCATCGCCCTGTGATTGCTGTGTAGCTGCTGCTCGCGGTGATGAGATACTTGAACTTCAGAAATGTGTTGCTAATGACCTTCAGTATACTCTTTCTTGACTCTGTAGTGAAATAAACACTTTGTAAGTAGTGGATCAAAGATGATAAGCATTGCTAAAGCTAGGCTGAGTGCTGCAAAACTCATCTGTTCTTTATGTATGTGTTTGTTCTTAAGAATGGCGTATGATGAAGAGGCGCATGTGAACACAAAGCAATTGAGTTAGAGCAGAGTATCCTTGGCTCAACAGCTGTACACTGACATGTTTGAGAGGAACAAAACCTTGCACAGAGACATGCCAGGAACTGTAAGGTACTAAACTTGTACAAGTAAACAGTTATATTTGTGGGACTGCTGCTCATACGGCTCTCAGACTAAGTAAGGTATGAGGAGCAAAACTGAGCTTATCAGTGGTGAAGTGCCTTTAGTCTTCTTTTGATCCACTAGTGAAGAAGGGAAGGTATGGTCTATATAACCAGTTTGGTTAGTGCTGTGTCAGAATAACAAAGGTGAATGTCAACAGCAAAGCTGTCAATGTTTTTCACATTAAAAGTGCATTGCTAAATCTAACTGGCCGGAAAATATGCAAGATGCCTTGGGATTAACCAACTCCAGCAACTGCAAATTTGAAGTTTGTGGATGATGGCAGATGCAATCCCACAGTCATTCTCGATAAAACATTCTCTCATCTTATGCACTTAGGCACTCAAACACTTGTTCTGCAAATGCAGGGGGGAGAAGAAAAGATTTTCTTTTAAGCTTACAAAAATAAGTACTTTAAGATATTCTTCTTAGAGCTTGACATAATTTCGTTATTTTTTCACATTAAGAATAACACAATTATAATAAGGCTATGGAAACAATCAGCTTTAAAATTGTGGGCACCTACTCTTTTGTTTGCTATAATCACTACTGTTTGATGAAGATTAATCAATTCTCTCTATGTTCTTTGCTGCAAACATAAAGGCTAGGGAACTCTCTTAATCTATGTCTGAAGTTGCTGTTACTGAAATTGAATTCTCTGTGACCTGTCACCAAATAGATGCAATAGACTTATTCTTTTTCACTTCATAAGTATGGCTTTGCCATTAGCTAAATTGGCAAATGCTTTGTTGTGTTAATGTACTTAATAAGGACTCTGAGTGATCTCTTTTCAGAGTGGTATTCTCTTCCCTCAGTCCATACAGGAACTGGGGTGGGAGGTATTGGACATTTGTGTGGATGGCAGAGTTACTCACATGCAGATATTTCAGATATTCAGACTGGGGGATCCTGAGGAGGAACTTGGCATCTTCTCTTATGAAGTTTTTTGCAGCAAAACTTGGTTTTAAGGGTTGAAAATTTTCCTGGAAAAACTGGAACCGCCCTCATTTTTAAGCTCCAAGATGATTAAGTTGTTTATTTGAGATATACCTCATTGCTAAATTCCTGAGAGCTATAAATACAAAATGCTGCAGTTTGCTTACATTTTTCTCTAGAAAAAGTATGTAAGTAAGAACCTGATTATTTCTTTGGTAGACTAAAGGTCTTTGAGCGTTTTTTTTTCCCCCAGGAATGTGTTTATATCAGGTATCTATATCAATTTAATGAAAGAAAAAACACCTCCCTATGACACCATGTGGTGTTTCATCCTTGCTGTTTTAGGATAGCATCACCATGTCGGTAAGTTGCATTCGTTCTTGAGATCCTTGGAACCAAAGGGATGATATTGTTATAAAGGTTCTTGCTTTTCCAAATAGCATTTAAAAGGAGGACAGTAGCATGTGCGTCTGTGTTGTCGCTGTAAAACCAAGAAATTCTTGGTCCTGAAGAGTCCTGAGGAGAGTGACAGTAAGCAAGGGCTGGCTCTCAGGCCACTGCAAATGATAAGAGAGCCCTGAAGCAGTGTGGCAGTCTGGCAAGAGTAATTTATCTAATAGCAGTGATGAAGTCTTAAGAAATATATATTTCTTAAAAAAATAAGCTTTGAAAACCTCTTAGCTAACTGGTTAAAATTAATACAAAAATACTGAGGCAGACGTGGTGCTGGAGGCAATAAAGTCTTGTGCAGTGTAGTTTTACTGTGGTTAGAAATACTTATCTGTGTAGAAGAGTCTTGCCACCAGGGTTCTGTTTGTCAGCTTTTCCGAGATGAAGAGGCTTGAGCTACAGAAGGACCTCGGGAAGGGGCTGTCGATGGTGCAATAGAACCCTTTTCCCTTGTTGTATTTATTGGAGCTTTCAGGTCCATCACTCTGCAACTGAAGAGCTCATGCTTCATGCCTTCCAAACAGCAGTAGCCCATCGAGCTAATTGTTTGCTTGTTCGAGTGTTTGGAAACAATAAAATGAGGAGAGAAATAGAAAGAGGCAGGCTGCCTTAACAGACTCCCAGAAGTAAGAGTCATTTTCTGTGCATTGAAAAAGCCTGCAGCCCAACTCTCTCTTGTCTGAATGTGACATATTAGTCTCAGAGTTCCTTAGGAAAGAGGAAAAGTACTAGCCAGTGGGGCCATTTATTTTTGCTTCTGCGTGTTTTAAGTAAAACAAAACAAAGAAATCCAAAAACCACAGTAGCTATTGCCTCTTAGAACTAAAACAAAGGAAAGGCTGTGTGAGAAGTCTGATCCTGCTCTTCCAAAGCTGCTTGTGCAAATACACAGGTGCCAAGAGGCAACAGAGATGATCTTTGGTTGGGGCTTGATGGCAATTCATAAGTACTTATAATCCTGGCAACCAGACTGTAATGATGTTTGTCCTATTTTGAGTAGTTGTAATCTCTAAGCAGCCTTGAGGTCTAATGAGTCAAGGATCTTTCTCACTGTACAGTGGCGTTACCACCATTCAGCTCAGCTTTTCTGTCCCTACTGCAGGCATATGACCTGCTCCTTAAGAGATGAGCCAAAGCTCTGCCATGGGGAGGGGTGGTGTGGGTAGCTGGGGACTCTAACAGCTGGGCCCTACTCACAGCTTGCCTCGCTGCATGTCTGTTATTAGATGTTTTTTTCCTCCTCAGTGCATACGTAATTTTTCTTGCTGAGCATGCAGTGAAATGCTGTGTTTTTAATGCTAAGGTGGCAATGATAAATAAAAATAAACAAGTGAGAGGTGCGTGTATTTTATCTGCAGTGTGCAAAGAGGTTAAGCTGTTGCACAGATTTCATTTCTAAAAAGATGTTTGGATGAGGCTTAAGCAACAATTGGAAGAAGTGGTAGTTTGGAAGGGTTCTGTTTTGTGCAGTGCTTTTTTTCTAATGTGGAGTATTTCAGCAAGTAGGGGAGAAGAAAACAGGATGGAAATACTGTGATGGCAGTCCTTTGGGCTTGTCTTTCCTATTCCTTATGTGCTTATCTGTCTGTATTAAAAGATCTGATCTGGGATTTACCTAGCTGTGAATTTCCACAAACAAATGAAAAGCCTCATGCAAATATAATTTCCTTAATAGCTTAACTGTCATCTGCTTTTACTTATCCAGCTTTCTCATAATTAGCAGAGTATTCCCCTGCTCAGTGTATACATGAGGGCAGCCTGCAGGATTTATATTGGTCTGTTTGGAAGCCTGGTCTGAAGTCTCTGAGTCCTTTCACGAATCAGTAGGGCAAAGTGGCTTTTGTGGAATTATTGCTGTGAAAGAGATGAGAATCAAACCCTGCTATCAGGAGAATTAGATCTGGGAACAGGTTTCACTATGAACTTGCACATTTTTTATTTGCAAAGTCTGGTCCAAGCATGGTTAAAACCCCTCTCTAAGGTCTGAGTTATCCTCCTAGACGTATGTGAACGGCAGTGAACAGTGCATACATATCCAAAGGATCATTTAATCCCTGGGGAAGTTATGTCTGGTTTTGGTGTTTTTGGATGTTGGCTTTTTTTTTCTTTTTTTTTTTCTGAAAGATACTGAAAAAAGAAGGAATTTCCTGCTGTGGAAGACCAGCTTCTCCTTGGTTGCTTATACTAGCTAGTAAGCTCTGTAGTAAGAGCAAATAAGCCTTTAATGCATTCCACACAAAAGAAAGCTTTTTAGTGCAGTCATAAATGAGGAAGTATGTAATTTGCAGCATTTTGTAATTCCTGTTTTGTTGGTGTTGCTAAAGAAAGTGCAAATTGTTCTTTAATTTTTTTTTTTTTTTGAATCATGCCCAATGATGAGTGGGAAGAGCACTGCTTGAATACACAAATGTGCCATCCCCAGGTACCTGTGTGTTGGGAGCACATTTAGCTATCGGATGTGGGGTGCCACAGGGTGCTTGGTAAGGTGTTTGCAGTGTGGTAAGAACACACTTGTTCTGGAGGGGAGCAGGCTTCCAGGGGTCCTGCTGCACATGCAGGAGACTCTTGGTGTGTACAGATGGGAGATGAAGTCTAACTCCTTAAGGAAGGGCTGAGCTGGAATAATTGTCAGGACTTAAGCAACCTGGTCTACTGGGAGGTGTCCCTGCCTATAGCAGGGGGTTGAAACTAGATTGTATTAAAGGTCCTTTCCAGCCCAAACCATTCTATGATTATCTTTCCTATTCTGTCTTCTCCCTTTCTGACAGTGGAAGACAGGCAAGTGTGCTGGAAATCAAAACCATTGAAATCACAGTCATTTCTCCCTAGTGTTAGTGGTTCTGTTAAAGAGACTTTGAACAAATGTTTGCCATGATGGGTGTTGTCTCTCTTAGGATGATGAAAAAAGGCTGTAAAAAAACCTCACTAGTGTATATTTAAAATGTGATATGTGCTACTTATGTGCTGGATGTTCTAAAAGGAACAAATGCTAAGCTTCAACACAAAGGATTCTCAGGGGAGGGATTTCCTGGGGATTTTGTTTGTTCCCTGACTGAAATACGAAGAATTGAGACCATGAAGGTTTTATCAACTGTTTAATGCCCTCCCACACCTGAACAAAACTGTACAAGTGACTTTCTTAAATCTGTCAGTTAATTAAAAATCCTGCTGGAGTTTCTGCTAAAGACAGCAAAACCCCTCTGTTCACAAGATCTGCAAATTGGTACTTTGGAGAGTGGAGAGAGCAGTGCTTCCTTCTTTAAATCTTTTTTGCTTGAACTGACAGCAAGATTCCGTCCTTGTCCTTCATGTTTGTGAGTCCCAGGAGAGAACAGCACATACCATTTCTGTGCTATTTTTAATCCTTCCTCCTGGTAATCTATTGGTTCTTTCAGCCTAAATCAGGTCACCTTGAGGATTAAATAATGGTGTTATGGAAGACCTGCTCTGGAAAAAAATCAGGTTTTTCTTTTTTTTTTTTTTTTTTTTTGTTTTGTTTTTCTATATGAGGGGAGAAAAAAGGGGTATTTTTTCCCCAGTAAAGATTGAGTAGTTTTTTATTTCTGGTGCACTTAGGCTGTAATAGAAAGGTCTGGGGCACTCTATGTTTTTCACAGTGAGAGAATAATTAATCTTAATTGCACTGATTGTTTTATCATTCTTTAGAGGGTAAGCAATTACAAATGGCTTTACATCAAAGGCAGAATTAGCTATCTTATCCAAACACCTATTGTTTGGCAAAAATTAGCTACCATTTGGTGTGTGGAAAGTGGAATTGCCTCAGCTATGCTGCTGTAGTGATACAGCTGTTTACATCATCATCTTCAGCCTGCTTGTGAGTGGAGGTGCCCCATGAAAGCAGTGGATGATATATGACAACAGCATGTTTACATCTCTGGGTTTGAGGTAACCAAAGCATAAGTTTTAAATGTTATAAGTTCTTACACTCTCAATACTTCCTGAACACGCTGAGGTTTATATACATACATATGTGTAAATGTTGGAATAATGAAAGGCCTGGATATTCACATGAAAATTGAATGCAAACACCCTGAACAAATGTGAAAGGAAATAATAATCTTCTTTTTCCAAGTAGATGAGCAGTGTTTGATCCTCATCTATTGTAGACAGTTTAGTTAAGCACTTATGTGTGGTAGAGTTGTCAATGATACACACACTTAGCCATTATCCTTAACTCCAAATTAGCCTTCCAGCAATAGTGCTACATGCTGAGAGTCAAGTGGGGTTTCCGAACCCTGTGTTTCACAATGATATTTATTTTAATGAGTTACTCTGCCTAATACTTCTGTTTCAGGGCATGAAGTTATTAGCAGGAATGGAGAGCAGTTCCCTAGCCTGCCAGTAGAACATGTACTTCGGTTCAAATCTATGTTTTATCAGCTCAGATATGCCAAAACTAGTTTTTTGTTTATCCTGACTGGCTGTGGTTTCTACTTGGGTCATATTTAGTGTGAAAGTGTCAAGCTGTACCCATGTATTATGGTACACGTGTAAGTAATGTTGGGTCTGCACTTACTGATGATTTGCTGTACTATTTTGGTTGGTTGTCTAGATGCTTTGAGTGCTCTCAGTCTTGTAAACCGTGGCAGCTGTTTTAAGCATGCAACAGCAATAGTCTTCCAGCCTCTGGAGACCTCTCCACGCATGCTGCTGTGTCAGGACTGAATTACGGAGAAGCTAATTAAGACCCGCACACAACAAATTCTCCACTGAGATAAAACAGTCAGCAGAGGTTGTTCTGATTCTGCTTATGGAGGTGTTTCTTAATAACCTGCAGCAGCTCCAAGAACAATTTCATTACTATGGAGTTTCTTGAGGGGGCACTTGAAAATGACAGGAACTTGAATTTTCAGGGTTGTTCTAGTGCTTGCCTTGTCTCTATGAGGTACAGCCTGAGCTGGGATTTTAGTTCTTCCAGAAAATTTCTTGCTTTAACTCCTTTTTCCTCTGCCGTGATCTTGGTGCAACTGAAAGATGAGAGGGGAAAGACAATTGGGCAACTCAAATGGTAGCAGAACTCGGTCAGCTACGTTAAAAAGACAAGATATGCTGAAGCTGAGTTTTTACTGCTCAGCCTAGAGGGAAGAAAAGATTCTCAAGTTGCCGCTAGGGCATAAGAGCTATTGCAGAGTGCAGTTGCCCCTGAGCTTTGAATTCCCTCCATTCTTTTGAAATAGGCTGGTGTTTCATGTTTGATTTTAGCCACTTTAACTTCTTATAAGGAGGAGAAAACAAGGCTTTGGAGCTGCAGGTGAATAAAACTACAGGCTGGAACTGTTCAGATTGGATACTAGGAAACATTTATTCTCAGAAGGAGCGGTGAGACACTGGCATAGCGTGCACAGGGAAGTGGTGGAGACACTGTCCCTGGAGGTGTTCAGGCACTGAGGAGATGTGGCACTGAGGCATGGATGGTCGGACTAATGATCTTAGTGCTCTTCTTCAACCTTAATGATTCTGTAGAAGAGGGGTTCTTTTCTGATATCTACAACATCCTGGGACTGTCAGGCTTTGCTCCTATTCAGAGCCTGTCTAGCAAGGTCAACGGGGGGGCTCTCCCCCACAGCAAAAGAAATGTAGCTCTCAGGTACGTGTGTTACTGATAACCAGTCCAAGGGATAAGTTAGTGCTCTTCTGTTCAGTTGTTTATTTATCCAGCAGCATACAGAGCTCTGCTGAGTTGCCTATTGTGATTTAGATTAAAATGTCTGTTATCCACGGCAAGGCAATTGAGCACAGACTGACTTTTTTGCTTCTCTGACCACCTGGTTAGGGGCAGGAAAGAAATTTTGCACGGAATTCAAAATGGTTGATGCATTTGGATCAGAGAAAACCTTTATGACTCAAAACTTGCAATTCTGACAGACTGCGATATATCACTCCGTGATGCCTAGACAGCTGTACAGGGAAATACATGCCATGAGTGAAATGGAGTTCGGGGAGTTCTTATGTGAGTTTCTGTTTTCCCTGTTAATTGCATCAGCTTTTAATATTTGCTGCTCCAAAGCCTGAATTTAAATGTAAGCCCTGTGAATATAGTAATTATATTTTATTCATGACTTTTCAGACTTGCTGAGAAAGCATTTGAGGATGGAAAAGGCAGAAAATGAACATGCAGGTGATAAGCACATTTTCTGATATTCAAAGTACTGCAGTTTCTGTCAGCTAATAAGGTTGGGTCCGAATTGAACTGCTAACCCAAATGGAACAGAGCTATACAAACATAAGAGCATAACGCTCCTTCTTCCCTTCTGTTATTTTAAACGTAAGATATTAATTTGGGCCTTTGGGGTGGACGGCTGTGGTACTTTGCTCTCTGTCAGAACTGGGAGTTAAGAGTTGTGAAGGTTTTCTCTGATAAAACCATCAGGACTTGGCTTAAGAAGCATCCAGCAGATGGTGCAACATGCTTTATTTAGCTGCAGAACTGCTTTTACTTTGAGGCTTCCTCTGGATGGAAATACAATGGAGGGAGTAGTTTTATATGCTCTGGTCAGAAGCTAGCGTTTTAGAGAAGTGTATTTTAGAGGTATGCATGCCAGTTCTTTACTGGAATTCTGCATCTTTTCTCTTCCAAAAAATAGAAGTTGCTTAATACTGTTGGTAGGAAATTACATCAGTTACTGATATAGCATGTTTGCAGTTGAAATCCACTACTTTTTATACCCAAACAGAAATTTCCTCATGTTAATAATGGGTGTAAGACAAGACGATGCTAGTTTTCCTCTTGATGAGGATTAATCTTTAGCCAATTGCGTTTTGCACACAGATAAATGGCTTGTTTGTTCGTCCTTCATGCTGCCCTTCTCACACAAGATTGAAGGGTTAATTTGCTACTGGGAGCTGCAGGCCTGAATGCTGTTGAACAGCTGAATAAACCTAAGATGTCACTTCCACCTGTGAGCAGCGCTGACTCAGAGACCCCTTTAGAAGTCTAACTCAAAAAGAATAGAATGAAATAGAACAGTGACAACAGCACCGTTGCCTCAAAACCTAACAGAAACCAAATCGGCCTACACCCATGTCTACAAATATATTTATACTGTGGTCATCATTAGCAGAAATCACATTAACAAGAAATATTTGCAACAGCAGTGCAAAGATAGTATGAGTTAGTTTTCCTTCTCTGATTCTCTTAAAAGATATCCTCCAACTTTTCAAAACTTCAGAGAGGCCACGGTGTTGATAAATGCATGCTGAAGAATCAAGAGAAGCTGTAAAGCTCTAGAGTCTTGAATTTCTTGCAGCAGATGCCTTTTCTGTGTTCTGCTCACTTTTACTCTAATTCCACTAGGCAGATTTAGCTTTGAAGCCAGAAGTGATGTGTAAGGAGACGGTTATGTCTTTTTTGGAGAAAAAAGTCAAAGAGTTGCATGCATGGATTCCTTCCTGGGTTGGATAGGCTTGCTTCAACAGTTTGTTCATAATGTTTAAAAGCCATTAAATTACTTAGCCATCTGCTGTTAGCAATGGGAAACTCCTGATAGAGCTGAAGGTCTGAACAATGGGAATGAATTGTTGATTGTCCTGAAAGTGCAGAAGGTTTTGTTGTCATCATGATGCTGCGGTCTATAAATATTTAAAATACCTTAAAAGTGAGTTTCTAACTCTCCCTTCTGTGGGCGTCTGAATGTAGCACTCGGGTAAGTGAAATGCAGTGTGATAGGATCCGATTTAATCCCTACTGGCTTCAGTGCGCCTAGTGGGTTTGGGAGTTAAGTTAGCCATAGGCTGCTTGGGGTTTATTGTAACAATTGTGAGCACAGAGATCCAGGTTCACTTCCAGAGTTCAGATAAGAACGTTTTAGGCTTGCCTGGAGTGAGAGAGTGGAGGAAGCTGGGGAGAAGTTCTTGTTGGAGGAACTACAGCTGCTCTTTTATGGAAGTCTTTTTAGTTTACTAGGCACAGTAAGCTTTTCTGACTGACGGGCTTTCCAAAAGTGTTTCCCTGCTAGACTGCTTCTGATTAATAAAGTATATTAAAACAAAGGAAAAACGATTCTTTCCTAGCCTGTTTTTTCCTGGTACTTATGACTGACTTAGATTCTTAGCATCCTTAAATGCTACAGACCCTAGGTGCTTTGATCCTTCAGATGCTTACCGTCCTTAGATGCTTAGATCTGCATGGTCTTTCTCTCAGACAACCTTGGATTGTTCTGCTTGCATTTTAAGTTGCTCAGATGCCAACACGCCCTATGCTGAAAACTCTGTAGCTGCGTTAGCATGAGGCTTTGTCCAACTAAGTAATTGTTGGTAAGCTGCAGAGTGTTAGTGGAATCACTTGATTGGAGATGGTGAGGATCTGAGTGATTCAAAGGACCAGGTGTTGCCATGAGGCAGTAGATGAGAATATTGAGATTCTAGTGTGATCTGTAAAAATATTTCAAAAACCAAAGAATGCTTTTCTAGTGTGTAGTTGGTACCAAGTCAAACCCTGAAACCCGTTGACTGTTTTGTTTGCGAAGAGACAGAACAAAAACCCAGTGCCACTAATAAACTTAACCTGAGAAGTCTCCCAAGTCAATGGTTCTTCAATAAAAGACTTCATCATTTACTTTCTTCTGTTTTACAGACTGGAAGCAAGGCTAGGAATTAAGTTAACAGGAATGGCACGTGACTGATCTGCATGGTATTCACCAATAGGTGGGAGTACATTCTCCCCCAAGCAAATGATTTCTCATTCCTTGGATGGCTCTGTAAATACACGTGCAGTACAGCTGGAGCTACAGAAAGTACTAAAACAGGTGAGCATCTTCCTCCATCAGAGCATAATAGAGCAGATTTAACAAGGAATAACAAGGTGGTGAAAGGCACGTTTGATATTGAAAGCAAGCTGGTATAAAGTACCCAAATGCTCTGTGTGGTGTGTGAATAAGCCTGCCTTCATGTCTCAGCCATGTTTGGGAGATGTGTCCTGTCTGTCTTTGCTGGTTTGTGGCTTGACTGGCATCCCTATGTTTGTCTTCTGAGGCAGAATTACGCCTGCAGAATGCAGGTTGCTGCAGATGGTCTGGATTTCTCCTTTGTAAGTGAGGATTTGAGAAATTGTTGTGTTTCAAGCTCCTCCTGGGAATTTGGCATTCATGTAGGGAAGGGAGCACAGACTGGTTGGTTCTCAGATCCTTGCTTTTCATCTCATCCAGCTTGATTACAGCAGGTATTCCTTCTATTTAAGCCCCCAGGAATTTGATGGACTCCCTTACTGTGCAGGCTGCTCTTGTTTTCCCACTTACTGCAGTGAGCCAGAAGGCACTTGCTGTTCCACACGCAGTGTGAGCAGCATGGGTTAGTCACTGCAGCAATTGATTCAAGTTAGTCAGGAGTAAAACCAAGTCAGAGTCTTGCAGACTTGTGCTTCCAATTCCACACTCAGAAATGAAGTCTTTTAATCTCAGATATTAATGCCCCAGGCAAACTCTTATTATTAAATTGATTTATCTGTTTCATTTTAAGGTTTAGGGATAGCACTACTGATTTATCTGTTCAGTGGTGCAGAGGGGTGTACACAATATATTATTTCCTGAGAAAAGTTATATGCTTGTTGTACGTAAAACCGCTTGTGTTTATAATCTTAAGCCTGCTATTTTCACTCAAGCTCAACTCTATCACACCACACTTAGAAGAAAAAAAAGAATATCTGAGACTGCTATAAACAAGAGGTAAGTTAAGAGATAATGCTAGTTCAAATATTTCAAATAAATTTTACGTTGTACACTAAGGCTGGAAACAAATGATGACACATGGCAATTACTTCTGTTCTTCATCTTTTTGCACTTAGTCTGATTTGAAGACTGAAGGACTTAAAGCCCTTGCTTCCCTTGCTAAGGCTTTGAATTGCAGTGCTGGTTTTAGATAACTCCTCTGATGACAACTGATCTAGCCCTGTAATTGTTTAAATAAATCTCCTCTAAAATAGTCACGTAAAATACTGTAAGACATTACCCATCAGGATCTCTTTTCTGTACATCTGGTTTGTTCTAAAATATCTGCTACATTCACAAAATCTCCTTCCCTTTTCCTTACTTCCTAGGCAACAGAAAACTGCCATATTTTATCTTAAAGTGTTATTAAAGACATGGAAGTTTTTGAAAGATGATCATTGCTCTTTTGGGTCAGGGCCTTTTCTTCTAGCAACTATTTGTATGGCCTTAGGCTGAGAGTGATAATGTGGCTCCTCCACTCCACCAGAATGGGAGTGGGAATGGTATGGGCCAAGTGATTTCACTCACAGACTGAGTCTTGCTTGAGAGCATCTCCTAAATATGGTGTTGATGTTACGGAACCTGGTAGGAAGGAAGCAGAAGAGATTTATTGGAGAGGCCTACTGTTAGGGCTACACAGAGGTTATAGCGGCGACTATAATCAATTTGATGTAATAGAGTTATCTGAGAAAAGGGCAAGGATCTAAACAAAATAGCGTTGAAGCTGAAAGGAAAGATAAAATTGTGAGAGGAGGCCCACCTTAATTTTTTCAAGATTTATCACCCAGTTTATTCACTTGAGGCAGATTAAAGCGGGAAACTCCTTAGCAATTACTATGCAAACATCAATGGGATTAAATAATAAGGGTATTGGAGACAGCTACTGAAATCAAGTAGTTTAGCCAACTGTTTAGACTTTTCCTTCCCAAGCATGTCTTATCTCCTTTATCTGTAATGCAGATCCCTTGCGTTCTGCTCAGTGTTTAGTTTGCAGGACTAATTTTCAGTCAGAGTTCATGATGTACGACAGGTGAACATGTCAGAAGAGCTTTGCCACGGTGTGAGGAAATTAGATGTCTGTATTTTGAAGAAGGGCGGTTCTGTACTTGCAGCTGTGCAATTGTACATGTGTTTAGAAAGCTAAACCCTGTGTTTGTGTCTTCTGCTCCACTGAGGAGCCTCCTGCTGCATTCATTGGATTAGAGGATGGTCAGGTGCTTCTTGCAAGTTCAGGCCTTAAGCTGTTTGAGCCCAAAGAGATGGCTGCCAGAAACAGACTGCCTTGCCATGCCAATCATGTGTGATGACTTCTGTGAAACTGGGAAGGAGAACCAGTAGTCTGAGTTGCAATATAAAGGAGGTAGCAAATGAAGCCTTCTATCCCTTCCTCGTTGTGACTTTTTCTTGAAGGTTCAGATGGTTCCATCTAGTGATCCTCCAACTGGCCAAGCTCTTCTCTCGTTATCCTTCCTGAGAAGGCCCTTTGGCAATCTCCTTTCTGCCAATGAGGCAGCCCCAGGGCTTGAGTGGAAGTGCAATTCTCACTGTGTGCCACATTTGCTATGGCCATGTGTCTTTCACTGTTTGTCCTCCAAGCAGCCTATCCTGCTGCCTCTTCCCAGCCAAGAACTAATGTGGGGAAGCAGCTGCTTTGCCTTCAGCCTTTGTTATCTTCTTTCCATTTTCATCCCCAAGAAATTAACTTTCACTTCTCTGGGGGAAAAAAAAAAGTACAACAAAACCAAAATAACAGTCTTTTAATTATCTTCTGAATATTGCAGACTTTTTCTTTCTTTCATTCTTTTTCTTTTGTTTCTCATGTTATTGCTGCTTTGGTTAGCTTTGCTATTACAGCTGTTAAAATTGCACGCTAAAATGGCTAATTGCTGCACCTCTGAAGAGGGGGCCTTACATCAGGAAAACTTGCCTGCAGATATAGGTGTCTGCTGGGAGTGGTTGGAACTTGGTGTCAGATCAACCACAGGCTAGTGATTTACATCTGAAGGTAGCTTGGGAAGTGAGAAGTTGGCTCCGGTGTTTGGGATATTCCTCCAGCTGGTCAGTTTCTCCCTGTTGTTGAGAAGTGCTCCTTAAGTGTCAGACCAGCTTAGCCACTTTATGTGCTGGATGTAAGTGGTACTGGCTTACGTTAGTACTGCCAGAAGCTGATATTAAACCATGTTTTTTTCTTGATATAGGAAAAATTAGAAATGTTTTTCTGCCATAGTTTTGTCTGAATCTGTGCTCCTCATTGTAGGAGTGATTTAGAGATGTCTGCATGATAAAGCATGCAGGATGTAAGGACGCTGATTTGTTTTCTTTCATCTCCCCTCATTACTTCTGTGGGGAGCAGCTTTCCGTCTGAGTACTGATGCCTGCCATTGCGTGGCTGTTCTTATTTAAGGAGGGTTGATGCAGATTTGCTGTTGCTTACCTCTTGAGCGTGTGAGGGTGTTTTGCTTCCTAGGCAACACAGGATTTTTCCTTGCCTCAGCTCATTTTTAGCTTTCCTGAAAATATTAGGGAATATTACTTAGAAACATAGAGGAAGGAACACACACACACGCACATAAACACACAGACACAAATTGGAGAGCAGCTTGCTGAGTGGGTTCTTCAGTTTGCATTTAGACAAATAATTCCATGTGATCTTCGGATGTGACATGGCAGCATAAGGAGCAAATGTAATTTCATGTTGCATTATTATTTATTGGATTTATAATAAAATGGCAGTTACAGGGGAGCCTTGCTCATTCCAATGTGCTGAGACACAATCAGCGTGCATGCTAGTATAAGTCTGTACTATTGTGAAGCATGCAGAAATAAGGGGTATTCAGAGAGAGTGGTGAGCTTTTATTCAGAAATGAATCTGTGCTTAAAAATTTTACACTGTGTTCCAAGCAAATCTTGTGGTGTTAGTAGTCCCAGACTTGAAGCAGTATGACATTGCTCTATGGGCTTTTTGAGTCACTTCTGAAAATGAAATAAACTCTGTCTACAGGTGGATGTCCTGTCTATTCTTCTGGCTTCTGTATATCGACGGAGTTGATGAAACTTCTCACCTCTGTCTACCTTTGGAAAATAAGTAAATGAAAGAAAAACCTGTAGTATATCTTCGCTGGGATCACAGATAGCAGAAAGGTAAAATCTTAGTAACTAACCAGTACAAAGGTGACGTGAATTACTGCCTTCCCTGATTGTCTTGAAATATGTCCACCGGTCTTAGTAGAATTGAGGTGCCACAATGTTGAAAAGTGCGCAGGCAAACGAAAACTTATTCTTGTAAACATAGACCCAGGCCGACTTTGTTGTGCCTTACAAAATAAGTACTAACAGAGGAAAGATGAGAAGGAGGCTGGAGAAGATCAGTCCCACAACCTGTCTTAATCTGTTTTAATTCTGTCTGGATTCTTTACAATGGTTTCATCAACGTAAATTAAAATGGTACTGATCAAATACAGCAGTGCTACTTGGCAACTAGCATTTGGGAAGATAATTATTCACAGACACAAAGGTGGCTTGACTGTAAGGTGAAATGCTTGCTAGTCCATTTGTCTTACTTTGAAAAGACTGTCAGGGATGATACGCTTTGGTGTTTTTTGGAGAAATTGCACCTGAAGAATACGTTCATGTTGAAATAAAGAGTAAGAAGCTAGGAGTTCAGGGAGGGATAACAAGGCTTTCAAGACTAAGGTTATCCAGCTCTCCCTATTAATCTTCTCTCAATTTATAGTGATGTTGGGCGGTTAGTACATGGACAGATGCAGTGGATGTCAAACACAAGATCGCTCCCATGTCCTGCTGACAGCTTAGTGCCAGAAATGCAGTGCTACTCAGTAGACTTAGGTGGACTTCTGTGGGTGCTGTTAAGCCTGATGAAGGCGAGGCTATCGGTGAGTGCTGAAAGATGTGCTCACGTGGATGCATGCATGTATGCTGGAATGGATTTGCATCCAGGCAAGTTGCTCTGCAGCAGAGAGACCAGATACAGGATCTCTGGGCTTTCGTTCTGTGTGGTTTGCTTCTTGCTGAAGCTAAATTAAAAAATCAGCCCAATGGAAGAGAGGGACATCAATATGAAGGGAGAGTGAGCAGGCTCTGCTGGAACTGGCCTGTATTTTCTAAGTGTAAACTAATGATCAAATCTGGTTGTAGGCAAACTCATTTTCTTAAGAGCACCCATTTAGAAAGAGATATTGACACAGTATATGGCAATCAGACGCTGCAATATCTCTGGGAAAATGCCAGCTTCCAGAGATCTGACAAACCCAGCATTTGTTATTTACCTGTCCAAAAAATGTTGGCTTTGAAAAACCAGTGTTGATTGCCAATAGAAGGGTGTTCATTACAAATTCAGCACGATGTACAGTCAGCTTCAGCATGGAGCTAACTGCAGGGGTTGCTTTGGCTCCGCTTACAGAATGGAAAGTATATTAATTTGTCCATAATTCAAACTGAAATAGGAGGACGAAGTGAGATAAGATGAGCAGTCCAAGGAAGAAGCCAGGTGATTTTTAGGTAGCAAGTTAAGGGAAAGGAGCACTTACCCTTGAGAACTGTACAAAATAATTTGTGAAGTCATTAGTCTTATGGCTTATTTTGGCTGCTTCTGTTATTATTTGTACTAAAGTAGTACTCAGAGATAAGACTTAGCTAAAAGCTACTCTACTGACTTCTGCAAAAGCACACAATAAAATGACAATCTTTGTCCCTGAAGAGCTATTAATCTGAAAGCCATTCAGTATTCAGAATGCTTTGTCTTTTCATTTTCATCACTTCATTTGTTATTTCCCTTCTCTTATTATGACACACAGCATCTGAACCTCTTCCTCAGAGCTGTGTTGGTGTTTGGAAAACATTGAAAGCCATGCACCTGCACTCTGGCTGTCTCTGAACATAATTTGGTTTTCCTCTTCACAGTATGTGCTCTCGCTTCTCCCAGTTCAATTTCTTCTTTCTCTTCTTGTTTTTCGCTTTTTATTCTATTGCCTGTCTGTCTTTTTTAAACGTTCTCACATTGAACTCTTCTGCCATCTTCTCTGTGAACTCTTTTTCTCTGACGTTCTTCCCACTTGACTCTCTTTCCAATCCTGGGAACAATCTTTGAGGTCTTTTCCAACCTTAACAATTCTGAGATCCCCTGAGTCCAACCCTTGCCCACCCCCACTGTGCTCACTAACCGTGTCCCTCCGTGCCCCATCTCCACAGTTCAGGAACATCTCTGGTCACACTGACTCCACCATCTCCCTGGGCAGCCTGTTCCACCAAGTAACTTTTCTTCATCTGTCTTATCTGCACTTGCTCTAGTGAGCTGTTCAGCTTCCCACTTCTCATATCCAGCAAGAACCTGCTGACAAGCTAAGCTACTAGGGGATAGCATACTTTTTAAAAGGAAGATGAAGTTGTTCCATGACTCAGGGCAGTGCTGGATGTCATCAGCTGTTGGGAGGTCCAGCTGGGAGAGATTCTGCTTTCCTTAGAGTCTTCAGTCTGGAACAGCTTCCTGGAAATACAGTCTTACAAACAAGTTTACTTGATGTGTTTACTTTGCTGGGTAGCAATGTCTTCTGTTGGATCTTAGTGAGGAAGCAGTAATTAGGAAAGAAGGAAAAAGTTAGCTGTTGGCATCTTGTCCTTCTGCTTTGCTTTTAATTACTGTGGCTTGTGAAAGTTTGCAGCAATTAGAGCCACCTTGCTAAAGTAGCCTTTAAACTGGATTGTTGTTGTCGTAACTGTTATTGTTCAAGAACTACATTTTTCAATTAGGGGAAATACATGAGATACATTATCTATAACAATCTCTTTTAATGATAACAGTGGATATGGAAATTAGTCAAGAGCACAAAATTAAAGATATTTGAATAATTATAGTGTAATCAAATCAAAATTACTGATGCCTTTATTTGAGGCTAGATTATGTGGAAAACAGCACAAGAAAATACGTGCTCTGAAATCTGAAAGGCACCAGTATTAGACAGCACATTTGCATTATATTGCACCAAATAATTTTGTTTTGTCTGTCAGCATTTAGCATATTAAAAATAAGTCACTGCTTCAGTGTGCTGACAAACTCCCCTGTAGTTCGTTTTCCTGGCGTGTCTGGGACGTTTTAGTACGGTGCAGAGTATTGCAAAACAAAGGGGAATTTAATAATGCTCATCAAGGTAGCTTAGAATGTCTGCATTATAAATGCCTACATTGAATTTTCTTGAAGTTTCAGTTTTTGTCAACTCCTTCTCTTTCTTATCTGTTGCTACATGTGCTTCTTTAAATCAAGCAAGCAAAAAGATTGGGGAGCCCAGGGGAGGTCAGAGGTAGAAAATCAAGGAATAATTGTCTTGTTGTTGTTTATTTCAGGCTTGGAACAAAAACAGCTTATTCTGTAACTCTTTACTTTTAGTAGCAAGTGCTGACTCATCATTGCAAAAGAACTAGAAGGAGCAGTCAGAGCTTGGCAGGGTTCTAGCTGTCTGAAACATTTGCCTGTGTTGAAGGAGAACTAGAAATAGTTGTGTGTGCTTCAAGCTACTTATTTGTCCAAAAAAAGAAAAGTTAAAAATATTTATAATAGTTGTCGTTGTTGTAATAGGGGGTAAAGGCTAAATTCATATTTAAATTTCATTTGAGGGTTTTAATTCCCCGAAGTAATGTGAAAAGTTGAAGGAAGAACCATAGTAAAAATTGCAGAAGCATAAACCAGCTGATGAATTACTGTGAGCTTTGTTAGTGTAAAGAAAAGCAACAGAGTTCACTTGTTAACATTTAAATGAACAGCAGTACTAACAAATATTTGGGAATGTTGCTGCTGAAGTCAGCAAGCCCTGACTTTCATGCAACTGGCAAAGCATAGGTGTGTAATACAGGGTTCTTCAATTTGTCTGTTTTCCATGGTAGATGGATAGAAGACAAAAACACCCAGAATTCCTCCTCACTGAAAAATATTGTGGGAATAACCATGTGATTGTATCTGACGTCAGGTACATGAAATCTGATAGAAATGAGGGCTGCAGAAGTTGGGAAGAAACACAAGAGGCAGAGGTCAAGAAATGTTTTACAGCTTTGTGAATAGTTGATGCTGCATTCAAGTAGTTTTTTGAAACAAAATTGGTACTAGCATGCCTAGTGAAAACAAGACTGCTGTCTTTCGTTTCTTGTTTTGTAAGGAAAGACTGAAAATGAACAAGGTTTGGGGCTTCAATTCTTCATGTTGGTTCTGGAAAGTATAAGAATTGCTTTGGTAATGACCAGGCAGAAATTATGGACGGTCTTGGGTAGCAATGGGGTGAAGGACTTTAACTGGCAGCTCAAGTCACTCTGCACTGCTGTGATGCTTCCTATAGATGGTCAAATGAAAGTTTCCCAAGTCACGTAGTGATGTCGTTGCACAGTCTTGTGCTGCATGGAGGGTTCCACTATCGTAATACTTCACAGCCTCCTCTCCTGCAACATCCCCGGAGTACTGAATCAAAACTGTGCAGGAAATATTCTGCATTAATAAATTATATGACCTATTTTTATAGCTAGCAGAGTAGTTGTCAAAAGACTAAGTAGCAAGTCTTGGGAAGCAGATAAAAAAGTTAATAAAGCCAAGTGGTTTGTGAGGCTGGCTGCAGTAGCTAATGCCGCAGATGTATTATGGAGCTGAAGTTGATCCAAATGAGGCCGTTGGCATGTGCAGCTAATGGGGGGAAGAAGTAGGCAGCACTTCCAAGTTCAAGAACTTGAAGTTCTGATATTTTATGTATTTAATCTTCCTGCTACTAATTTTGGGAATTAGTTGTTTAAAACTTTGCTCGTTGCCAGTTAATGCAATTCACTAATGAACTCTGCAGTCAATCTGTGTTGGGCTATGCATTTGGGCTATCAGGTCTTAAATCATGTTGCTTCAGGCTATATGCACTAGCATGTGTTTACTAATACCTTGCCATACTGTATTTCATTTCAAGAGGAGGAAAATGAAATAAAATGCTTGGTCTGTTTAGCTTTTAGTCATTGTCTGAGTTGAGAGGTGAAGTCCTTTTCAGACTGCTGGAGATTTTTCAAGGAAAGGGCAGATATTGCTCCTTTTAATGTGGTCTGGTGGACATAGGTGATGGCTTGATGGCTGCGCTAGATGGTCTCAGCAATCCTCTCCAACCTTTGTGATTCTTTGACTCTAGGTATTGCTGCGCAGTAGAGCTGTCATCCAAGGAGATGATATGAATGATTTAGGGAAAATCAGGTTTGGAGCAGAAGAAGACAAGGGATGTTGAACCTCTCAGTTAAGGGTGTAATCAGAGCTTCTTAGTACCAATACCTTGTGTGTTGGGACTGTATCAGTAGCAACTGGATGCTCAAATAACATTTGACGAAGCGCAGGATCACTTTATGTGACCATCCCAATAAAACTAGAAAGTTTTATTTCTTTTTATGTGGCTTTATGTTCCTCCTGTCCAATGCCCCCCTCCCTGAAGCACAATTATTTCCACTGAAACAAAGACTTCACTGTCTCTGCGGTACCATTGTAGGCTTGAAATAACCATGAGAAAAGGGTTAATTTCCTAGTCTACTGGCACATGTTCAAACCTGTCTTCTAACATCTCAAATGTTTGTATTACTACTGCTGTTATTTAACTTGAGCTTTGAACAATTAATAGTGGGAAGATGAGGGCTTTGTTGCTTCGAAATGTGTCCCATCCTGATAGGAAGGAAAGTGTTTGTGGTGGGAAAAGTCAGGGAAAGAAACTCAGTTGTGCTATGTTTCTTTGTTTTTTGCTAACTAGCACTAACCCAAGGCTATTTAGCTTCCCCCGAATCTTCATCTTTATAAATGAACATTGCTGTTAACTGTTCAAATTGCATCCCATCATACCTGCATGTGACTAGACATAACTGGAAAACGTTTCCAAGTTGCTTGTTTTGCGGAGTTCAAATGAAATGATTTTTTTAAAAGAACATCAAACCAGATTTTCTTGGCAAAGGGAAAGGTTGGAAGATATTCTGTTTCAAAATTTGTTATGGCTTTACTAGAACCTAATTTTGAGTGGAGGAAAACGTTGCTCCAAAATCATGATTCAATAAGTGTTATTCTTTTTTTTGAGCTCGTTCTTCCTTAAAACAAAATCTATTATTCATTTGAAATGCATTGATTGGTTTTGTGAAATGTTAGATTTAAGCGTTGGGTTGTTTTGAGAGCACTATGTCACTGTCAGAGGTAAAGTTCTGTGGAGAACAGGGTTTATCCATCCCATACATAGTGTTTTGCCAAATGGTCCTTGAGAGACCTCCTTCTGTCTCATTCCATGGCAGCCACTGGTGAGCATTTATGAAGTGAACTAATTCAGAATGTACCATTTCCTATTAGAAGAGCCTTTTCTTTACTTATAGTGAATTATACAAATGTGACATAGTTATTCCTTCTCAGGAAGAGAACAAAACAGAAAAAGAATGAAACAGACCGGAGAACTTGATTCTCAGAATGTGCGTGTGATTGTTGGTGTTTGAAATGTAATTGGCAGAACAATTACGTTTTCATTTCCTTAAGCCTTTCTTCCATGCCATTTCAAATCTAGAGTCGATAGGTCAGAGAAAATGACTGTGAGAGCTTGTGTACTGCAGCTGATGGTTTGGCACAACCCTCCACCAAGAAGTCACTTCTCCGGATGAGTTTCTTCTCCACTGCGTTTGACAATAATGTGAATGAGAGCTGTGACTCCCTGTTGGCTTACAGTGGTGAGCCACTTATTTTTTCAGGCAGTCATTTGTCAGCTGAGGATCTGCAAAATAAGCTCTACAAATAGCACATAAATATGTTTATGTAAGAGATGTTTCTTCTTCCAGTGGTTAATCATGTCAAACGTGAGACGTTCTTTAAGCAATGCCGAAATAATAAATGCATCTTCTAAGCTTCAAGCTAGGTTGCTTTTATTCATTTTCAGTCAGTTTATATTGCTGCAAAATGCCTATTTTGCATTAACATCTAGGAAATACCAAGTCTTGAGTTTGAATCGTGCAAGCTCATTTTACATAAATTTTCATATGCACACATACTGACTGAAGGCAGTGGGTCACATGCACACAAATGAATCTGGGTCAGACTATTAAATTAATGAAATCAAATTCTGCTCTTCAGTGGAGCTGAGCATACATCCAAAACATTTGAAGGACGTAAAATCCAGTTAGTATTATCCAACCAGTATAGAGGAGTAGTGCTGTATGTTCATTTACATAACAGAAACTGTGGAATTCTTTTCTGGTAATTGTTCTTTCTTGCTTACAGATGGATTGCACAGCAGACTGGTGTTGGCATAGCTAAGTTCTAAGCAAGAAAACAGGCTTCTTGGAAACAGTGCTGAGGTGCACCACTATTGTGATAAGAAAATTACAGAACGGTGCTAGACAAAAATGACTGGAGACATAGAGAACAAGCTTTGTTCTCTAGTAACTTGCATGACTTCAGCAGTGCTTGCAACTACAATGAAAGTGGCATGCAGTAAAGCAACTGTTGTTTCTATTTAAACGGAACTGAGTCCTGCTGAGCTATGCAGAACACCAGCGAATTGCAGATGTTTGTTTTGCTCATCAAAATGTTTGTCTTCTAAGTTTAGAAACAAAATTTGCCTTCTTGCCTTTTTGTCCCTCATGACAGATGCTACTTCTAGAAAACACAGTTACTTAGTGTCAAATCAAATGAAACAGCAACTGAAGACAATCTTTTTACTTTCTGATCTATTGATGCATCTTTTTGTATGTTATCTTGGTATACTTTTACTTTCTTGATATATACATGTGTATTC
Organism: Lagopus leucura; assembly: GCF_019238085.1. Lineage (NCBI taxonomy): Eukaryota > Metazoa > Chordata > Aves > Galliformes > Phasianidae > Lagopus > Lagopus leucura. Next base: position 16,429,275 of record NW_024962267.1, on the reverse strand, counting down.
ATACTTACACTGTTCCACTCAAAAAGGACTGCAGGATTGCATTTTTCCTCCGTTATAACAGATAATCTAAATAACTGATAAAACGCTGTACTGAAGCCACAAAAGGTTTGGTGGCAACCCAGCAACCATAGCTGCCACTAGGGAAAACAAGATCCAAAGTTCATTTATGTCCGTAGGTGTTCATTTATATCCTACAAAGTGAATTGATAGTAATTAACTAACACTTGTTATGTTTCTTATCCCTTAGGTACTGATGTCTAGTATCCACATTTCTAACAACTCCCAAGGTTTGCAGGTACTTCTTCTCAAATTTCCATCTATTGCATCCAATCACTTGTCATGTTTGCGACAGCTGTGAGGTAGGTCAGATATGGTTCCCACTAAGGGCTGCACAGTTGGAAACCCATTCTTTATTCTCTCCTAGACGCCTTCTGCATTGGTATCAGGGCTGAACGTTGCCTGTGGTGGGGACATGGATGTCTCTTGGGAAGCTGTTGACTGAGCTGTTGTCTGTTGGATTGTCTGAAGGTTTTTTGTTTGGTTGTTTTTTTTTAGCCTAATCATTGCTTTTGTTAGCTCACAATATTAGCAGTATACTGGAAGGCACTTAACATATACCTAAATCTCTAGAAAGTCAAACAGAACTTAATATATTCCTATAATGAAGCGCGTGGTTTCTAAATACAGATGGAATGTCTTATACATGAGAGGCTGGCGCTATCAACAGGCCAGGAAACTTCCTGTAGTGTATTTTAAGATCTGATGTGCCTGCTGGATATTCCCCAGAGTCTTTCTGTAAGAGCATCAGTAAGATGTTATTACGAAATCAGTACTAGGTGGCTTATTACCTTTGTAGTGCATCATTTCCCATAGGACCACGTAATTATTTCGTGAATGATTCCTGTAGTTTTGCTCCAACACTCTTGTCTGGGAAGAAACTCTTTCCAGGCTGATGATTAACTGCATGAAGAGGATTAACTGTTTCGTATTTTTCTTCAACACCGATTTTATTGTTATTATTTTTTTTAATAAGCAGCTTATTTCTGACCATATCATTTAAGTGATATGCAATGCACTTAATTCTTATTACCTCTATCCATTTTTACAGCTACTAGGCTTTCTGTAACTGCTTATACTTAGAGAATCACTTTTTCAAAATCAGTGACCAGGGTGTTCTTGTGAGGGACTGAGAAGAAACTTTCTGGGAGTTTTGGAACTACGCTGATATAGCACTTGGCAAGCTTTACCTGAGAGCATCTAGTGCACAGAACATTAAGAGCGTATCAGAGATTAGAGGACAAAGAAAAGCAGAAATATTTGCTCTTTTCCAGATGCCTGTGACTCACATGGTAAGAAAAAGATTGAGCAGCAATGTTTTCAGAATAATATTTATTTACAGCTTCAAAAAGATGGAATCAAAAGGAAAATTAGCAGGATGTGAGCAGAGATTAATCTCTTAATCATTTGGAGAATATTTTATTGCATTAACTTTTCTAGTTCTAGAGGCTGCCATGTGCTGCTTGGATTCTGCTGTTAGAGTAGCTTAGATGTTTCTCTTTAGAGTATGAGTAGAGTATGTGTCCATGTCATGAGCCCTACAGGACTGTGAGGACTAAGTTTGGTTAGCAGGTTTTCACATAAATCCCAGGGATCTCCATGTTGTATCAGCTGTGTACTTAAGTCAACCATTGAGTTAATGACTTAGATATGGGTAATATGTTGCTTGTGTGTCACTGATCTTCTTGTGCTCATTCCTTCTATGGACAGATTTATCTTTTAAGTTTTTTTTTTTTTTTTTTTTTTTCCTAGCAGGTAGTCTAAAGTAGTCCCAGTTAAGAGAGAATTTGTCCCAGTATTTTTGTCTAAACGCTCTGGTAACACAAATTCTGACATTACATCATGCTGGCTGAAGAAGTCACCGGACTCCTTTCAGGTGTGAAATAGAATGATATAGTTCATGTTCTATCCATGAGAGATCAAAGATGATAGCAATGCTGGAAGGCTGCCTCTAGGAGCAGTCCAAGGAATAAACTGTGTGAATTTGCCTATAATTGGATCACTTGTATCATAGAATGGCTTGGGCTGGAAGGGATCTCAAAGATGATCAAGTTCCAACCCCCTGGTATGGGTGGAGTTGCCAACTGCTAGATCGAGCACTAGATCAGGTTGCCCGGAGCCCCATCCGTCCTGGCCATCAGTAGGTATGTGGAGTAACTCGGGGGTTATGTGTATCACATAGACTCAAAGATGTACGTAGTCCAGCCTAATACAAGCAGGATCTTATGTTAACTTAAGCGTTCAGTGAAAAAAAGGATTATTCAGAACACAGACACACCCACACATAAATACAAAAGAAATACTTGGAGTTCTTGGATATGAAGAAGGTTCTATTGTGTCCTGCTCTGGCTAGATGAAAGTGCACTGGAGGCAACTTGAGCATATAAATCATCTCACACTTGCACAATAAAAGGTGTGGAGGTTTTTGAAGTGCTTTCTGGACTAGAGCTGTGAGGGCAGGCGAGACAGCAGAGTGTTAAGGTTGGCAAGTTAAAGAGCATTGCCTCCTTATGACACTGAATGTAATGAGAAGCACTCCCAGCTCTTTAACTATGTGAGTGGTTTCAAGCTCTCTGCTTCCAGTCTTTTAAGCCTGCCTGCTTTCAGAGAGATGGCATGGAAAACTGTACCCTGTATTCCCATTAGTGTCCTTCTACTCTGTGTAGTGCACAGGGGCAGAACTGTGGCCACAAGCCTTCAGACCTAGTTGTCTAACTGCATCCAAGACATCCTTAACAGCAAACAAAGAAAACTGCAGGAAATATGATTTTTGGACGTATAGTTCTCTGTCATCCCTGCCAATTTTTTTGAAAGTTGAAGATTGATGTTTGGTTTATGAGCAATGACTGGGAACAGGCAAGTGAAACTCTCTTTATGGAGGTTTGTTCTGCTATCTCTGTGACTAGATATATTTCAGACAATGTTAATTCACTTTAAAATAACACCAGTACAGTTTTTTTTAGCCTTCACCTGTCAAGTCTGTGATTTCCTTCCTGCTTTATCTTGTCTATGGGTTGTAGAGGTACAGTAGAAAACAGAATTCTAAAAGGCCATCTCTGCTCTTCATTACC
>NW_024962267.1:15961088-16426047 GCF_019238085.1 Lagopus leucura | reverse complement strand
CCCCCCCCCCCCCCCCCCCCCCCCCCCCCCCCCCCCCCCCCAAGCCTCCATCTCAGAAACACTCATTTTCTCAATTGTGTGTACTCCAGTTGTTCCATCAATTTCACTGGGAGCACTCATCTATTTTGAGTTGGGCATGCAGTTAATGACTGAAACGGGGTCCATATGTGTAAAATTAAGTATATGTGTAAGTGTCTGCATATTCAGGGCCCTAGTGGAAACCACAGTAAAATGCAGAGTTGCATGTTATGCTCACTGACTGAGGGGAAAATGTCCTTGAAGTCAGCAGGCACTTTGCTGACTAAGGCGAAGAGGCATCTGGCCCATACAGCCAGCAGCCCCAGCTGCGGCTCTCCATGTGTGAGTTGAAATACAGCATTGATGCACTAGGCTGCAAGTGAGGGAAGGGGGCCTGATCAGCAATTTGCTATGGTTGTGAGGAAAAAATTCTGAAACAAGCCTTCAGAATGGCACAAAATACTCAATTTATTCAGCACAATAGAAAAAAGCAGTTCTAATCATGGGTTTCTGTGAGCTTCTACTAGACAGAGCTTGATGTTTCGTTGTGAGCATTGGTGTCTGGCTGAGGGGCAGCACAGCTGTGACAAAATACATATTAACATACAGAGAAGTTCAAAAACAAAAGGTCAAGAAAAACCCAAATGAGTAAAACCGTGTGAGACGATGTAAAACCACACTGACAAAACAGCATCATAATCTAATTGTTTGAATTACTAAGAGACATTTGAAAGAAGGCTCATAGAAGGAAAAGTTTTGGTTGAGATTTTTATACCTCTTAACAGGAGGAAATTAGCAAAGATGCCTGTATCAGTTCTTCAAGCCCTGCTCTTTTGCATGTACTGAAAGGAACTGCTTTTTGCTGTAGGGAAAAAAAATGCTAATGGAAGAATGCAGCCAAGGGCTGGTGTTTGAAATGGGGTGGACACAGAAGTAGTTCAGTTCATAAGAAGAAGAAGCCAAATGGCTTAGGTCAGTAGGTGCCGGCTCCTTTAGTCCAGTAGCTAATCCATGCTACCAGGTTATGGGATTCTGCCCAAAGGAAGGAGAAGGTCTCTGATTTAGGGATCATAATTAACTGGGGGTTCTGTATGGATTTGAATTATTCCAGCATAGATTTGTTTTATGTTAAATCAGTGATGTGAGAAAAGCCTAGCTTAGGTAGGCTCTTTGTCTAAGACAGAGTTTGCTTGTGTGAGTGCTGAGGAGATGAAGGTATGCTCTGCCAGGTGAGCACTTGCAGTTGAATTTTCTCTGATCACAATCTACTGACATCTGAGAATCAGTCCTGAGGTTTCATTTTCTCTTCCATTTGGCAGTGTGATTCTGTGTGTCTCAGGAGTGCAGTTTACATCAGATAACAAGGGGCCAAAAGAGTTAGACACTGCAACATGAAGCCTAAGTCACACTTCTGGAACTGGCCCTGCTTCACAAAAATGCATGAATAGGTTGTTCTCAGGAAACAGCAGCTATTTTGTGTCTCATGGGGTGGTAGGATTTAGAGAATTGCAGGGAAAGGCAATGGGTGCCACATTCAGTGATGTTCTTTCAGACAAGGTCTGGTGGATACAGGAAGATCTAATGTGGCAGGGTTCAGGCTGAGCAACTGCCAATCTAGCAATAAGTATTCTTGGTCCTGTTTTAATTGCCTAATCCTTGTGTTCTTTCCTACTTTGTCGTGTTAGGCATAGAATTACCATGTTCTTAAGTGTAGCCTGTTCAGAGCAGAGTGGTGGCTCTGCTGTTATGGATAAATAGCTCTCTGAACCCAAGAGGTGTTTATCTAAAGATACCTGGACAGTCTGTGAAGGTAATTTGCAGGGGATTTTACCAAAAATGGTGTGTAAAGGAACAACCTAACTGCAGGGTTATATGTGGCTAGGCTGTTCTCCCTGTTACCAATTCACAGACGAGCTGTTATTGCTAACACAGAAGCAAACCAAAAAAGTCAAAAATTTTGCAGCAACGAAAAACACGTTATTGGCTAATAATTCACTGGAAAATGCTACCATATCACATGGCTACAAACTATTGCTGTGAGTCCACTAAAAGTTTATTCAACGGTAAGGAGACGATGAAAAAAAAGGCAAAGAGCAGCACGATGTTTGAAGTTTAATGGCGTGGTAGGTTTCCTGTTCTGTCGTATTTGTAAAAGAGAAAAGAGTGGGATGGTTATTGTATATCTAGAATTAGCATAGCAAAGCTGGTTTCAAGTAAGAATGATGCTCTATGAGTCACAACAACAGAAAAAGCAGCAGTTGAAGGCTGGTAGATGGATGAGTCATAGGGAAGCTGTTCATATCCAAAGTCCAGAAAAAATTAGTGGAAATGCTGGAAAAATCAGAGTTGTTGGCTGGTTGTCATAGATGTAATACAAACAGCTGCCATAATCTATATGTCCAATCTCAAGAGGTTATAGTCTAGAATAGAGAAAGATTAGCTTGTTTAGATTAGAGTCAAACTACTGTCTGTGCTCTGGCCTGAGAAATGGACTTTGCGGTTTGACTCGAGGTTGTAAAGCCTGTTGGCTATGCTGGGAGTGCAAACCCTCTGGTGTCATAGTGCACTTGGACACCTGCACCCTGTGCATAAGGGAGGATGTGTTTCCAGGAAAACAGGCCAGGAAAAGCCTCAGTTGCTCCAGAAGCTCAAGGAGCAGCTCGTACTGCTGATGTGTGTTATCACAGCCTACAGCTCGGATGTCGGGAGGCAGAGGGGACAGAGCCTGAGCTCCAGCCAACATAGCAAAAGCACTGCCTGTAGCAGTACACTTAGAATGTATTTGGACACTGGATGTAACCTGGAGGATTTAATGGATAGTTGGAAGGCAAAGCTACTTAGACAATGTGAACAATTAACAGGAGGAAGAGAAAGAAAGATTAAAAAAAAAAGAGAGAGAATAAAAAAATGGAGGCAGTAAAAAAAAACGAAACCTGTCTTCTGTTTCTTCCATGTTTATGTGGAATCAAAGTGGAAAAAAAAATGTCAAGTCTTGGAAGGAAGAGGAAGTAAAGGTTATGCAAGTAGAAAATGGATGTAGCTGGAGATAAAGAAATAAAGCAAGACTTAAGATGAGATGGAACATAACAGAAGGAGATTATTGCTGGGAGTTAAGTCAACCTGGAGATGGAGACACAGAGGGGGGGCTGTAGGAAAAAAAAGTCTCCTCCAGGGCAAGAAGCACACAGTGTAGAATTGAGGAGTTGAAAGTACTGAGTCAAAGCTTTGTTGTCCTTTTCTTTTTGTTGTAACTGTGTTTCTCTTTCTGCCTGCTCTAAATGTTTGTGGTTTACTGCTTGGCACCAGTAAAAGGCCAAAACTTGCAGTCTTAATTTCTTCACTTCTCCTAATTATTTACTGCACAATGCATTGCACAGTTATAACTAAAAATAATTGCAATATTGAATAAAGAGTGATTTATGGTAACCACCTGAAAATGAACAAGAACACAGGTTCAGATAATGAGCTGAGGTTACAAGAGATGCAGGTTTTGCATTTAAGCATTTTGGCTTCTTGTCCATGAAGATTTTCTTTTGTGGAGCCCCAGTCTTTTGCAAGCAATATGACTAATTGACGAATAACTTGCTTTCTCTTGACACATGAAACTTTCCCTGAAGACAAGTACATTCCTGGGATTCTTCAACTCAGAAAAAAAGGTAGATTAGACAAAATTTATTTTAAATACCCTTTTCTGCAAGTTAGAAAATGTACGCCTGATTTTTGGTGTCACACAAAATGAGACCTGACCTGTTAATGACTTTATTCAATTCAGGTGAATCATTTCTACTCATTTACTTCTTCAGTGTCTTGCTTAATTTCTTTTGTGAATATTTCTATTCCTTTTTTTTTTTTTTTTTTCTAAAAGACTCAGTTTTTAATTTCAGTTTTTCAAATGCCTCAGCAGTAACTTCTGTTATCCTCGACATTTCTGTGTCACCAAAACGTGAACTACTGCAGTGGGAAACATAATCCTCTAATCTGGCTAGCTCAGACACATTGTTCGTACTGGGACATTTTCCAATTCAGTGTACTTATTAACAGCTCTGAGCACTCTGTTCGCTTTGGCATCTGCAGTGGGAACACCCTTATGAATAGAAATTTCAGTCCAACAGTTTACGCCTATGACTTACTCTATTAGCTAAAATGACCCTGCTGGTTCGTATGATTGTAGAACACAGAGCACTGTTTTTTGTTTCAAAAAGCCATGAGATACGTATGCATGTGTGTATGTACGTGTGCGTATGTATGCTACACGTAAACATTTGTCCTATGAGATTTGTCACCGCTATTGTTGGCATATTTGAGTCCATGCAGTGCTTTTTCTCTCACTGCAGAGATGTACACAATTGCTTGCAGGAGGCGTTTTTAGGAATGACATCCATTACTGAAGAGCTTGCTAGTGGTCACTGTTGAAGGCAGGGAACTGATGCGGATAAATATGCATCGCAACCCCCCACAGCAGGGGACTGGAATTAGATGATCTTTAAGGTCTCTTCCAACACAAGCCTATGGTTCTATGGCTATTGATATTCCACTTAGGTTTTTCTTTGAACACTAGAAGAGTAAGTACTCTCAGGGATGTAGATAAGTTTTAGTAAAGTCGAAACAAGCTGCTGCTTATGTATTTATAAAAACCCAGAATGGGGTGGAAGATCATCAGTGATATGATTTAATTTAGGAGGGCATGCAGTTGAACTAGAGGTTAACGGCAAATATCATCAAAATCTTTAAAAAGAAGATTGAATCACCAGTATAGGGAATACAATTCTGTATTTCTGTGAAACTAAGATCGATTTTAATATGGATAGTGTATATTAAAAGAGTGACAGATGAAGACCTTTGTCTTTGAACCTGCAGGTGCAAAAACTTTATTCCTTCTCCCCCTTGAAAAAGCCAAAGAGAAAAAGGTCTTTGTGCATAGTTTTCCAGACTGAAACCAAGGATGAAAACATTGCTGAAGCTGTGAAACAAGAAGGAAGGCCCTTGGAGCTAATGATATTTTCTATTACCAAATGCTCTGAGATCTAAAAATTAAAAACAAGAGCAAATATTATTTGTATTTATCGGCATGTGCTATATTAAACACATGCTCAAAGGTTTTAATGTTTCTGAGAAATAGTAATAGCTGTGATTAATTGTAAAAAGGAACATAAGCCAATTAGGGAAAATATTCGTTTAGGATATGAAGTTGTTTTAAAGAGTTGGAAATGAATTTTCTAAAAAGTAGGCACATTTATTAAGAAGGCTTCTGATGCTGTAACACCGAGCTTTTGGAGGAATAAGTAGTGCTTCGTTCTTTGTAGTGCTTGACGTTCTGGATTTGCCCACTTGGGATTTAGCAGCGTGCGAAAAGCTGTTTTCAGTCGACACTGATGGCACCGCCGCTTAGCGATGCTACCGTTGTAAAGAGAAAATGATTGCAGTGAAAGGCTACTGAGTCACAGAAATGTCATCTGTGCGCGTTGCAACGTGACATGCTAAAAAGCTGCAGAAAGGCTCCGAAATAAAGGGAATCTTCACCAAGTGTTTCCATTATACTTTTATTTGGTACTCTTGTTTCTCAGGAAGTTAGACATCCATTTTGTGTTCAAGAATCTCCATTGCCTGCAAATTATTCCCTGCTGCTGCCTTACCTCTTGAATCTCCCCTCCTCAGCTCAACGTTTCCCTGCAGTTCTTCCTAATACATGCATCTTTGTTTCTTTCTGTACCTCTGTGTTATTCCTTCCGTATGCTAAAGGCTGGACATGCTGACTTGCACATAACTATTCGTTACCATCTCAACCAGCTTCCTCACTTAAATAATTTCTGACAGCTGTAAGTCAGTGCTTGAAATTGAAGTCCTGTGACATCAAAGAACTAGAAATACGTGACTATCAATTTACTAACACTGCATCTTCAGTTTACTAATATTTCTGAAGGTCGTATTGTACAATATGACAAACTAAAAATTGCTGAGCATTTTTAGCCGAGTCTGTTGGTGTGTCTTTTAGCTACACAAAATAAGCCAACATACAGCTGCAGTCTGAAATTCACTGAGCCTAATTACTCTCAGCTGCCCATTGTATTTGTCTTTTCTGCTCTTACTGACCCCTTCTATGGTGCCATCGAGCCCAGTGCAATAATCTGCTGCAAATAGCCTTTACTCACATGAGGAATTGCTCCCAGGAATTATGGTTTGATATACTGATAGCTCTCACAGGATCAGACCTAATAAGAGTTCACCTGATGCAATTTCTTATGTAAATGAGTTTTCCAGACCATTTCTCTCTTTTTGGTTTTACTGTTACCAACTCTTCTACCGTACTTAACAGATATTCATCTTTCTTCCATTTCTTTCCTTTAAATGAAATGTTTGCTGAACCTAATTGATACTGAAATGTCTCTTCTTGCAGAGCAAAAAGAATTGTGCAAGGGTAATTTAGTGTATTGAGTTATTCACAGCCATTGTGTTTGTCTGCGCTCTACTGGCACTGTATTTTCTGAAGTTATTGGAAATCGTTTTTGCTGATGGAACCGATGGGAAAAAATGAGTCAATCACATGAAACAGTGGATTTGGAAAGCTCAGTACAAGTTATTGAAGAAAGTTTTAAGTGTCTTAGTACATACAATATCAGTGCTTTTTTCTTCCTCAAGGTACTTGAATGCAGATATTTAAAGACTACTGCACTTTCCTCATTATTAAGAACCCACAAAGAAGGAAAACAAATATCTGAAGAGAGAAGCAGTCGGAAATACTAAAGTAAGGAGAGTTGCAGCCAGGTCTGTGGATTTCAGTTAAGTTGGTATAAGTTTTTGTTCCTACAAGATGACTACTTCGGGTCTCTTTATAATGGGTTATGACAAGCCAACATTTTAAAGGAGGGGAAACTACAGTGTCAACAGTTTCTTCTGCTTCCACCCTGGAAATCTGTATTTCTGCAATAGGTTCCTCTTCTGTATGAATCAGAGCCTCTCATTTGCTTCAGCTTGAGTTTGCATGTGTGATCTCAGTCCGTGAGCAAATTTCCTTCTGCTCTTCAACAATTCCATTTGTTGAGTCTATAAAATCTGAATAAAATTCACGTACTCTTGTTATTGCTATAGTGTATCATAGATGGCCTTAAAAATATAGTAGCTGTTAATTTTACCTGTTAGTTGGTTGTGCCTTGGTCTTCGTTTTAGTAGCGATCTTATTAACATTCAATCACATTCCCCTTATCTTGGCCAGCATACGAAGAGTGACCATTAAATATAAGCTGTGCTTTTAGAGTGAGATTCCTTCCTATTGAAAGTATTTTTATTTTGGTGAAGGGACTTTCTCTACGGGAGCAGATTGAGGAGGAAATTTAGACACGAGAGGAAACGCTTGTGTCCATTTTCGCTTTTGTCAATCTTCGTGGATGTGATCCCTGTAGTACGTGTATGTGCAGGGTATTCCATGGTGTAAAATCTTTGTTTCCTTCTGCTTACCATTCTTCTGCACAGCACTGATAACTTAAAAAATAATAATCTAAACTGATGACAATCAAAGTATAGAATACAGGAAAAATAGTACACAGCTTTTCTGCCAGTTGTCCAGCAAATGAGATCCTGTACTCTTGAGTCTTCTTCAGGTAAAGGCTGTGAGATCAGCAAGTGGCACAATATGAGTCTATTCTTGTGTCAATTACAGCAGTGAAAATGGAAAACAGAGCAGCTGCTGCTCATGAGTACCCTTGAAATGGTCAAGAACTGAAATGTATTTGCCTTTCTGCTCAGCACAACTGGTTTAAGTACGTGCACCATCTCTGAAACCTGCTCTGCAGAGCTTAGTAATTTTCTTCCCACTGTGAGGAGATGCTGTACAGGGCTGTTTATAATAAACTTTAATGGAATAGAAAGCTGAAGTAGACAGACATCCTGCATCCGACGTGGCTTTATGATGAAAGTGCACAGCATGCCTTGCTCTTGAGATACCTGATGTAGACTCCTATGTTCTGGGAAGAATGTAACAAGGCTGAACCACAGAGAATACCACAGATCTCCATTTAGACATAAAAGGAAGACCTCGATAAAAAGCATCTGTTGGTCACTGTTCTGACTCCTGATCAACTGCAATTCCTTTATGATAGCAGACTGTGTATGAAGAACTGAAATTAACTTGCCATTAAACCATTTCTCACAGTTTGTGTTTAAAAATGGCACCAGTATCAACTCAGATGTGAAGTACAGTCTGCAAGTCTGTTATCTGTGCTGTGTGGCCATGTAGCTGCTTGGAATTCCTTTTTCTTGTCCTTTTGCTTAACAAAGACTGCAGCCGCAACATTAGGAGCTTATCAAGCTTGTAAGCAATCCAGTTATTATATGTGATCCAATCTTTTTCTAGTCAACTGAAAATGGGTGTATTGGATATAAGGATCTTTAATGCTGTCTGAGTGATTTTCCTGATTCAGATGCTGAAATTGAGCCGTAGTAAGCAGTAGTCAGCTGAATTAGCGTTGTGCTGCTTGTGCCTGGAAGCTGATTGTATTGAAGGAACGGTTTCCCAAAGCTCACCGAAAAAGCAATACTGACAATGTTTCTGGCTTTACCTATCTCTGTGCTTTTTATAGATTCTCTTCTGAAAAACCTCCAGCACAGATTCAAACCCCACATTCATGTTCAATTTAAGTACATGGGCATTTCTGAAGTCTTAGCCTCTTAAATTCTGAATTCATAGATCCATTAAAGACAATTTTAGAATTACCCTCGCTGCTACCACAGTTCTCTCATCTTTCAAAGCTTGGCAAGCTTTGTCCTCAGCTTGATTCTTTTTTTCAAAGCTTTTTCTGTCTGTTGTACACGATGAAAAGCTGCAAAGAGAAAGCGTGTGTGGAGAGAGGGCACAATAGATAAAGCATAGTTACACAGCAGTTGAATTTGAAAGACGTGCTCTGTCCTTTAATGTCTACTTTCAGCACTTTAAAACACTATCCTCCACAATAATCTCTTAAGTGCTTTATCTGATGCTGGTGCCCAGTGCTGATTGGTACAAACAGTGCTAATAACTTGGCTAAACCCATGGTTGGCAAGTTCTGTATTGTTTATGGTGTCTCTGCCACAGAAATGCTTATTCTAACAAGAAATATTGAGCTGCTCCAAAAAGTTGCTATTTTTAAATTAAAAAAGAATAGTCTTGAACTAAACCCAAGTGGCATGTGGAGTTTTTGCTGAGCGTAACTCCTGCGTATGTGTATTGAGCCCTGGAGCACTGCGTAAATGCAATTAGAAAATTGTATTACAGCATTTTGGTTATGAGGAATTGATTTTTAAGCAACTGACTTCTGATCAGAGAGCAAAAGTTCTTGCGAGGACTCGATTTTTGGCAAGCAGGTTTTAAAAGAGAGAAGTTTTTTCTTCTATAGTATGTGCTGTTGTGCTGTTTCAAATAAAGGTCACTGTGAAAGGGAGGCCCTCGGTTGAAGTGGCTATAAAAAGTTAAACTTCTTTTGAACTGGAATTCGGATAAATGAGATGTGCTTTCAACTGCCAGCGAATTTTGCAGTAATCAATAGTTGGTGCTGAATTCCCATTTATGATAAAGTTTTAGGCCAAGTTTTCTGTCTCTATGAGGGAATGAAGACTCCATGTTATCTTTGGCTCATCAAGGACAAAAAAAAAATGTAATGAAATGCTTTAAAGCAGACATTCTATTGCAATAGCAAGAGTTCAGTGAAGTTAAAAAGTAAAAAATAAAAGTTCCCGAGAGCCTTTCCAGTTCTTTATTCTTAATGATATTATGTCAATGGTACTTGCTGCTGTTAGAAATAATTTATGAAAGCCTTATTTTATCAGAAGTTCTGCTCTAGATAGAGAAACAGGAGATATATGGAATAGAAGAAGGTTTTTGTTGTGCAGGCAGTTTTCAGCGCAGTTGATTTCGATGCATGATTCCATGGTAAACAGAGGTGAATTCGACTTTGAGAAATTAGTTCTAGATGCAGATTGGAATGAATCCACTGTTGAGCTGCCTGGTCTGGTGGCTGGTGACCCTGCACGTGGCAGGGGGGCTGCAGCTAGATGATCATTATGTTCCTTTTCAACCCAGGACATTCTGTGATTAGCAGAACTTGTGGTTGGGCTTTGTACAACCGGTAGTGACTTCGCTTCACTTGGGCCATAATCTCTTCCCAGTGCGGCTGTGGATGCCCCATCCCTGGAGGTGCTCAAGGCCGCGTTGGTTGGGCAGCCTGATCTGGTGCCTGATCTAGCAGCTGGCAGTCCTACCTGTGGTACCAGAGTTGGAACTAGGTGATCTTTAGGTCCCTTCTCTGGGCCATTCTCTGATTGAATCTGATTGGAGAAGTGGGATTTTTGTTCCGTTTTCAGTTGCCTGCATCTTAGATCTGAGCATCTTAAAATCACTTTTATTTCTTAGAAATTGTCCTAACTCAATTAATTATAATCACTCTGAAATGGGAGTACATGAAAGTGAACAGGCAGATGAAAAAGCTCAGTTGCACAGGTTGTATTTTTGGAGCGCTTCACCTTTTCTTAACATAGCATGCTTTCCTTTCTTTCCTCTGCAGGTGATGAGTGCCTGTTTTGTTTTAGCCTCCAATGCACCTTTTTTGGGCACAAAGTTCTAGGGAAGTCCTTGTGCTGTGGATATGTGAGATGAAAGCTAGGACCTATCAAATGAGGTAAGGAAATCACCCTACACCCAGTTTAGTATGGAAATACGTTTCAATAAGAGGATAAAAGTTACTCAGCCAGCAATAACTACACAGCATACAATGGAAGATGGTGGATGTGTCTACAACAGAAATTAATTCATTTTATGAAGTGGACTGAGTTAAGAGACATAAAAAGAATTGCATTATACTATTACTGTGAATATCAAACAGCCGTTTCAGGTAGTTTGCATTTGTAATTCTCCTTACAATATTAGATGTAGGAAATGTTCCTATTGCTCATTTACACTTAACTTGGCAAATTAATTCAGGCAAAATGTGGATGCCCCCTATTCAGTTCTAAAGTTAACTTTTCACAGCATATGGTGTTGCTAGTGAATCCAGACAACTTGGTTTAATGCATAAATTATAGCCGTAATGCTATGAATAAATACATCATTCAGAGGTATACTATAACTAGGGTATAGTACAGTACATTTTGCCTGACTATACATATATGCATGTGATTGAGATATATCTATCTATTTCACAGTGTGTGTGTGTCTATACACACACACACACACACACACACACACACACACAGTTCAGATTAACAGCAAAGAAAGCAATGTGGCAAAGCACGCAAGATCCTCAACCCTCGTCCAATGTCAGAACAGGAAGCAACAGGTACAAACTGGAGCACCGTAAAATAAGGGATCCTGATTCTTCTGCTGTCAGATGTTTTGTATGTGAAGGTCCCTGGGATTTCAGTGGGCTGTGCTCTGTTCTTTCCAGTTGTCCTAAAAGTCAAGGGGTAGGCATTAGTTATTAGCTCCAGGTATGAAACTGAACTTATTTCAGCAAGCTGAAACATGGACTCCTTTGTTCCCTAGAGCTAGGCACACTGAGCCACACGCTTCTTCTGTTCAGGAGGAATCTGAGGGACAGTTTGTGGGGGAGTGGATATTGTGTGGTCTCTCTTTTATTTTGCTGTCTGCTTACCACACGCCTATCAAATGTAGAGAAATAAGAGAATTCCTCATGCACCTTCCTGAATGATCACAAAGCAGCGGTTTAGCTGCTAGAGGAAGTGCTTCTCATATCTAATAAGGATGTGTGATCATCCCATCAAGAGAATATTATTGACGTGTATGAAAAAGATTGATGCAATGGAGTACAGTATCCTGCCAGCTGTGGTTTAGAAATCTCTCATCTTTATTAGCACTGTGAAGCAGGAAAAGCCATAATCAGTGCAGGGCACGGAAGTGATGGAGAAGGAAGTAGTTTGAAGTGTTCTTTCATTTCCCTTCACATGAAGGCCCTGAAGGATCAGTTCAGTTCTTCATTCAAAAAAGAGCTGTAATCTGACAGGCTGTATCCAGAAAGTAGATGTTTAAAAAAACAAACAAACAAACAAAAAGCTGTGAGAATACAGCTTCTTTTTTTTATGATTTGACCTTTAACATGTAAGAATTTACTAACACAGGGAGGTTTCTCCCTTGTCTTGTAGTAAGCAAGTTACACGGGCACAGCTGAACTCTGTTCCTGCACCTGCAAATATGGGTGTGCAGAACCAACAGTTCCTGCACTTTTTGTTCACTGCACTTCGAATGCACTTCTTCCCATCTTCTATTTCTGAGAGAGTTTTAGTAAATCTGAGCATTAGCTGTGCTCCACGGTCAAGTGACAGTAGCCTTCTGGGATGGCAGATAGTGTGAAACACTGATACAGAAACTCTTATCCACGCAAAAGTCATACCACCACCCCTGAAATTATCTGCTATGCATTTTCAAGTACACTGAACAAATATTACAAAGGGAAAGGGCATATGTTATTGCAGTCCTGGGACAATAAGCAGAGTTATAAGATAAAATCTATCTGGTATTTATTCAGCTTTTCTGAATGAAGGGTATCATCACTCTGCAGCACTGCATAATGCAGAGCCCTAATATCCCGTATAGTCTCTGTCAAAATAAACCTCTGTGTGTAACTGTGGGCTCCAGATAAGGTCAAAATATAATGTCACAAGTCAACCCTGCTTCTGAAAATGCACACCAAAAATAAGCATTAGAATTCCTAAACACAGCGTTGTAAGACAACTTCTTGAGTTTTCCATTCTGTTGCTCTCAAAAGCTTAAAGATGCTGTGTTTTTCCTATGCTTCTGTAGCTTCTATCACCCTGATAGCCACTGAGATGTGTTTGAGTGCCTGGTAAATGCAGGTCAGCTGTGCTCATCAGGCTTGGACAGGGCTGTCTCTGTGAAATAGCACTTACAAACAGGGCCACTGAAGTTCCCAGCCCTGCAGGGCTCGCATGTGTGAGCTGCTTATGGAATACGGGCCTCGCTGCTCCAGGAATTATTGGTCCTTTTCTTGGAGTGAAGTGCCCACAGTTGGCAAAGAGGGCAATACAGTTTTGTGTAAAATCCCAGGGCAAGTAGGACAAAGGAGGAAAAAGGGAAATTTGTAAGGTGATCTTGCAAATGGACTTCTTTGACTTATGCAATTGCTATAAATTTTTAAAGCATGTAAATGGTTAGTCCCAAAGTAATATCCAGTTGCAGGTCACTGCAGTAGCTGGGTTTATAAGAAGTTGTACAGCTATGCATTTCAAACTTGCTTAGCAGAACCTCTGTGCAAAGATCCCAATAAGCAAGTGGTAAGATCAAAAGGAAAACAACATAGATGACTTCTCTCTCCTAATAAAGTGAGCATCATATTAATGCTTAGAACTCTCAAAACTTGGTTGATTTTACTGTTGTAACAGAATACTGTACTACAAATTTGGAGAAATTCTCAGTATTTTTTGAGGGTAATCCATGACATTTACTACAGGTCAAATGGCTAAGATGTATGTGAGAAGGTATTTATTTTATCAGTATTTAGAAAGAGATCAGCATTCACTGAAACACTGAAGCAGAATGCAAGAGCTCATTAGACATGTCAGGATAAGGGAAAACAGAGAGAGATAATGCTGCTGCCTTTACGCACAGCAATATTGTAACTCAGAAATTAAGTGTATGCACCACTTGCTTTCAAGTTTGGTGTCATACTACCCAAGTAAAAAAAACTCATAGGATATTTTATGAACTTGGAAGGGATCCATAAGGATCATCAAGAACAGAGGATGTTTATATCAAGCGAAATGTTTCCACCAGTGTATTACCAGTACAATCAGGTGTCTTTTGTTATAGCATCAAGTATTTCTAAATTCTGCTAAAATCTGAACTTCTGGTATAAATTGATTAGATGAAAAAGTTAACTGGTGATTCCAATGGATTTCTGGTGGAGGAGGGCATGCAGTCAAATGAATAATGGAGGGGAATTTTTAAAAATTGCGAACTGACCTTTGAAATGTCAGAATTTGGATGTTTCCTGTAATCAACGTTCTGTGATAAATGAGAGCAGTAAATGTAAAGATCCTCAGTTCAAAAGTGTGTGTAATCGAAACCCAATGAGAGATCAATGCCCTTTTGGTGACCTTTTCAGAAAAGGCCAAATGACAACATTTATGGGAAGCTTTACTTGTGCTCAGAGGATGATAACAAATGGATTTATTGCATGTTGGTGTCCCAGCTGTAGAGAAAATCTACGTCTGTATGTGTGAGTTTATAGAAGTACATGTGTATAACATTCACATAATTGTCTGCTTTTTTCACGGAAATTTAAGCGAAGATCTGAGAGCCCAACAACGTTCTTTCTTTTGCATCGTTGATCACTAATGATTTCACGCAGGTAATATAATGACTGTGTTCACACAGAACAGGTTTGATGACTAGAAAGACAAAGCAGCTGCTCTCACGCTTTGCTGTTCTGATTCTGTACTTGCAGGAGGAAAAAAAATAAAAAAGGATGAAAGAGCAAGACTTGACTACATAAAATAGCAGATATGACTGGATGTAGAAACAGATCTGTAGAGAGGTAAACAGTTTCTACTATAGTATCCTGAAGTGTTGAACTGCATTTTAAGTTGCATGAACGACTGCCTTCATAGGAGAAAACAGCAATGTGTCTAAGGTGAAAGGCAAGCAAAGTATCTAAGTTCAGGCAGCAAACGCAGTATGTCAAACTGTTGTCTTTCAAAATAGCTTGGAAAGAATTACCTCCTTTCAAAATGTTTTAGTCTCAACTGTAAAATGAGCTTTCAGTATATGACTCCTCTAGTAATAGCAGAGATGAGAATAGCAAATTAGAGCAATAGAAATGAATGACTGCAACAATTTACTTGCTTATTTTTGCTCTTTGTGTAAACTTTCAGCTCTGCGCACAATGCACCTTAGCTATAACAGAGACCTGGCATTTTAATTCACTGCTCATACAAAATGTTTATAAACGTTTGCTTGCCAAAAATAACAAACGCCAGAGGTTTGTGTGCTCTCTCCAACATATTCTTTAACCACAAAGGTATGAATGTATTAAGATATTTAATCTATCAGCGCTAAGTCTTTTAATATGAACACAGAATTTAATAATCATAGCAGTTATTATAATAGCAGAGGATGGCATACTGCTTGGGCATTAAACCCCTGGTCTTGCTTGTCAAGTAAGCAGAAAATATTCAGAAGAATTGCTCTGTTCACGTGAGCTAACGTTTTACCCGCCATTTTACACTTCACAATTCTTAGCTTGCTTCTAAATATCAAAGATCCAATCAGACACTTGGAGATGCAATTGCTGAACTTTGCTTTTATAATGTAGTCTGCAGGTGTACGTTATATTTCCAGATAGCAAGGTCGGACCTTTGCTGTAAAAAAAGACTGCTGATATAATATTTGTCCTTCTAACATATAAGAAAGTTTTCAGCTCTCAGTGGAGCAGTTTAATTCCAAGACTTCTGTTTGGTGCTTCTTTCATTCATTCAGTCAGAATGTTGTTTACCTGAGGAGATGCACCGTCAGGGATATATTTTTGAGTGAAGTGGAAAAAGGCGTTCTGAGACACCTTGAAGCGCTAAGGCTTTGAAACCTATCTGAAGGACCTCGGGAAGGTGCCTCCATTGATGAGAAAACCTGATCTAACTTAGTTATGTTTTTTATCACTGGTCTTCTTGTCATCTCTTCGGTGTAGGTGAGTTCACCAAGTTATACTTACCATGATTCCCCATGTGGAACTGCTGCACTAGGAGCAGTAGTGGCTTCATTAGTTCTATGAGATGGCTGCACTGTAAGAAGAATTCGCATCTGGCTTAAGACAGCTGCTGGGTTCTAAGAAGCTGCTTATAAAGTTAAGCTCCAGGTAAGATTTCTCTCACAGAGTTCCAGGCGCTGATATTAGAAACGTGTGTTTTGTGTAAGTTCATCCACAGAAACAACTGCCACTAATTTGATTGTTGCAGCAAGCTGATGGGAAATACCATCAAATGCCATTATTTTGGTCTCCTGGCTTGTCTATGTTCTCTCATTGTCTTTGGCCAGAGAAAACTATGACGATAGAACTCTGTAAACCGGTATAATTGTAACAGTTTTACAGCTTTATCTGAGAACGACATTCTAGCAGGAAAAAAATGCTGTAGTAATTCATAAAGGAAACTTTCTACCATTGTTATATATTCCATATTTAGAAACATATTTCTATACTTTTTATATTTTTATGTTTTTATATTTTATTTCTATGTAATGGCTGAAAGATGCATGGCACTTAGGAATGCCATGCACATGGCCCTTGGAAAAGTGAAAGCATCAGTCTTTCCTTTTCATTTTTTCTCTAGATGTTTCCATAAACGGTTTGTCATGATCGTTTTCCTTTCACGAACAGAGCTCAAAATGCTGATGCTGCCATCTTTCAGCTCTATGGAAGTAAACAATTCATGTTCTCACAACACAGTCACTGATTTAGGAAGTGCAGAGATCTGTAAATAGGTGATGGCTGCTACTTTAAAAATATATATATGTATTTTCAGGAGATGCCACGAGTTCTTTTGGGACAATTCCAGAAGTTTGACCCATGGAAAAACTGTGCAAGAGAAAATATTTTGTGGCTCTTCAATGGTTTTACCTAACGAGCACTAGACTCAGCTCTACTCAGAGCTCACTTCAGCATTAGGGAGTGCAACTTCCCATTAAGATGATCTCTTGCAGTCTGGGCTTGGCTCTGTAGCATAGCACAAATATTTCCTATTTGCCTGAACTGGTTCTGACCTCAGATGAGATGGTATATGAGCCTGATATAACATAGATTTTTCCATTAGCACAGCATGGTTGCATGCAACTTCTTATGGATATGTTGGCACAGGGAGAAAGCGTGACCAATGCGAAGGGAAAATATCCAAACACAGCTGTGCCACAAATAGCTTTTGCAACTTCGTAGCCATCTGTTTTCAGTCCAGGCTAATATATGCATATGTTTTTCCATATTTTCTTTTGCATAAGTGTCAGACCTGCTGGTTGAAGGGTTAGATTTTATTCGTGTGAAAGACAAGAAGAGCTTATCTGCAAATTGTTATGACAAAACCATGAGGTTTTCAGCTTGGTTGCTGAAAGATAGCAACTCAGTCTAACAGAGCAGGTACCAAAGAGCAAAATTTAGCACAGCCAATACACTTCAGTGTGCAGGGAAACGCAGCTGTTAATCTAAGCTAAATCTCCATTCCTGAGTTGTGCAAAAAGGCAATAGGGATCTTTCCTCTCTTTTGCTTCTCATTATTGGAGGTGGGCCAGCAGGATGGAATGAGAGGATCAGGGCTGGGAGATTTGGGTGCCTGCAAACACCATCAGTGACTTGTGGAAGGTGACACAATGCTGCAAAGCTCTGCGTGGAAGATTTATAATGGCTTCTTTCAAGTAGTCACATTTCAGACCTGGTAGCTGAGCATCTCAAGCAGATGTTTGGCTGCTCCCATGATTTGAGACTGGGGTGGTGATAAACAGTCTGACACGAAATGAGCAGCAGTGAATTCAGTGACACAGCAACATATTATATGTGGGATGAGCAATTTGCTGAAGATTCAGAGCTAGAGTTCTGACACTAAGATATCAATCACATGAGATTTGCATTGAGAGGTGTTTGCTTTTTGCCTACAGATAAAAATCTTCTGTGAATAACTTCAGAGAATTGCACGTCAACCTGGTCTGCAACACGAATGTGAGTCAGGAGCTTTTCTGTTCTGCTTTGTCATGAAAGGGTAGATGCTAAATTGCATTTAACATGGGTTGGTGTGCACCATATCGAGATAATCTTTATTTATATACACGAATGTATGTCTAAAATATCAGCTTGGGTGCCTACATCAGTAACTACGGTGCTCTTGATACAGAAGGATGAGAAAAAAAGTTAAAACTGCAGGTTTTTTAAATGTTCCATCTTTGAGACATAAGATTTTAAAAGACCCAGTTAATCTTAAGGGACTGTAATGTTATTGTCATGTACAGTGCATCATGCTTATTGGAATCTGAACATACTGAAAAAATCAGTGCTTAGTCTATAGCCCTGTGATAATCTGCTGTCAGCATGCAGATTATTTGGTAGGATGAAATCTAACTGATGCCTGTTGTCATTCAGGGCTGTTTCTGCTAGGAACTGTTCACATATTGTTTTTCCACTCTATGTTGTTGTAACTCATACAAATCTCTTAGCATTTTGAGAAATGCCTTTTATTTATTTAGCATTCATTGGAATTAATCTGACTGAAGTAGTCAGTGGCACCAGGGATTTCCTAAGATAAAGAACAAATCACTTGCAGGAAAATTTTTACGTAAGGTCAAGCCAGAGCCTTAAACGTAGGTACCCCTTACCTACCCATTGGGTGCTTTTTCTGTTATGGAATTACATGGATGGGAACTCATATGCTTGTCCATCACAATGTAGTGCATGGGATCCTGAATCCACATGCACAAATCTGATCACTGCACCCATGCTTGCCCTCACAACATCACGTCACGGCGTAATTTTTTAACAGTAGATTGTTTTCTCTTTCTTTAACTACAAGAGGTGCTTTGTCAGACAACTTAGTAACTCAATAGCGCCAGCAGTGTTAGGAAGAGGAGGTGATCTTATTTAGTTATTTCTATTGTGTGACATATGACATTCTTGATTTGATTAAAAGAAATAGAGGTCCAAAATCTGCCTTAGTTTCTGTCTGAAGACCTTTCTAAGATGAAGCAGATGGTGCTTCTAGCAGCAGGTAGCTGTATTTTTGTGAGATGCCTACTCCCTAAATGGCTACTGTCATTGGAAGCATTCCACAGTTTATTTTTCAAATTAGGTTTCTTTGCCTCTACAAAAGACCGCTTATCTGCATTTCTTTCAGTGTCCATTCTTCTCGATTCCTCAAATCTGAACATGAAATATGAAGTATCAATAAATATGCAGCAACAGTGTTCATGAATACTGACTGCTTTTTTATTTCTGGTGGAATACAAGAAAATAACAGTCTGACAATTCAGAGTGAGCTTGGAGGGAAGGAAAAAAAAGCACAGAAAAGATAAAGTATTACACAGATACGTCAAAGCAGGCTTAAAAGTATAACTCTTGCAAAAATTAGCATTACTGAGATCAATTATTTAATGGCCTAGTTAAAAGAAGTTACTACTTAAGTAACTTTCTAGACAGATCTTTGGTTCGTAACTGAATGAGCTTTAAGTGCTGCAATTACTATTTGAAATTTTACATAGTTTTTGTGTTTTTTTTTTTTAATGTAATCTGTAGGTAGGCAACAAAGCAATCAGTATAGAACTACAAAATACCCTTCTCTGGAGTAATGGGCTGATTGCTGAGTTCAGCTCAGAAGAAAAGTAGGTTTTCCTTATGGTTTTTTTTTTTCCACAGGAAAGGAGGTAATGAAGGAAAAGAACGTCAGGTGTGGGAGTAAATGGGGGAAAAATATTTTAGTCTCTGAAAAGAAAGCTTTGTGTGTTGGTACTAACCAGCAGATCAAGATGAGATGAATGACCTCACGCACGTAACTTTTTTTCCCTCTTTGCCTGTGAAAATCCAAATGAGTAGCAGTGTTTTAAAATTTAGTTTGTTAAACTGAAAGAATATTAAAAGAAATATAAGTAACTGCAGAACTGGGAGTAGGGCTTTCTTTCACGTGTTGCCTTTTACCTGTCTGCTGTCACTAGAACATGCTGAAACTGAGAAATAGATACAAAAAACGAAAGTAGTTTGTACTGCTTTTTATAAAAGCTGTTGGAAAGACTGGTCAGTCCTCTTCCTGCAGAGAAACTGCAAGGGATATCATACAGGTGTGGTGGACACTGGATTTGAACACAAAGGCAAATCCGGGCGTTTGGCTGTTGATATCCCTGTACAAATCCAATTCAAATATGCTAAAATTTGAGTAGGATGGGTTTTGAATCTTTTTCTTTTATTCTGGACTATTTGTGCTTAGAGCTGTTCTACATCACTGCAGTTTTAAAAATTTCTCTTAGAATAACTGATTTTATGTCTTATTGTTTTGTATTTTATGTCTACGGAAAGGATAAAATATTTGAAGCACTAAGCATTCTTAGACATCCAGCTGTGGAAAACAGAAACTATTATTTTACTAGATTTGCTATAAAGAACAACGTCATCCACGTTGGACCAAAGATAACACAAAAGTTATGGTGAAGATATAGATTGAATTGACATAAAACCTAGTAGTTGCTACCCGTTGTTGGATACTGGCAGTTAAAAAGCACTATAAAGTGCAAGGTGTCAGCTGAAGAATACCAGCAAGGCAGCTGTTCAAGAAAAACGTCTTGTGCAGGAAAGGATGTAAATGGAAAGAAGAGAATATTATTTTATTTGACATACAATCCTGGAGTACACACAGTGTAAGGCTTTCTGAAAGCCACAGCAATTTGAAGCTCTGCTGTGGAGAAATCTGGGTGAGAAAAATCTATATACAGACCAGGGATACTAGACTGAAAAGTGTATTTACCTTCCACCTACTCTTCCACCTAGTTGAACGTGGCAGATCACGAAAGTCAAGAGCACACTGTGATTTATTTAATACAAAGATTTTGGCACCTTTTCTTGATCTTTGAGCACATATTTTTTTCTAATTGTCCCGATTGCTGCGCATTCTCACACTGGATTAATGAATATGTAACTGTCTTGGATTTTGTCATTTCTGTGCCATCTTGAGAGGACTTTGAACTGATTCCTTGGACACAGGCACTCTTAAATCCTTTTCATATCTTCATGTGAGCATACTTCATCTCCTTTTTGTTGTTGTTCTTTTAATCTGTTTTAGAGCTTTGATACACTAGGCATCTTTATCTGCTCTTGTGCACAGGAGGTGGTGGATGAAGGGAGATTTTTTGCGGCGTTCAATTCCACCCACTTCTATTATCTCTTTAAGACCCCCAGGAATATTTAATTTAATTCTCTATTTTATGTATCGTGATCATTATCTTGACTTTACCCCATTAATTACTACTGTACACGTTTATTGCATTTTATAGCCTGAAACTGAAACAGAAAACGTTGTGCATCTGCTCACAAATGTACATGCAATCTAAGTGGAATTATTTTCAGTGGATTTAGAATTAGGTGGATATTTTCCTTTTGAAATAGCTTTACAACAACAACAAAAAAAAAAAAAAAAGGAAGGAAAAAAGAAAGAAAGAAAAAGAAGTAGCTAGGTCTTATGAAAAAGTTCTAATGTTATTTTCTGGATTAGTTCTGAAGTCCTTTGTTTCCAGTAAATCCCTGAAGGCTGGGTAACTAACAGAGCTTTGGATTAGCAGTCTGAAACTAATGACATTAAATCAATTGCTACAAGAATATATTTAGGCTGAACATTAATAATATGGCAGGCTGGGTGGCATAATGATGGAACACTGGCCTGGGACTTGGGGAGGTCTGGACTATGTTCTTGGCTCAGCCTGTAACTTGCTGAGTGACCTTAGGAAAGTCACTTCATCTACTTTTACCTTATTAAAAAGTTCAATGTGGAAAGCGCTTTGAACTCTCCTGATGTCAACTGTTACATCACTGCCATATATACTATAACCATAGTTGAGCAGAAGGAAAGTGGGGAGTGCCTGTGGTAAAAAACAAACAAACAGAAACAACTTCATTGAAATGTTGTAGAGTCCTGTCAAATCTCTATTTCGATAATGATCTTCTACAAGAAATCGAAGGAATGTGAAGATGCACAACGGTCTTTTGCATCTTACAAACAGCCCTTTATTCTGCTAAGTCTGATATTGATGTGTTATACAAAGATAAAGCTGGAAGGATGTGTCAAGTGGGGTGCCACAGGAGTTCATCCTGGTTATTGTAGTAGTCAGCATTTTTGCATTGGAGCGCAAAATAAGACATCAGGAGGGGATATGGAAAATGCTGGTATGTTTTAGGCTATAATTCTATTGGCATGTAACTATGAGAAAGCCGAAATAATTAATGCCACTTCTATTTTCTTCTGGATCAGAGTCGGAAGGCCAACTATATGTTACTGGTGGCAAAGAGGCAAGATTTGGGGCTGCAGCGGGGGAAAGACTCCTCAGACAGAACTGAGCAAAGTTCAGTTTTTGAAATTGGATTGGTCTCTCCTTCATGGGAAGCCCGAAGAACGAGGGGAATCAAATGGAACAATTGAAGGTTACTTTTGAGAGCATGCAGAAGATTTCCAGAGCCTGGAGAAGGGCAAATGTAATCCTTATCATTAAAAAGGTAAAACAAACAAATGAACAAGCAAATCAAACAAACCAACCACCCCAAAACAAAAAAACAGGAGGATCAGAGAAATGAAAGGCCAACTATTCTTCTGAGAAAATAATACCGAAGAAGCAAATATATAATTTGTAAGGAGGATAAGAACTCACAAACTCAACCAAGAAAAATAACCAATTTTAGTTTTAAATCAGCTTTTCTGATTACAAAATCTTTTCTGTTACAAAATTATAGAGTGGCTACAGAAAAAGTAGTCAGTGCTATGTACTTGGACTTTATTTAAGTGTAACATGACAGTTAGAGAAGTAAACTGGGAAAAAATTGTCTATAATCAAAGTGCCCTAAGGTTGGTACAAGGCTTTGTGGGAAACCATATTAACAGATTTTATTAATGATTTACTGCCAAACTGTCAGGTAGGATCTTGTGTGCTCTGGTTGTAGCAGTACTCAATATTCTCATCTATAGTTTAGATAATGAAAAAAAAAGATGCTTATTAAACTGCAGACAGTACCAGCCTAGGCAGCTTCAGGCTTGTAGCAAAAAATAAGAAAAAAAAAATCTCCAGAACTTTGATAACTTAGAAAAGTGGCTTGAAATATAGAGTGGAATTGCATAAGGGCAAATACAAGGCACTAAACTTGTGCAGCTTCAGATCAGATGGGGATCTGCAGGAGGATTTGGGGTCTTAGCATCAGAAGACTCTCAGCTGTTGTACAAGATGTAAGCATCCAGTGGATGTACAGGAAGAAACAAGTTGGGTGAGTGAAGGAATCCAGGTGGACTCCTGTGTACTTTTTCAGCACTGCCCTTCATGGCGGATGGGGCAGGAGAATAGCCAAAGGAAGTCAATGAGGATGGCTGTACTGGTGAGGAGTTAAGGAGGTGACATTCCATCTGAGGAGAAAAGAAGATAAGGGTGCAATGTGATAATTGCCTTCACATTCACTGGACACTGTAGCAAAGATGGGGAATAATTTTTCTTCATGTCCAAGTGAATGAGACATCAGATAATGAGCTAAATCTGAAGTAACCGGTTTAAGATAGACGTGAAATTCCTGACAGTACAGGCAGCCCAGGGTGAGAACAGATTCTGTGCTCTCCCCAGGCAATCTCTGCAACTGGCAATTATTAAGAGCAGATGAAACTACTGTCTGTATTGACTGAGCCCTAACGCAAGTGTTCTGCCCGCATCTTGCTGCTTTTTGGGAAGGCCAGGCGAGAAGTTGGAATGGTTACCTGGAATAGGTTGGGTTTAAGGCTTTCATTCCAATGTTGCTTTTTAGTTTATTTTTCTGGTGCATGTTCTATCTTCTGTTGCTGCCTCAGTGTAATTTATATACAGCTAGTCTATGATAGTTTCATTAGAAGGGCAATGTAAATAAAAGTGGTGAGAAAAATATATTAATGTTTGTAAAGTACTTTACGAGCCCCAGCTGAAAGGCAGTATATAAGCACAAACATTATTATGGGAAATCAATGAATAAAGTAATAAACTGAATTGAATAAGAAATGAAACAAAACCCCAAAAAGTGCTATACTCTGCACATAAAACCCATATACTATATATTACACTTAAATAATACCCCATTTTAGGAGGTTTTTTTTTTTTTTAATTAATTAGGGCTTTCTCATTTTCCAAAGTTCAAACAATTAATCACGAGCCTATATAATCAAAAGTAAAGTTTATTTCTTATTCCCTATTCATATTGCAATCCTAGCATTTGAGATGATTACGTGCTATATATAAACACATACCTACTATGTAATCATTTAAAGTGCTGGGAGCAGTGTATAGGTACGAACATCAAACATCAATAGCATCCCAGAGCACAGCACATTATGAGAGCGGGTTTAATCTGTCCCTGAAATGAATTTGACTTGTTCATTAGTGAGATGAAGAAAACTGATTGCAGTGAACTATTTTCCTTTACATCAAAGAAGGGATAATCTTACCCTGAAGATTTTTTTTCTTAAAGGAAAAAAATATGTTTGGAAGATTGGCAGTGTTTTTAGAGTCACAACCAATCAATCCTGGATTCTACAGCATTATTTTTATTGATTTTACTTAATCATTTAATTTTAAGATGACCCACTCTGCTTTAAATACATACGATTTTCCTATTTCTTATATGATAATTGCTTCTTTGGTACTAGTCCAGCACTCTTAGTATAGTTTAAAAAAAAAAAAAGAAGATGCAGAAGCATCAAATGAAGAATTGTTTGAATTGGAAAACTAATGAATATTTCAGGTAAGAGAGCTGAGGGAAAAAGTAAAGGATCATGGCTTAAAAGGAGCAAATTTCTTAATCACTGAGAGTCTGATAGTCAACATTTGCTTGTTCATTAATGTTAGCAGATAATATGAAAATACATAGTAACAAATTAAAACAACCCTGAACAGCATGTATTTTTCTTTCATAACCAGGTTGTTCCAATTCACACTTTCTCTAACGCTCGAAACAGTTCCGGCAGCAGCAGCACCTTGAGTAGGACATCAGGAGGAAGTCAGAGACGTATGAAGTGCATTAATTAGATGTAATGGTGTATTCTACATTTACAGGTCCTTTCATCTAAGGTTTTTGAAGCAATTTATAAACATTGCTGCACTGCAAAAACAGTCGTTGCATAAAGCCTTCAGGAGTATTGAAGTATTATGACTTGCTGTAATAAGTAGGCATCAAATAGTCCAAGTCGACATAGAAATACCTTAATTTGAATGCATTTAGTAACATCTAGATGCTTTCAATTCGTCCCAATTTTTTCAAAAACTATACAGAGCCAGATTCTGTTCTCTCATGTTGATACCATGCTGCTACCATGAGGAGTTGACGTCTGCCTCGAGAGAGCTCTTCTCTGGGCTGAACAAAGCAACAGACCTCAGTGGCTCCCCCCACTCCTCACCCTTCAGACCCTCCCCGATCTTTGTGGGCTCCTCTTTGCTACATCATCAGGACATCAGGTACTCCTGTGTCCCCTCCCACTCTTCCCAGTGTTGTCCCACTGCACTGCAGCCGCCAGCCCTGTGTACCCTGCACACCTCAAGACGGTGACTTGTGCCTTTAGCAGTGTGGGCTTCCCTGCTGACTTCCCACATCCTTACCTGGTCTGCCTTTGCAGACTGTAGCATCAAATAACCCTTCCAACAGACATTCTGGTCCAAGACTGTTTCCCCCAAACTCAAATATGCCTTCCATTGAACTAGTTACTGTTTCACACTCTCATCCTTAAGAGGGACTTCAGCACTGCTGATTTTGAGGACCAGAAATCATAAGCCTAAAAGGCTTGTGCAAGATTAAATAATTATTATAATAAAAAGTAGCCAAAGAAATGTTACAATGTTTTGCAAACTTTTATTCTGCAGCATAGAAGTCACCCCCTCCTAATTTACTTTTCAATGGATAAATTAGCTTACGTGTTCCCAGTGCTTAATTGCATTTTCATCTTTAAATGATGATTTAAATCATTGCCAACCAGCACCAATCCTTGTGGAGTGCTGATGAAGCTGCATAAGCTAAGGTATCCATGCTTGTAGTTAGCTTTCTCTAAACAAAACTAAATTAAAAAAAAAATAAAAAATAAATAAATCTTACAGCAATAATAGTAATCACATCTTCAAAAGAGTCAGATTTACCAAATCCACTGCAAAGCTAGGAGCAATCTTTTCATTTGACAAGATCCTGCTGACAGAGGCAGATCAGACATTTTGACTCAGTGCATATTCTGAAATACTGCAGCACAGAGGACTTTGTGTCTATATGTGTTTGCAGGCAAGTATTGGTTAACAGCTTGAGATAAATGCTTGTCTTCCGTTTCTCTCTCTCTTTCTACCTCAGTGCTCAAACATAAGATTGAAGTCTGCTAAATTTTTAGCAGACAAATTTTTACTGCTAAAAAGTTGAGGTCACCCAATGTGAAATACAGAGACAATAAGATGTTCAAAATACCTCAGGAAAAGAATGAATGAACAATTTGAAAAAAAAGAGAGAAAAGCACTGTACTCCAACAACAGCATCTTAAATGCAAAACATTGTTGTACAGAGCTTTATTATGAAGTGATAAATCAGCACCCCGAGGCTTCATTAATGTCAGTGGAACCAGACTGATTTATGCCAGCTGAGTCAGTGGCTGCATTTATATGTCTGCATAAGTCAAAATTAATCATATCTGGAAAAATAGAGGATTCTAGGAATATATCCCAGAGGAGAAGGCATAATATATATACTCACTTATATTTCTGCTAATAAACTAATATACACAAGACTGAAATGCGGAGAGACCGAAACAAAGCTTAGGAATGTAGGCTCTTTCATTACAAAACATAGGAAAATTGTCTTTGGTGGAGAGAAGATTGGACAAAACATTTTACTTCCTTCTGTGTTTTTGCTTCTTAGGTGATGCTTAGAAGGGATCTGTGTGCTTTTCTACAGGACTCTGTGTGACACAACTGTCCTGAGGTGGACTTCTGCCCTCCTGTATGGGAAGAAACAGGTACAGTTGAAGCATAGTGACACTTTGAGGCTCTGTTTCTTGAGATAGTAAAGAAATACGGGCTGGATCATTGCTTTTTTGGTTAAAATTACTTCAAAGTATCATAATTTGTCAGTTAGAGAATTCAACAAACCGTGGGAACGCAGTTGGCTTGTCAGCTGATGATGTAGGCAGGAAGAAGAGTGCACGCTGCATGTGGAAGGTTCCCAAATGTCCAGGTTCCTTAAAGTGAAATACAGTTACTATACCGACTCGTTGGCAGTACTTGGTGTTTGGCTCTGATGTAGAGTACAGGTTCTCAGAACTGATGGTTTTATGGTCTCAAACAGCTCACTGGGATGCAACTTGGCTGGTTGAACTGCTCTTGGCTCAGGAGTTTACTGTGTTACGTCATGCTTGTACCCAGTTCTTGCTTTTTTTGGCATTTAGCTGCAGTTTCTGCCCTCTCTCTGATAAAGAATAAGAGGAAATTGTGAAGATTTAAGTGGTAATGAATCACCGTCATTGTCTGAAAGCTTGGAAACTGCTGACCACTGCTTCAAATAGCACAGTCTATTCAGGAGAGTGACTGGTTGATAGATACCTCTCAATTTAGGCAGAGGACCGGGCTCAGGCTCTTATTTGTCCTGAGTGGACATGACCTATTCACTGATAAGGAAGAAATGTGAGAGAAGAGCTTTTGGACCTCTGCAGTTTCTGTTTTGTATGTGAATATTTTGTCCTGGCTCTGATGTGGATTTTGGCTAAACAATTTATAAGTGAGCATAACATCAATCTATGTAGCTCTGTTTTAATTGTAACGTGAAAAGATTTAGACATCTTTGGGACAATTTACGTAGAGAATACAACCAAAATGGATTGAATATGACGTTGTTAATATCTTTATGAAAACCTAATTTGAGTTCCACAGTGAAAAACTGGGGAATCCACTGGTTGCAGAATTAGAGAGTAGGAGGGACTGTAAGGGACCCCTGGAGATCTCCTAGTCCAACTAAGGGGCTGCACGTTGCATCTGCACGTTACTTTTGACTCACACAGTGTTCAAGCTCAAAAAGCAGAGACCATGCTTAATGTTTATCAACTCCTAGTCAACCACGGCATCACCAGTTTGAGGAAGGACCATTTTACAGTTATACCACAGAAGTTTTTATGAAGAATCAAACTTCCCTGCCAATATATTTTGTCTGGTGCTTGCTTTAATTCTCAACAGTGTAAAATAGTGTTCTTATATGATGATGGTTGGCTGAGACAGTGAACCACAGCGCTGAAGCAGTCTTGAAAAAAAAATTCTTTTGTAGTTCCTTGTTCCTTTGTAAGGTTACCACAGCTGTACCTCTCTTGAGTTCCTCTCAGATATGCACATCCTCTGTCAACACTCTACATCTCCAGCATTCCTCCAGACTCCTGCAACCTTCCCATTGGCCCACATCCTCACGCAGTCTTCGCAGTAAGGGGAAGAGAGCTGTAGAGAGCAGAATAACCATGGTTACTCCTACATCAAGTCAGTCTTGAAAAGTAGTGTCATCCACAGGCTTGAGAGAAGCTCAACCTTGCAGTTCATTCTTCAGCTCCTTCCCTACAAATGCAGTGGGAGAGATGTCGTTAGGGTGCCAATGAGTAGCGTGCATCTGAAAGGTGATCATATACCATTTTATTTTGGAATCCAGTTTAGAGAAATGAATGCTCTTCTTTTTTTCTTTCAGTTCAGAGCATTTGCCAGTAGATGGTGTTAGAAATTTCTCCAGTCACAGTGGCACCAAATGGTGCTGACATCTGAAAAAAAGCAATGTTTTATGACAGTAGCAAGAATTACTTCTCCTTGTGAATCTATATTCTGTCATAGAGCTTACAATTGCACTTGCTGAAATGCTGTCATTTTCATTTAAACTAAAGGTCCTCTGCAGCAGGCAGCTCCACAAAGGGTCTCACCTCGTCAAAAGCCATTTCATAGGAGTGTGAGATTAGCAGAGCGGCAGCTGAAACAAAAGCTACCTGTTAAATACACCGAAGGTCAGCTACAGGAGGATGATGCTAGATGCTTCAAAAACAAGGCCTCAAGGTACCCAGCATAGATGCAAATTATTATTAGGAGTGACTGCAGCCCCAGTTTTCCTAAACCTCAGCTCTAGTGTCTCAGTCTGTCTTCCCATTCCCCCTGTAAGATAGCCAGAGCTGCCAGACTCTCCAACTGTTTAGAAGATTTTCAAGCATTAGTTCTTCATGAAAACCTAAAAATGGAATACCTGCAGGTAGCAAGCTTGGTTTTTCAGGTTGTATAGCATTCAGGAACTTTCTCTTGTACCTGGGATTACTGGATGTTCAGCACTAAATCAAGCTTCTGATTTAAGTTTTTGACAGGGTGAACATTAATGACTTTACACAACTTTAATGGAAGCAAGATTAAGCAGCAAAATTGACCCAGTTTGACACAGGGAATGAATTGAAGTTTAAAATGACTCGGTTCCCAAAAGTTTTATCATGGAATTTCTCTTTGTTTTTGTTACTGTATTTGAGAGAAATATAGCACGCATAGAAGACTAGTAGCTATTTTGGTCAGTAATGCTTGAAAAAAAACCCATCTACTTTCACAGTTTTATTAGAAATGGTATACTGAGAAACTGCATTTGTATTCTGTTTTCTTAGGTAAGGCTGCAATATGCAGAATTTGTATCATTAATTCATGTAGTCCAAAGGTAGTAAGGAATCCAGAAAACCATTTTAAAATGTGTGTAAGTCAGATTTAAAGATGAAACATCCAGATTCTTTCTATAGCCTACTGCTGTGTAAGTTCTTTTCAGTTCCTTCTTGAGTGAGCCAGTAATCTTTTTTTCTCTTTGGTAAGGCTACTTTTTCAGAGTAACCCAGTATACGAAAAAGTGCTTTAAAACGTCTGTTCTGAATTTGTTTTTTAATTAATTAACAAGTAAATGCTTTTCTGGTTGTGGTGAATATGGGCAACTTGAGTTAATGTCATTTACTGTCTTAAAAAAATGTAAAGACTTGAATTATATCACGATCTTTCTCCTCAGATAATTTTAAGATGATGTAGTCTCAACCTCTGTGGTTTCTCCTCATTTTAACATGTTTTCAACATGAGATTCAGGTTTATTAACAGCTGCATTACTTTACAGTGCTACAGGATGCTATTAGACAACCAGGCTAGGAGATCAAAAGTCAGCACGCAGGTTTCAATTTCCTTACCCTTAGTCACCGGGCTGCAGATACCAAAGAGATGGACTTCCCTCATTTTTTCAGTATCTAGTACTTTAATACTTGGCACTTAATCTTTATTCCAGACACCAGTAAAGCAGATGAGCAAAATTACTGTGAAGTCTTTTCATGCAGGAATTATCTTCCCTCCTTCACGTCTGCAGTCTATCATACATCAATGTGTGGTCATAAGGTACAAAATAACAGTTTTCTACCTGAAAGAAAATAAAATTTTGGCTTGGTTCAGAGCAAGGCTCCAGGATAACTCCTCAGATGTAGGCTACAGGCATTCCATCTCTGACAGGACTTTGCTTTGCCTTCTCCACATATCCAGAGAGGTGTTATGTGGCAGGAAAGCGTTCAGAATGAAGGGCTGGGCGCCTACCACCTTCGGTGACATTGGGCCTCTTGGGGCAAAGGACTGATCAGCAAGCATAGCATCCAGTTCTCTCACCTGGCAACGAAGCTCAGGGAGCACCGGCTCCATTTATGCTGCTGAATGCATTTAGCTATTCATTAGTTTTTCAATTACTACAGATGAGCACATGAGCTCTTCTTCCTCCTCGTTCTTTCATCCTCCTTGTCCCAGAATGGCTTTTAGCCACAATGACTGGAACTCAGACAAGCAGTTTCACATCTTTTCTTGCAGGAGAAGAGAATGAAGATTTATGGTGTGAACTACCAAATGATGAACGAGGGGGAAGTAATTCCTCCTCCTGCTATTTGGGGAAATCTAATCTCGCATTTTAGACTTGGAGAACAGTCTTTTTTTTTTCCAGATCAAATAAAATATTTTGTGTAGGAATGACCTTTTTGTTTAAGCAAGGAAAATGGAAGAAATGTATTTGTTTCAGACCGAACTGATTTAGATTTTGGTTCAGTTTTTGATCTAACATCATGGTACCGAAGATAAAATATTGAGCAGTGCAGTGAAGAAGGTTAAGCTGTAGTTACCATTCATGGCCAATATATTTTAAGCTGGTAACAAATACAAAGCAAAATGATATAGTGGGAATGCATAACTATGCTTGTAAAATAATTTACGCTTCTCCTTTTTTACTGACTACCGCCTTCTCTCACACAAAATCACAGAATATCCCAAGCTGGAAGGGACCCACAAGAATCACCGAGTCCAACTCTGGATCTGCAGAGGACCACCCAAAATCTATGTCTCAGAGCAATGTCCAAATGTTCTCTAAGCTCCAGCAGCTCAAGGCTGTGCCCAGTGCCCTCTGGGGCAGAGCCTTTACCCCAAACCAACCTGACACACTCCCTTGATGCAGCTCCATGCCATTCCCTCAGGACCTGTCACTGTTACCAGAGAGCAGAGACCAGTGCTACCCCTCCACTCCCTGTGAGCAGCTGTGGGACACCATGAGAGAGCTCTTCTCTGGGCTGAACAAAACAAGGGGTCACTGACTCGCGTCTTGTGGCTGCTGACCCAAGAAGCAATGTATCCAGAGCTCTCTCTCTCTCTCTCCCTCCCACCTTTCTGGAGGAGGATGGATCCTCCTCCACCAAAGAAGCTTAAGCTAAGGGGAGCAGAAGATAGCCTAAAGAAATGCAAAATGATCCTTCTAAAGATGACGTCAAGCCCATGGAGGCGGACCTGCCTCTGGAGGCAGAGCCAATGCAGGTGGATCCACCTCCATCAGGCCTGGGCAAATGCTGTAACACCATGCTTGTCTGGAGACGTTGTCTCATCTGTTGGCGACGCACCAGGGGCTCTCGATTTCCATCTCGGTGTTGAAATGTCATCATCTGCCAGAGAACCCCTGCGACGGCTGCTGCTCCCCACCCCCTTCCTTTTCCATTCTCCATCTTTCCCTAAGACCTCTTCTCCCCTCTTCCTTCCCACGCTCTGAGGAAAAGGAAGGACTTGGACTGGTGTCCACTGAGCTGTGCTGGGACAGCAAGGAGGAGTCCAGCAGAAAGCCTCAAGATCTCTGCAGCCTCCAGGTAAGCCCTAAGAGGGCGAGACTGGGACTGGTGTCCATTAAGCAGCTGTGCTGGGACAATGGGAGTCCAGTGGATAACTCTGAGCTCCGTGCCACCTCCAGGTGAGCCCTGAGGAAGAGGGCAGGACAGGGACTGGTGTCTACTGAGCTGCTGTGGCTGGGACAAAAGAGGAGTCCAGCAGATGGCCCTGAGCTGCTGGCAGCCTCAAGAAAAGCCCAGAGGAAGAGGGTCGGACTGAGAATAGTGTCCACTGTGCTGTGCTGCCAAATGATGAAGAGCATAACGTCACCCCCTCATATCTTTACAGAAAAGAGCAATGACCCAAAGAAAGAACGCCTTCAGACGCAAACACAGCAGAGGCCCAAGCCTCCCAAGCCTTCTGACTCTGATACCACCACGATCACTGAGCTTTCCGAAGGTTTCATGTTTCTTGACATCTTCCACGTGCCTTTCACTCCCAAAAGAGGTGAAAATAATCTGCTATGATTCTTGCCAGACCAAAATTGCACAAACGCTTGCTCAAATTAAGGCCAGTTCCTCATTAACAGGACAATTAACCCTTCTCATTACCCAAATCATCAGCATGGATTATGAAAAGAAGGCATGAGAAGGAGTTGGGATTACATCTTGCAGGTAAGAGGAAAAATAGGGTATCCGTGAGTACAATACCTGTATCTGTAACTATTAGGATAGAAGCCATATAAAAAAAGAATCTTCATCTGCAGTTTCTTTTTTTGAATTAACTGTAGATGCAATTACAGGAGCTTTTCCAATCATCTTTCACTTTGTCTTGCTTCCATTCAAGTTCACCGTCCTAAAAAATCTTGCTTGTTAGGCAACGAAAACTATGTTGTTTCAGCTGCTACGTGACGAGTCACAGTGAGTGATACTGATCTTTAGAAATGATAGGAATCCTTAATTCCAACTGAGCTCATGGCTGCTATGGAAAATCAGTCCCTGTACGTGCTTACAAGTAAAATACAGTCTTTTCCTACACTGAGGAACTTGCTTTTTCTCAAGCATTGGTGTACATTTGATGATTCAGGTCAGTGCAACCTTTGCTACATCTTTCCTACTTAAAAGAAGCCCTTTAGAACAGCAGGCTTTTTTTTCCTGGAAAACTAACTATCTTTGTTCCACACGTTTCCACAGCCAACACTGCTGCAAAAATTGTTCATAGTTCAGTGGGAAGCCATTTAAAAGTCAGTCCTGGCTCCTCAGATGCTATAAACATTCATTTCGATCAGTTAAAAAACCTGGTTGCTTTTAGTAAAAGCACAAGCAGGGATGATTTTGTTTTGATTGTTTAACGCTGTTGATGTTGCAAATAGGTATGTCAGCATTTGAAAGATGGTCCTAAGGCACCCGATTTTTTAATAGCAAACAGAATTCTCATTAACAGGCAATTTTAAAAAGCAATAACATTCATTTTTTGGACTATTAAGCATATAGAGTGTTTATATTTCCAGCAAAGAATGAACTAATGGAAAATAAAATTCTGTCATGCACTAGTGCCACAACATTGCAACATAATGTATGTGAGGCTGATTACATTTCAGCCTTTCAGCGGGCTTATACATGATCAAAGTTTCTGGAGTGAGAACTATGTAACTTAAATGACTGAAAACAATTCTGGTGTTTAAATTAGTCTTTTCCTTTCAAATAAAAGCTCGCTTCTTGTTAATGATGTGTTAAACTAAAAAACAACTGTCAGTATATGTACTTTACTAGTGACAGGCAGATATGTACAGCATCATATCCATTTGATAGACAGTCTATGCAGGCACATGGTACTGCAAGAGTTTAACGTATCTGCCTAGAAATACCTGCCCTTTCTGGCACTTAAGTAACAGAACAGTGCCAGTTCACAGAAAGGCAAAATAAGATTTTTTAAGGTGTATTTCTGTGCAGGTGTAAAAGAACTACGCAAGCCCCTTTAGGAGGCTGCACTGCCAGCAAAAGTGGGGATCCGCTCTTCTGCAGGGACTTGACCTTCCATCCTCACCTTCCGCTACCTGTAAGTTCTCTGGAAGTGTGATAATTCACTTTGGAAGGCCCAGGATGTGACATGGCTGTCCATCATGGCCAGCATATCTTGGACCGTCAGGCATGCTTCCCATGGGACTCTGTCAGCTGGAATCATCAAATCATCAAATCATAGAATCCTAGAATGGCCCGGGTTGAAAAGAACCACAATGATCATCTGGTTCCAACCCCCTGCTGTGTGCAGGTCGACAACCAGCAGCCCAGGCTGCCCAGAGCCACATCCAGCCTGGCCTTGAACGCCTCCAGGGATGGGGCAAATCTCATTCTCTTGCTTTTCTTGGAAGTGAGGATCAAAATCTAATAACTTGCTGGTGCCTAACGCTGGTTAATGCTCTGAACAAAAACAGGGCTGCTTCACAAGGGTCAGAAATGTTCTCTTCCCTACATAGACCATCAGTATGACAGTGTTCAGATAGTCTCTGTTCCACCATGCTGCAGCACAACCAGCTGATGTGGCCTGGGACAGATACAGCATCGAGCTGCAGAATTACGCTGTTTGCGGTGTAATTAACAGGCCAATCACATACGGAAAGAATGTAAATACCTTTCTTGAAGAGACAACAGTGTTCTCATGAAAATTTCAAAAACAGAATCAATGGAGGTGGTAGAAACACAAAAAAATAGCGTTCCCTTCTCTCCTCTTTTCCTTTCCTTTTTTTCCCCTCCAATTTCATCCACCATTTTGATGGAAAAAAGTTCCAAAGGATTATGGTCATAATATCAATTAGTCTGGTTGTCAGATTCTTTTCTTTTTTGAGCAAGTTAATTTTAATGGTACCTCCCATATTAAAAACAAAAAAAAAAAAAAAAAAAAAAAAAAAAAAGAAAAAAACAAAAACATGGTCTACATTGTTATCCTAAAAAGATAGGATTTGCACAACTCTTTCCCCTTGTATTTTCCTGGCTTCCAGATCTCTTTCTTTGAAAATCATTATGGAAAGCGTTGAACTGGCAACTTCTGACACTGATATTTTGCAAAACGCCTCCACAGCATAGTCAGGCTCTGCCTAACCTTCCAAGGTATTTACATGCATCAGCTAGAAACAGTAAACTTTGTCGTATTCTTGTGTTTTCCTAGTGAGACTGCCTCGAGGCAACTTACAGCGCTGCTGTGAACGTGTGAAATCCTTCTTCCACTGAAAAGTCAGCTTGCCACAGGATCTAATGGAGCCAAGACGTTAGATTTATTCAGAGGTAGATATGGCTTAAATAACCAATGGTGTAAAAATCAGCGAGTCAACAAATGTGTGGTGTGTTTACGAAACAGAATTAGATACAGAAATTAATGCCCCTATTTTTAAAATGCATGAGAATTGTCCCTCACTATTGAACAGCAACATAAAATATACATATAAGGAAGCTCCCAAACCTGAAGTAACATCAGTCACCTCACCAGCCTTTGCAACTACGTACATTTATTGCTGCATTTAAAATTGTTCTCATTTCTTTTTCTGAAGGCCTCCAAAATCCTGATTATGCTGTTCAATGAGTATCCATATAAATTAAATAACATTATTAGCCCAAGACAGACAGCGGCATTGAAAAGCCTTTTTCTTTTCCCAGTTAATCTTCAGGTAAGCATGTGGTTAAAACTTACTTTGTGTTCCTTTAAGAATTTCTTGTTAGTGAACTGATGAAACTCTTGTTCGGTTCATGTCTACTTAAAAGTAGTGCTAGTTTTAGGTCACCGATTGTTTAGAAATTGGTAACGGGGAAGAAGAATGCAATAGTCTCTCCTTCTATCTACCAGTTGTACTATTGGTGTTTTTTTGTTGTTGTTGTTTTAGGTATTCATCTGGGTCCACAGATCTGCCTGAAAAGTGTAGCAAGACCAGGGCTCTTATCTGGGGGACTAACATCAGGAAAATACATTTTAGGAAAGATTTGTGATTGAACTGCTACAAAAATTTGTTCTTACTCCTATTAATACCAAATCACTCTCTGGAACTGTTCAACGACCTTAACTGCATTAACAGTGACTTCCGTTTTTATGCAAATTGGAAAGAACAAAACCCTAACAACTGAGGAGGCATAAATCCACCTCCCCCACACTCTGGGTCTGCACCTAATCATTATTATTTACCATATGAAAAGGATGGAAAGAAACCAGACTTAGGTTTCCTTTTAGGTGTAGATTTTATGAAGAAATATCAGCTCCTGGAAACTTTGTCATAGATGCCCACGAACTGAGGAACTCAAGAGACGCCTCGGTTTGAGTTATGCTGATTTTCTTGACCAAACTGAAATAAAACATTGCTCCCCAACCCTGCAGTAGAAACTAGCTCAAGTCTGCCCTCTGCGTTCCATTTTCTCATTTTCAAGCCTTGCGTTTGAATGACTCTCTGCTAAAGCATCTGTCACTTTCCTCTGGTCATCAGCATTTTTAGCTGTAAAAAAAAGGGAAAGAAAATTCTTAGGTACTTTACAGATTCCAGACATTCACTAGGAATGATGCATTCAGTGGTAGAACATTTCCCTTCCATATTCTTGTCTCCCTGAGCTGCTGTTCAGCACACTGTGACCATTACATGGCCTTCTATTTCCCAGAGTTTACCAGAAATTCGACAGATTGAATGGTCGTGTGTTTTTATGCTAAGGAAAGGTATTTTAAATATCACAACTGAAAAAGCTGCACCGGAAACCTGTTACCTTATGCATGTTCCAGTTGACCTGTTCTAATTCCCAACACAGTTGCAATTATTTTAGGAGAGAAAACATCACACACATCTAATTATTTGGATCATTTTTTGCTTTGGACAGATTGCAACAATCTTACATAAGCACTATCACAAAGCATTAGGGCAGTCTGGTTTTTTGACCCATATCTGATCATTTTGCAGCTCACGCAACTGTGCTTCCGGCGGTAGATTCCCCCATGCAAAGTTCCCAAATGTGGTAAATAAAGCCATCTGTTGTGGAAGCCTGGTTTTAAAATTATATGCCCCGTTAGCCACCGTTCTGCATATTCATGTCTTACACATAAGTATGCCTTTCTAAAAGGAGTTTTGTTCACCTCATTTTGCATATTTGTGGGCCAGCTCACAGATATCTTTATTCTTACATTAACTTGAGTCAGAGTGACTTCAGTCTTCATGCTTTTCATTGACTTCTTCCTGCTTCCTACATTCTGTTGCTCTCAATCATAATCACAAATGCAGTAAGACCTTCAAAAAGTTTAGTTAATGGAACTGGCTGACATTTAAAGATATGAATGTGATATACATAAATAACAATAAAAATATCTCATATGAAAGGGATCTCATCATCCTTTAGACCAACTTAAATATCCCCTTCTCTGCAAAAATGCGTGTGAAGCACTCGAAGTAAGGGGGAATTTCTAAGGTAAAACATAACTTAATGTTTGTTAAGTCAGCAAGTGTTTAAATAGCTATTTCCAGAACTATTCCTATTCTTCTGCTTTCATCACTCTCTTTAGTCACTAGAAGTACTAGTTCTGGTTAGGAAGGAGGGCAAGGAGAATGAGTTTATGGTGCAAATTAGCATTTCA
The DNA here is from genome assembly GCF_019238085.1 of Lagopus leucura. Classification (NCBI taxonomy): domain Eukaryota; kingdom Metazoa; phylum Chordata; class Aves; order Galliformes; family Phasianidae; genus Lagopus; species Lagopus leucura. The sequence continues at coordinate 16,388,603 of NW_024962267.1, read as the reverse complement.
ACTACTCGTCAGTCTTACCGTCTGTGAAGGTTATTAAAGGGAAGTTTTAATACTGCTCCTCTTTTCACCCATATGAAGATACAGTACATCAGACACTCATCTCTTGTGAAGGAATTTGGAGCACCACCTGACATTATGCTAGCTAAGATTCTTCTAAGCCGGTTTACTTTTTAGCTAACTTGTAGATGAAGGGTTAGTTAGTTAGTTAGTTGGTTAGCTGAAGTTTGGTATGGTTTTTCATGCTTAATTTTTGGAAAAAGAATGTAGTATTTCCTATCCCAGAGTCTTGCTCTGTTAGCCTAGACAAAGTATTCTTGGTTTTTGGTGACCTAGGGGTTATGAATTCCACCAGTCGTATCACTTGCAAACATGAAGTGAAAGCGGTGGAACGGTAACGTGGGTAAGACTCAAACGTAAATGTACATGCACTTCAATTATGTCTGTATTTTGCCAATTTAAAAGAAAACAGCAGACCACTTATTGCAAACTGTAGTTTTCAGCATCCCGTTATGACCGCTCTCATCATTTGCTTTGATGACTTTAAAATATCAAGATCTGTAGAGACGGAGTAGCCCTACAGATTATTTGGGCTGTCTTTTAGTAAAGCATTTGCTTCTGTGTTTACCCCTGATTCCTGTGTTTGAAGAATCAAACACCCTAATTGAGGCTCTGGAAAGCCTAATTGATGTTTTTTTTTAATAGCTGTTATTCTCATAAAGCACATCATCCAGGAACAGTCAGAAGATAAAGAGCTGAATACTCCACAGTTTATTGGAGCTTGTTTTGAAGGCCTTGTTAAAAATCTGTGCTTGCCATCTACGGTTACTTTAAGCCTTCCTTTTCTGTCACATCTATTAATGAAAATACAGTTTTATGGAGAAAATTAGAAACTTGAATACCTACAGGAAATACTGAAGAAACGGACTGGAAGAAATCTGAGGAAAGTCTTAGTTATTTCTGAATCTTGTAAGTGCCAAGAACTAAACAAGAACTTTACTTCTGAATCATGAAACAAGTAAGCAATTTTAAAGTTTTTGGTCACTTGAATTAAAAAGATATAAACTGGTATCTTTAATGTAGAATATTTTATGGAGCAGCTATGCTCACTGACTTCTAACTAGATGATTATTTGACAAGGAAAAACATTTTTTGTTATATTCTGAAAAGTAGTCCAAAGTCTCATTTCAGAGAGGGTAGATGAAAAAAAAAAATCAGTGCCTTTATAGAAAATGCAACCAAATATTCTGATTACGTAGGCATAACAAAACATTTGAAATGCAGACATAGAATAATGGCAAAATCATTTTCCAGATCCATTTCAAAGTTATTTTTCTTATTCTTTTTCTATGCAATCTTGCTTTTTTTCCTAAAGGCTTAATCCTGCTACTTTTACAATGGTACATTACCCACAAGATCAAATGAGATCCTGAGGGAAGTATTCAAAGAGAAGGAAAATGGGCATGTTTATAATTCTTCCCGTTTGGCAATTAACTCAAATGCCTAAATTAAAAGAATAGCTTCCCTCGGTTTACCAGATGATTAATAGAGAACATTCCAGTAGGCAATTTGAAACGCTAACCTAAGTTCTTGCTATTAGTATTCTTTTGGAACTCCTGCATATTTTCCCTTGGACTGAGAAACGAGCTTACTTTACATTATTTAAACTTAAGTGATGTTAATAGCCCTGAAAAGTGTTAGTGGTCTTCTGTACAAATACATGCCAACTGATAACAAACAGAAGACCATTATGCCATAAGGACAGCCAATCTAGAACTGCTCAGAATTTCCTTTGCAGGGTCTTGGCAATAAACTAGTTCTAAGTGGATAAAACTAAATCCAATTATTTCTAAGAATGCAGTCTTCTAAAAAATGTACACTGAAAGTCTACATAATGAATATTTTCTCATTAATTACCATGGTCTTCATTCTGCGTTGTTCTTGTTTGTTTGTTTTTAGTATAATTTTTGTACCAGTTTTTATTAATGAGTAATCTACCCTGTGCATGAGAGACTGCAAGAGTCTCATTTTCACAGAGCTGAGATGGCATACGTTTAGTTAGATTGTCTGTACACTTGCATCAGGATACCAGTTACTCAGGCTTTCACCTCTGTATGTATTTAAGATATTTCTTTTCATTTTTCCTTTCCCTTGTTCTCGTTTTCCCCTGCAGCAGGCTGCAGCGTTCGTCTGAACTTCTGCTTCATGGTAAATATGCTGCAAAAATGGCACAGTGACACAGAAAACAAAATGAATAAATCATTAAGATTTACAAGAGTGAACTCACAGAAAACCAGCTTCTATCTCTGTTAAACCAGTTTTCTAAATACTGGATACATAATCATAAAGCAAATGGAATAGCAGTAGATTAGTAAGTTAACTATTTAGTTTTCCCAGGAGGAGAGTAATCAACTTTTTGTTGCTTCTTTATATATTTTCTACCACACTGCAGTCATGGTCAAAGATCTAGAATTCCTAGCTGAAACCGCAAGCAAATAATAATTAGCTTGCAGGTGAATGCTAAGCAGTTTGTCCAATTGCTTGCAGCTGGGCACACTCTGGTTCGTGGAAACTGCAGAACAGCAAACAGGCCAACACTTTTGAAAGAAAGGTTATCTGTCCGAGCTTTTTCACTTCTCCATTAGTTTTCTGTTTTCTTGGCAAGGTGCTGAAAACTTCCGAAATGTTTTGAAGGTCCATCGTTTCGCAGTCACTGTTTTTACTTTGGATAGGTACGTGAAAATCTTGGAAAACTTAGTGGAAGTATTTTAAAAAAATAATCATGTGACATTAAACATTCAACCAGACAGAGCCAACTCTTGTCTACAGATCTGCTGGACATTCACAGACGTTTATTTCAGATGAGCGGGACTCTGTTATTTCCAGCATCACTGTGTTTTTGTCTTTGGAATTTCCTAGCATTTTAAAAACCGCTCTGTTTCTCACTTCAGTCACAACTTGCAGGCTTCTTGTCTCTCACCCCTCAGGCAAGACCTACTTTTGCATAATTTACACACTCTTGCAATTCAGAAGCTTTCTAGATGATATCCCACCATGTTGTTTAGCTCTTTTGTTGTAAACATAGCTTGTTCCTATTGAATGCAAAGGTCAACAGAAGCTGATAGCAATGAATGATCATCACTAACTCACTTAGGAAAATGTGTTCCACAAAAACAGTTGTCATTATAAAAAAAGAAGCAAAATAACTGTTATGGATGTTAACAGTAAGAATACAGACAAGGGAGGGATGAAGAATTAGAGAAATTAAAAAAAAAAAGCAAGCAAAATGTTTCTTTGTGTAACCATGATCCTCTTGATTGACTGACACGAAAGCCATGGCTCTACTGCATCCTGTTGCCTCTTACAAATAATTCACTTCATATTTGTATATTTAAAAGACCCAGAGCTGAAACACAGAAAAATACTAAAGCTAAAATTAGCTGTAAAGATAATATAGTGTATGTGTAATGTGTAGGTTTAAATAACTGTCAGCATTACTTCTGATTTCCCTTTATCCTATGTGCCATCACTTGACCTGATTTTATGTGTAATGCTTAATAAAATGCACAAAAAAAAAAAAAAAAAGGCATAAAATACATACATGTGTCTATGTTTTATGTGAAAAAAAAACAAAACTTTGCTTAAGGTTTGCATTTAGTACAGTAATATGTATTCTGTCCTCCTACTAGATAGATCTGTTCTGTTCTTTCTCCCATATGTATTTGTATCTGCCACAGTGGGAGGCAGCCAGTTTAAAAATGGACAAGAAAGCCTTGGACTTAATTCTGATCTGATTTACGTTGCTCAATAATGGAGTTAGCAGCTTTCCATGCTGAAAATCCACAATCCACGTCAATTGTCATTTTGAACCCCTTCCCCCACATAGTGAAAATGCTAATCACGACCTAAAGCAGTGATTGAGCACCTGGTGAGAAGGCAGGGCCAACTCAGGGGAGCTCAGGTGCAGGCAATGAATCTGATTGACCAGAAGGGTCAGAATCCACCCCTTCCCAGCCCTCATTTAATGGTTGGCAGTTGGGGCAGGAGGTTCTTTTTGGACATCTTTGCATACCTGTGGTATTTTGGAGGTAAGCAGCTTTTTCCTTTGTTTCCGTGTCTACAGTTGTAGTATTTGAGTATATTCATTTTTCTTGTAGCGTAGGACTTGGTTTTTATGCTGTTGTTGTTGCACTTTCAATTGTATTACAGCATTACACCCCAATGAAGTTTTATTTTACTTGGATAGTTGCTATGCATGTTAGAGTACAGTTTCTATGCATGCTGGTACTGTTAGAGGCAAAGCTCCTTGAACAGCTTGAGATGCCTGCAAATATTTGATATATTTGAAACAGATCGTCTTCTGTGCATGTTGCGGAGAATAAGCGATTCATCTTTTAAGTCCTTTCAAAAAAACCCTGATTTTTCTGTCTTAACTGTCTTAATCCTTTTTGATGTCTAAGTCTACTGATACTTATTAATACTGAGTGTTACCTTTATACCTAAGAGCGTTACGAAAATTTCCTATGTTGGTCTTATTTCTTATACATATGAATACCTTGTTCTATTTCTTGGTTTTCAAAGGACTTTTCAGAGGTCTTCACTGAACCGTCCATAAAGGTTTTGTCCAATTTCAGTGTTGTTATTTTTAATGGAACCCTGTTAAATCCTCAGAACCCTGAAAATTGTAGGAAAAAAGTGGGCTGGCTTCTTTGGTTCCTTCTTGGTTGTTTTCAACAGCACGCTGTTGTTGTTTTCTGCTGTTTGCCTAATTGCATTTAGTTTCTCAATGATCAATTACACTGGTATTTGGCAGTGCTGATGAAGAATGCATGATACAGTGGTAAATCATTTCCATTAATTGTAACTGGAATATTGTCTAAAAACTAGCAAAATCAGGCAAGAGTAGTCAAAAGGAGAAACTGGTTAACTGAATGACGCAGAAAAGCACAGACAATTAAGTTTGTGGACTCCTCATTAAAAATGAGAGAAGCATGGCAGGCTAGTTGTTTCCTAGCAAAATGTGGGTTTTGCCAGCAGCAGGCTGGCAGGAATAGGAGCATTTGAAATGAGATTATTTCTCAATTGAAAGGTGATTTTTTTTTCTTAATAGCGACCTTGATACTTGCTGTGAAGTTAAAGAAGAGCACGCAGCAGATAATGATACCTGATAGCAGCCACAACTTTCCTGCTCAAAAACTGTTAACTAAGCACACGGTATTTGCAGCTCAGAAAAGTGCAGCTTTCCATTCAAATTCTAATCTGTGGGCGACTCACTGTATTGAAATTCGTAGAAATGCTTACTCACTGCAGAAATGTTCAGTGTCCAAATGAGATGCCTTTCATGAGGCAGTACAACTTTGCAAAATCGCTATATGTGCATGCTTTCAAGTTGGGCTTTAGACTAGACTTGCAATAATATCCATGCGGTCAGGCCTCAACCATTAAAAAAAGATGGTATGAGTACTGAGGACGTTTCAGTGCTGAGCCTCCTCTTGCAGAAGCTGCGCCTTCAGGGACGTGTTGGTAAAGCAAATGAGAGGAGTGAGTTATTTTCCAGTTTCTGAGCGGAGCCAGGGCCACACGTGAGCACAGCGAATGTTCTGGAGGAACAAAAGCGAGAAGCAGAGGACGGACAGCAAGTTCCACGGCGCTTAACCACCACCGCCTTTGCCGCGCTGCTCGAGCCGGTGCCCTGGGAGCTTGCAGCACGCACCGGCTGGCCCCAATCGAGCGAGCAGCGGCCCAGGTGCGCGTGGTGCATTCAATCAACCAACCAGCGGTGCCGGTTTGCTCGGACAAACCATCGCAGCTGCCGGACCGATTTGGGTTGCTGAGCAACAGCCGCCTGCTGCCCGCGTGCGGCAGCTCGAGCTTCGCCACGTGGCGGGCTGGGCGGGCGGCTGCGCTTCGGGTGTTTAGCTTGTGGTAAGAAGTACTTTTACAGCTTTCTAATTACACAAGAAACCGTGCCCTTGGGGCACAGCGACGTTGGAGCTGCCGTGGGGGCAGTTCCCAGCGTTTGCCTTCTCCGTGGGGGCTGTGCCACGTGTGCCTATGGGCGCGGCCCCAGGCGCCGTGCTCTGCTGCGAGGTGCCGCTTCCCTCTCTTACCTTCCTGCGAATCTTAACCGCAGGTCCCGTCGTGTTCAATACAGGCTCACAACTAAGGTGAGTTTTCCAGGAATGGCTTCACAGCCATGCTAGAGAGGGAGAGAGAGATGAGGGTACTTGGCTTCTTCTGACTTTGCTATGCTCTCACTTCTCTGCGTGCTATCAGCTGATGTTAAAATCCCTGCCTGCCAAAGACCTTGGCAGATCCTTTTCCGACCTGTGCTGTTTCATGGAGCCTTCTATTCATGGTGCAGGGCTTAGTGTTTGTCTGCTTGTTTTGAGTTCTTTCTACTTGTTTAAAGCACTAACATAGAGTAGCAGCGCAGAATGGGAGCCCCAATCTTGATATTGGACATCATAACTTCCTTACTTTGCTGTAGCAGATGTATCCAGAGTTAGCTTTAAAGTTTGATGCCTCTTATAAATGAGGAAAAGATGTCCTCTTGTGTGTCTTTCAGATTACTTTGCAAACTACAATAAACTAGAAAGCCAAGTCTGAAATACCTGGCTGCGTGAGTTCAGGATAATGTACTAGGCAGTGTTATCTGCTGCGCTAAGTGGAATAGCATCAGCCTGGCACAGATAATGATTCCTTTCTATCTGTTTTGCTGAGGTACTTGGAATATCTACCCTGGCTTCAAAGGACTGTAAAATCTGACAATTTGCAGGTTTGCATTCTGAATTTTTATCTATTTTCAGGGTCTGCCAGCTATATTGGAATGATATTGTACATATTATGTATGGGGAAATAGAAAGCTATCATCTCAAAATAGACCATAATATTGCACCTTATTAAAAAATACAAGTGGATTTTCTGCCAGCAACCATGACTTATGATAATGACTGTTATCAATATGCAATTACTTCTGTTACCCTAGAACATATTGACATTCATTTATTTAAAGATAATGTTACGCATTTGTATTCATTGAGGTAATCTATGGAGATGATTAAATGAGAGTGCCCATCTTATACCAAACAGTAAAATGGAAAAAAAAAAATGGTAATCAGACCTTCTGCATTGCCTAAAAATAGGCTGCATTAAATTCTGAAAATTGCATTTGAGCTTATTTGAAACACTGGCAAACAACCATAAAGAAGGAAAAGCACAACTTGGGTGATTACTAATTCCTGCATTCATCGTTTCTAATAGCGCAGGGGGAAGTTGGTAATAAGGGAAAGTATGAAGCAAAACTGTAATCCAATGTTTGTAGGGTGGGGTCTGGAACTTGCAGTGTGGAGCAGGGAGTCCATTTAAGTGGTGAATCTTGGTGGAAAGTGTGCTTAAATTCATCTCCTGAAAGCGTGGAGGTAGGTGCAGCAACAGGCAGGCGTTGAAACGTGCTGTTAAGGTTTTGATTTATTGTTTTAACCTATGAGTGCTTCTGTTAGGCTTTGCAGACAACTCAGGATTTTTCTGGCTTTGAACTAAAATGTCGTTTTCGTATGTATCAATTGAGGTGTGCGATGAGAGTTGTGCTCCACTGGCAGGTTGTTATGACAATAGAGAGTGGAGGTCCACTGCAGAGTCAGGAAGCATATCCTGATTTTGATCCTGAGTTTGGAATATCCTGAGTTTGGAAGTATTCTGGTGGCATTTAAGTGAAGCTCAGCACATTAGGTTCCCTAATTATATAGTATGAAACATAACAGGCTTTTTAATGAGGTACTTTGTTGGTTGCTTGCGGATCTAAGACTTGGAGACAAAAAACCTGCTTATGGTTTTGATTCCTTGGTTAAAGGTTGCAGATGTCAATGAATGGTCAGCCACTTCAGTGCCAGATTGCTAATAAATGGTTGTTTTCTTTCCAAATAATGACTGTATTTAGCATTACTAAATGTGCAGGTGCATTACTAAGGACGATTCTGAAATGAATGCGTACATGATAGGGATGTGCGATTGGAAACTTTTTGTTGTGGAAGGGCATTTTGCCATGATAGCCATTTGTAGGTTTGTAGCCACACGATTAGAAGAGTCTGCTTTTGTTTCCTTGGTTGCTTCTGTCAGAAACTGAAAAACAAAAAGGTGATTTCCAGAGGTCTGTCTCCAGAATGTTATGCTAAGAAACTTTTTCTTCAGAGATAAATTAAAATTACGTTACATGTCTTTTGTAGCCTGAAGTTAAGAGGAAAACAGTGAAGCACTCTTGTGTATGCAGCAGTTCCAAATGTGTATCAAACAAACTGTTTAAAAGCTGTTTAAGTCAACTTAGATGTCTATTGCTTTGAGTGGGACCTCGCTGTGCTATTTCTAATAGTGTTAGTAGTTTGTCTTCCCATTTATCTGAATCTCAGTTGAGCTTCAGTTTGCAAATGTGCTTCAAATTGTCACTGTGAGTGTCCCTCAGTTACCAGGAGTTAGCAACCCGATGCATCAAATGTAAAAGTGCAGTGTCTCCCATTTGATTTGAGCTAATGGTTTGCTCATCTAGTGCTGCAGGAGTGTGTTCTTCCTATGAATAATTCCTTGTGAACTCTCAGTGCTTGTATGTGCTGAGAGCTCCTGCTGGAGCTGCAAATGCTTAGGAAGCTGTTTCATCCATCAAATTCTTTATGTACTTCTGCACAAGTCAGCAAATGGGTCCTGCTCTGTGCCCTGACCCTCATCTTAGGTGAACTTGTTCTTTATTGGAGAAAGTTGATGCAGAGATTGCGGTCCTCTGGAGGAGCATTCACAGTTGCTTAATTTTGTCAGGCTTGTGGTGCCCCACTCCTGGTAGTTCAACCTTCCTGACCTCTGTTCCTCTGTGATATGAAATCCTTGTATTTCCACCAGGCAGCTGTTATGAGTTACTGAATATAATTGACTTAGTTTGCTCTTTAGACCATCACTGCCTTTAAAAAACAAAAAAAGCAAAACCAATGATAAATAGCATTTTCTGTACCATGACAGAAATTGTCTGGACTCATAGCTAGAGACTTGTGTGTAGTAAACTGGTAAATGACTTCAAAGATAAGCATTAATAATATCAGGTTTATTTTCAGAACCTCTGCCTCCCAGTGCTTTTGGACTAAGAAAGCTGCATGGGATTTTTGTCTGGGGCTTTGTTCACTGTCTCCTAATTCCTTAGCCTGGCCTTTAAGGGACAGCGTGCCATCTGGGTGGATGGATGCCTGAAGGTTCAATGCAATAGGGTGGAGGTCATCCAAGGTTTGTTACACTGCTTCATAAGGAGCTAGAGCTTTCATATACCACCATATTCCATATACCAGTTTACCTTCTGCAGTTCCCTATCTGGAACCCTTATAACTTGTCTCATTCTTCTGTGCATAGGTAACACTGCTAAAATGGCAGCTGAGCTGATGTGGAGCATATGCAGTAGCAGAATTTTAATCCTTAGGGGTCAGCTGCTCACCTGTGAAGTGCGTTTGCCAGCGCAGTACTTCTGGAAGATGAGGCTGTCCAGTCCTCAGTAAAGGGGACAGTGAAGAAAGATGGGCAGGAAGGGATATAGCTCAAATGACTACTTTTCTTCTGTAGCTTATTCTTGCAGGATGTTTAATGGTATTCTTGCAGTTGGTCAAAATAACACGCTGCAGACAATAGTGTGATATTCTATGGTGTGGAAGTAGAGGCTTATAAAATAAACATAGTAATGAAGTGTTAAGCCAAAAACCCCTTGAGAAGGTTTCAGTGCTGTAATTTAAGTGGCCAGATATCTACATAAAATGTTTTGTCAATTACTGCATATAGCGTTTGGGATTGTGAAAAACTAGTAGGGTTGACAGTAACTTGGTTGACATCTTGTTGATGAACTATTTCCTCTGACAACCCCACTGAGACCTCCTGCTCATACTAAATGGATGAACTAACATAATTCCTTTTTTTTTTTTTAATTGCATTTGCATTTAAGACTCGGTGAGTGACACCAGATGCCCTGCACAGCTCAGACCATTCTGGTGCTTCCTTCTGGCATGCTGCTTAAGCAGCCTAAGTGTTTGAGCAAATGCATTGCTGTGTTTCTACTGTGTTCAGAGTGGGAAAAATACACAACTTGAAGATTGAGATGCTCTTTATGAGTAAGTTCAACCGTGGAACCATCAGTTTGAGGTTCTGTAGGACATCAAAAGCTTGAGATAGCTCATGTCTATGAAGATAGAATAGCACAAGATCTGATTGATTTAGCTGTGACCTCTTGTCTTGCTTTATGTGGAATAAAATTATGAAGTAATGAGGTTGTTGGGGTGAAAATAAGGTCTGTGTGCACTGATTGTTTACTTCCAGATTTACTCTTTAGAAAAAAAAAAACACAGTGTAATGTAGTGCTCTTCTGAGAAGGGTATTCCCAGCTATACCAATCATGAAAATAGGCCTAAGTAGCAGGTAAACACGCACAGGAAGGGAGCTGCTGAATGCAGTTGGCTGAGGTTGATGTCTGCTTCCATTTTTCTCTGCATTTTCACATTTTTGCAGGTGTTAGCTAACCATCTGTTTATCTGACTAAAATTAGCAGTATTCAGTGTGGGGCAATTCATATGTAGTGTTTGGCACGGTAAATCAGGCCGGTTTGTCTTTTTACTTATGGCTTGCCTGGTGAATTACGAATGAGTGTAGTGGATGCTCTGCAGATTAGCTGGGTTTTGCCTGGAGTTGGGGGAAAGGATGAAATGTCCTGGTAATGTTTTGTAGAGCTCTTCCTAAGGCCCCAACCTGAAATACTAGTTGTTTGATTTAAGGAGGCGGTTTGCATTTAGGTACTTAACTGCAGTGTAGCTTCAACCACTGTAATCTTCAATTTTTCAGTTTAATTTTCAGTTATTAAGGTGTGATTCAAGAAGGGAAAATAGGACCTATGTTGAGTAGATGCTGAGCGTGGCGTGTGCCTGTGCCTCTTCTTTATACTTGTGCTTTGTACAGGGCTCGGCACTTTGTCATCACTCAAATGATACAGTGCAGCCTATTAAACAGAACATTTAATGAAGGTACATCTTGCTGCTCTGGCTGTGATTATAAATTAATTTTATTTCTATCCACACTTAAGAGGTTATTGCCCAAACATTAATTGTTATCTGGGGAGTAACTAATTGTTGCAAGATGGGAGACTTTGCTGCTGCTGGCATGTGCATGGTGCTTGCTATCTTGTGCTGTGCTTGTGTTATGATGTTACTGTTACTTGTAAAGCAATTATGTAAAAAAAATATTAAGTAGTCAGTTTTCTTCTGCAGGAGGAACTGGCATAAACGTTTACAGCATTGAAATCAAAATGCAACAGTGCCCTTCAACAATCTGTAAGGAAGTGAAGATTCATGCATGTGAATATGATGGTTAGAACCTGAATGGGTAACTGAGAGCAGCAAGTGACTGTGTATGAAGTTGAGGCACTGTTGACCCTTTCCAGTGACAGATCTGTGAGCAGGGTTCTGGTGGCTCGAAGTGATGAGTAGTTTGCAGTCAGTATTGGGATTTGATGGGTGTGCTTACCTATGCAATGTGGGAAAGTTACAGAGTTCTAAGCCTTCCCTGCCCTATTCGCGGGCTCCAAATAACTGTTACTGCTGGATGCTTCAAAGTTCCCTTATGGGGGTGGGAGGGAGTCTGTTAACTTTTTGTCTGTAAGTTTGTATTTTTTCTAAACATGTTCAACTACTTTGTAAAGCATGTCCAGTAAAAAGCGTGTGTGCTCATGTTTGGAAAAGGTGGACGTGGTTCTTGAAGTGAAGCCTAGCTCTGATGTTCAGTAGTTCTTGGAGGGAACTGCTTTTGCAAATGGCTGTTCAGCTAGGTGCAATGTATGGGAAGGTTTTCAAGAGGTACATCAGTGTAGTGAGTCTTTTGTGTCACGTCTTCCTATTTTCTTTCGTATCTTCATAGCTTTTGTCAGCAAAAGCTGTCTTGTGACTTTTTCCTCTTAATTTGCAGGTAGAATTCAGGATTATCATTAAGTAACTTGAGTGGAAAATGGTGCTTAAATCCTACTGTAAATTTTGGGATGACTTCCATCTGAGAATTTACAACTAGTTTATGCACACAAAAATAGAGGTAGTAATTGCAATGAGAGATGAATGGTTGAATTTTATGGTAGGAATGCTATTGTTTTGTTTCAGCAAAGATACCTAGCTAATAAATCCAGCAAGTCTGGTTAACATTCATCTGTGTTAGGCTATTTAATGCTTCTCTTTATGAATGATTTAACTAGTAAGGGCAAGCAGTACTTTGCTCTGTGTTGTAGCTTCCCTCCTGCCGAGGGTCTGAAAACGAACGGCTGAGTTGACTGGTTTCTTTTTTCCTCCATTCTGATTTCTCTTCTAGGAGTTGAAGCAATCTGCTGGGTTGGTTTTCTCCCATGTAAGCAAGAACAAAAGCTGAAAACAGAACTCAGCCTAAACATATGAAGGAGTTTGTTTACAATATGTGATGGTTTTTTTTTTTTTTGTTGTTGTTGTTTTTTAGAAAAAAAAATAAGCACGTTGCTAGAAACTTCAATTTTTGGAAGTAGGCTGCATGCAACAGATGGCAAGGCCTTGGGAGCAAGCTGACTCAGGAAGGTGCTAGACATAGCAGATATGTGACCTCCTCGTTGGTTTGGTACAGTACGTTACTCGGTGTCCTGGAGGATGTAATTTCTGATGACTGACTAATGGATGTTTTCAACAGCTGACAAGTTAGCAGAAGCATCGCTAGCTCAATTCTTATCAAGTGAGGAAGGGTCTGCAGTATGTTGTGAGATAGCTGAAGATCATCACGTGTGCAGGGTATCTGTTATGGGCATTGCTGAAATGAGAAAATGTGGACTTAATTGAAGTAACCATTTAATAATTTACTAGGGAGAAGAAATTGATGGGCTGTGATCATCGAGATGAGTTAGGGATATTGAACTTGTAACTTTCTCTGTAGGTAACACCCTGTTTTGGATGATTTAGATTGGCTTGCAGATCAGTTCATGCTGAAGCATCTCAGTTTCCTCAATTTCCAAATGTTTTTTCCAAAATACTTGCATCTTTCAGTTGGCTTTTTTATTGTGTTAGATGAAGGTTTTCTTTAAAACTATGCAGCATTCTGTTCAGCATTCGTTGGATATAGTTGCAGGAGAAAATGATTTAAGTTCTAGGGAAGACTTTCAGGGTTCTTCAGAATCTTGAACAACGGTTGAAAATTGAGAGCGTGTGTAGTAAATCCGATTTTAAATAAACTGGATTGACCCTTTACAGTATTCTCATAGCTCCTTCTTATTAAACTTTACCTTTGTATATGATAGCTATTATCTCTGGATTTTTTTTTTTTAGTCTTCTGTTGAAGAATTCAGTTAGGCTTAAATTTAAATTGATATTCAGAAGTGTTTCATCAAATTTATTTTGAGAGAAGTGCAGAGTATATGGATATCAAGACAGTGGTAATTGATGTTGGTGTAATTACTGTGGACTTCCATGTGTATTAATGACAAGCTACAGTGGGAAAATTAATTTTAGCAGGTGAAAGTTGGTATGCGGTTTGAGATACTACTGGTTCAGTGCTCCTAGGAATGGGGCTTATTCATGGAAAAAGGCCTTCGTGGGCCATGTGCACCATGAGGCTCAGGGGCAGAGGTTCAGGTCTCTTTGTGCATGGTGGGATCTCGTGAACCCAGGACCATGGCTTACAGGTGGCCATGGGTTGGGCCAGGATAGCAGTACATGCATGGGCTGGAAGTTGTAGTGAGTCAGTGAAAACCTGCTTTGCAGAGTTGTAAGTGGTATTCTAGTATTGGCTTTGAAAAATGGGTGCTGTCTGTTGGTGCTTGTGTGTAGCCTACTTTTTTTTAACATGACAGCTAGCAAAAAATTGTGGAAGAAAACACTTTGGTCATCAAAGCAGTGAATTAGGAAGATGGTGCTGATGGAAGCAAGGCTGTTGCTCTAAACTATGTGAAAGTAGTAGCAGTGTATGGTGCTAAGAACAAGTGGCTCTGAGATACTGTTGTGGGGATACGTGGGAAAGCCTTGATCTTGAAGATGAGAGGAATTGCCAAGGCTTCAGCATGAGTGAGAAGAAAAGGATTCATCCATCCTACTGATGATCCTGAATGATGGGGAGCACCAACTTGTGTAACAGAAATGAGTGAACTGGAGTAGGAATGTAGGACTTGGTGATTTGCTGTAGGAAAGTAAGCGGTGAGCTCTTCTGAAGCGGTTGTGCTTGTATTTGCAGAGAAGACCATTCCAGGTTCACAGTGTAGAGGGAAGTGACAGAGGAACAAATGTTGATCGTGGGAGCATCCTTTGAGTTCATATATCCCTTTTGGTGGCAGGGTTCAGGCTGTCTGACATGTTATAGGAAGGATTAAAAATCTGGAGAATAAATTCTGTTAATCCCTCAAGCTCATTTATGGAGGTCATTTCCTTCAATCACTTCTGCTTTTCCAGTTGCTGTAGGTACATCCTTGTGAGATCTTTGGAAGAACTATTTTAAAATGTCTCCATGTCGGCATGCTTTTATTTTACTCTTAAAACCTTTAGGCGACTTCTGTTCTGTATATCACTACTATCAACAAGTCAAGCTGAATTTAGTTACTGCATTGGATATTTTTTAAGAACCCATCACTTTAACAGCTCAGGTGTTCTGTTACTGTAATTGTGCAGAACTTGTGTAGCTTTCTCCTTTACATCTGAAAGTGTGTTTGAACTGAGAAGTTTGTTATGCAAATCAGTGCCTTGACACGTAGAGTACAAAGCAGTAGATAATGTGCTGATAGTTATTTCTGTTCATGCCTGAGCGTGATGCTATTCAAGAAAAGAGAATCTTCAAGTAGTAAGAACTAGGGATTTGGTTATATTTAAATCTATTAAATGTAGAGAGCCTTCTGCAGTGCTTTGTAGCTGCTAGAAAATGAAAGGATTTGAGTTGTTTCCCAGTCCTCTTGCATCAGAAACACTGGTTTCAGTGCTGTAAGATACTTGTGGACTCATGTCAACACGTTCTGTGTGACCAAGTCCTGCCTAATGGAGGATTCCTGTGAGGTAAAAAATAAATTTAAATGAAGTCCTGGTGCTTTGCTTCAGGCCTGGGCATACGTTGTATTGTTTCTCTAGTGGTATTTATCTTGTTCCTAACTACATAGGAGGAGAAAGGTGTCTTTAGGACAAGGCTGTGGTGATGCACTGCAGTTAGGCTAATTGTTGATTCCTGTTAAAGAGACTTAGAGATCGTGTGTGAAGTATCACTGTTGGGTTTGTATGTAGTTTCACACTTGAATTTGTCTTGCCGTGCTTTCAAGAAACAAATGGTTTCTTTTTGGTTTTTAAGCAGACCGGTTCAGTTTGCAGCAATGCAAAATGAAAGGCTTGCAGTAAGATTTGTTCTTATTACGTGTGTGAAGTTTGTTTGTGAAAAGATGTTCAAGTACATGGATAATACTGTAAATACTTTCTGGCTTGAATAGCGCAAGTCCCTACTTGATTAAAAAAAAAAAGGGCCTGCAATTTGTTAATAACTTTGGTCTGTTTAATTTCTTCAGTCCAGATCTATTCGTCAACAGCCTCTTGAACGTATAGGCTATCTAGGTTCTGCAGGAAATGCTGATCAGATGTTTTCCCTGGGGAAACAATATCAAAGTAGTCTAAGTTTTAAAGGATGTTTCATGCTGTCTGTGTGAGATGGCTCATTTGACTTGTTGCCACTATGCAGTATGTTGAAATTGCTCCTAGTTAGCTCAGAAAGAGGTGTTTTTTGTTTTTTTTTTTTTTGCTATGGAATGTTTAAAAAAAAAAAAAAGCAGAAGTGAACAGACCTCTTTCTGAACAGATCAATGTAAAGTTCTATTTTCAAATGGTTGCCAAGTGAGAACTATTGAAGAACTAACAAGTCTGTGCAGCATTAACAGCTCATTACCGTATAAAAAGCAAAGGGGACAATTGCATCATGTTACTGATAAATTAATATTTAAACAGCTAGAGGTCAGTAGGCAATGGGGAAACCTGTTGGGTTGTATGGCTTGCTGTCATTTTGACTGGTACTGATTGATTGTAAATATGAAGTGAGCAAATAATTGCTCTGTGATCAACTAAAAATAAAATGCGCCAGCAGCATCACCAGTGTACCCAGCAGGTCAGACTCACTTTAGATTGAGGTGAGCAGTGACATTTTTGTCATAACTGCATTATGGTGAAATACAGGAGAGCATTGCAGCATCTTACTGACACCTCTGCCATGTGCAGCGCTGATCTGCAGTTAAGATCGCACTTGGAAATGAACTTATTAACTTTTTGCGGCAATAAAGCTTCTTTTGGAACAAAGTTTGAGGACATCTCTCAAACTGCACAGGTATTCCTGGGTGTCAGATGTGGACTGGTATGGTGCAGTGCAGGTCAGTGCTTGTACAGCAGCGAGATCCTTTCATGAAGTGCTGGGTGATGTTTGGAGGAAGTGCTGGAAATGCTGCACATACAGCAGGAGTGGGGTCATGCACTTCTACCATGACTGCTAGGAAATGCGGGGCTCTGGAGCAGGGCTTCTCTGTAGCTTGCAAGAGTTGGCAGCCAGTAGAGGAATGGCTGGAGTTCTGTACTTAAGATCCTGGCCCAAGCTTATGCATGCCTAGCTTCAGCACCCTGAGGGGCCAGGGCTCTCAGCACTGTGGGAACTTAGCACTGGGTATCTGGCCTAGATGTATTTCATAGTAAGTTAAGGGTAGGCTTCAGGGTGTTAAGTGAGTGGAAATGACATAGTTGTTGTCTGTACTAGATGAGGTTGATCAGTGCTTAATGATGCTGTATTACATTTAATGAACCTAACTGCCAGGAATAACATAGAAGTGCTGAACTAGACATTAACCTATAGCTCATGAGGGTATTTTGCTGGAGCATCTGAAGTAGACGGGAGCTAATAAGTGAGCGTACTTACTAGAGAAAGCTACGCTCACTTAATTGTTTGATTAATCTAACGAATTGGACTGACATCAATGAATTGGCCAGTAAATCCCCACGGTCTAATGCTGCAGCTTCATTGAGCAGGTGTGAAGGATGCATGTTAGTTCCCACGTGCTTAAGGCCTCGGGAGTCCTTAAGGTCCTGTTTTGTTTTTGTTTGTACGTGGAATGGAAATTGTGGTACTTCAATGCAAGGTACTTTAACTGATCTGGTTATCTTTCTCAGAAGAGTGAAAACCTTTTGATAGTTATATAATCGAAGATGCTCTCAAAATATAGAAGAAATACAGCAGTAAGAAATGGTAATGAGTAGCAACAGATGTGTGATGGTTTTTCATTTTTTTTAAGAGCAATTATGGGAGGGTAATTACAGACCGAAATAGAGCCCCACAGCAACAGTGAGCTTTATCAGGGAGTTCTCAGGAGTGAAACGAGAGAATATAAGCAAGAATACCTTCGAACATCAAAGAAGAAAATGAGAAGTTAATTCTTAAAAGTGAGAAAATGGGGAATGAGACTTGTTTTTGTGATCTCTTCACGCTCTGTTACCAGGCATGCGGCCCGTTAGCTGCCTTTTTGTGTAGGCTGATAAACAGCGGTGTTCAGGGGGCAGTAATTGCTGCCCAACTAATGAATATTTTTTAAAAAGCCTTTTATGAAAAAGGCAAAGTTGCTTTACTTAATGTGCTTCCAAAGAAGACAAAAATGTAAACCTTTTATTTTAATTATCCTTACGTTTCTATTGTTTCGTCGTCTGTGGGTTTTAGTGAGGTATGAGATTTGAAGTACTGGCCTGCTTGTTCTAAGATGTTAAATCCTCCTGATACCAAACGAGGTGTTTATTGAGTTTGTCCATATTTCTTTCTCTGAAGATATGTTGAAATGAATTAATATGAAAGATAAGGGTACTATAAATAAGTAGACTTGCAGGTATTTTCCTACTCTCCTGTCTTAGGTCAGCTAACAGGCAGGGAACATGTAACAAGTGGGAACTGGACTAAACCCAAGCATCGTCAGTCAGTATGAAAGCAAGGGGTTCTTGTGATTTTTGTATGGTAACAAGGAACAGTGGGATTTGATATTCAAGGTATTCTTTTTCTGTTTAAATTCTTAAATACTCAACTATTAAAATAGTTTTAGTAACTTAAAGAACACCTATCTGCAAAAGTATATGAAGCATATGCGAGAAATGGGGGTGAATTTAAGTGACCTAAGCATACTCAGTAGTGTGAGTAACAACAGTCATGCTAATTCCTGTTTCCTAACAATAGATGTCTCTGGGATCCCTCTGTGCTGCTGGAATCACTGGTACGGCACTGGCATGTCATGCTTCTCTCAAGTCTTTCCCGTTGAGGGATCTCATACTGTTGGCAAGTGTCATTTAATAGTTGCTGTTGCAGACAGGTGTTCAGTTCCATTCCTGACTCTTCCTATTATGTGGCCCTGCTCATTCTTGCTGAAATTGTTGTTGAGTGACTGGTCAAAGCAGGCAGGGTGCTCGCACTTAGTGACAAGTCAGTGTGCCTACACCTGTCATGTGTGTCTATAGTTATAAACCCCCCCAAAACAAAACAAACAACAAAAAAAAACACAAACAGAAAAAGGGAGTAGAACTACACAGTATCAAGTCACCTGTCTCCTGGGATCTTATTTTACAACTCGCTGTGGCAACTGGAAAACATTCCTTGACTATTCAGTGAAAGAGAGGAGTAACAGTGAGACCCTGGAAGTGATCGCTTGGAGTATCTTGTGCCCATGAAGCCTGCTGCAGGTTTCCTTCTGGCAGCTAGGAATTTCGCTTGCCAAACAAGAGAGCTACTTAAATGCAAGCAGATATGGTGCTCAGAGTGCTTGTGATGTAAGACTGGTGGTTGCTGAAATACGCAAGCAGAGGTTTGATTTTTCTGAAAGTATTTATATCCTTTCTGCATGGGTGGAAGTGTTTTACGCTTAACACATTTCCAGTGAAAATCAACTCCTATCTAGTCAGTAACTCAAACATCCCGTGTTTTTTGAACTGTGATCGAATAGTATGAGAAACTTTTCTGAGAGCTGGAAAGGAGCTTTAAAACAAAACTGATGATCAGTTACTGTATGGGATACTTCAGGGTGTTGCTGGTGGTGGCCCTGTTCTAGGAATTATGCCAATTTTTGAGACGTATCTAACACCGAATGTTGTTGTTGCTTCTGGTTGCTTATGTACCAGATGAATGTTTCAGGAAGAGCTATAATTATGTAAAAGTAATTAGGTCTGAGGAAAGGGAAAAGGATGCGCTGAAACTTGTCCTGATCTACTTTTCATGTTTATGTTTGGAGCTTAATTTTCTTCTCTTGTAACCAGTTTCAATGCTGAATTTTATGACCAAGAGCAATAAAGTGCCAGCAGTGAATTTGCTGGTTGGGAATGACAGTGAAACCTTCTTAGTGGTTTGAAGTACAAGTGGTGACAATTCTAGCAGTCCTGTAGGGAATCTGACCAAATGAAAGACTGCTTTTCTACCTCTGGAGACAGGTGTAGTGTGACTAGCTTTTTATTTCTGGAACTGCATACCTCTTATCCTTTTTTTGACACGTTTATGGCAAGGAAGTTCTTAAGGAAGTAACCTGTGAGATGTGTCTCTCAGTGACTAGTTAAAAATGATTTGTCGCTGCTCTTATTAGCATATATTAGCTGCTGGGTGCCAGAAGGCCAGTGTTTCTTCGGTGAGATTGATTCATGTTAATGCTTAATAAAACGTCAGCGCAACTTCTGTACCTTAAATTCATTCCTAATGAGCTTTCTTAAAGCTACTTGGTTCCTTTACCTATTAATTCCAGTATGGAGAGTTGGAATTTCTTCCCATTGGTGGTTAGTCTTATCCAGGGAAATGTGGTCTGAAACCAAACTGATGGTGAACTCAACTATACGTTTTTCTGAAGTAGGATACAGAGTTGAAGAAAAAAAGCAACTTTGGCTGGCTTTTAAATCAATCATCCACTATTTGAGTGGACAAAATTCAGTTTCTTTCACTGTTCTTGTAAGCTGATCTAACTATAGCTGTGAAAGGAGAGATGAAGTATGACTTTATGTTCTGCGTGTTTTTTTAATTGCCTTATAGCTTGGTTTGTGATATGCGAGGGTGCCTTAGCCATGCTGGCTTGTCAAGGATTGCATCTTTGGTTAAATTCATCACCGTGTCCATTTAGCTGCTTAACTGGTAGTGTTCATGGTTTAACAACAACAGAAAGAAAAAAAAAATGGACCAAGAGAAAACTAAACCATAAGTTGAAACGTTTCAAAAACAGAAAAATAACTGTCAAAGGTTTGTCTTGATTCTCTTAGTTTAAGAGTTGAAGGAATGCTGCTCACAATTATCCTCTGTTTG
Source organism: Lagopus leucura (assembly GCF_019238085.1). Lineage (NCBI taxonomy): Eukaryota > Metazoa > Chordata > Aves > Galliformes > Phasianidae > Lagopus > Lagopus leucura. The sequence goes on along the minus strand of NW_024962267.1, from coordinate 16,368,290 downwards.
GTTCAGCTAAGGTGAAGGAGGTAGATGGCAGTGCAACTGAAATAGATTAAAAAAAAAATCAACAGCTGAGGAAATGGGATCATATAACCTGGTAAGTGTAATAAGTGTGGGGGCATCAGAAGTCTGGTGAGCTGCGTGGTTCTTGCCGTTTGGACGTCTTAGTGGCTTCACATCTGTCTTGGAGGCGGAATCAATTTTGGTACTTGAGCTGCAGGTAGAATTGGCTACAAGGTTGTATTGTCTCTGTTCTGTTACTTCTGTGAAAAAAGCATGTTGAGTATACTACGTGTTTATTCATTTGACTTCTGCGCAGATGCTGGTTCACTGGGGAACTGAGAGGTGGTTGTTACTGCGAAGTTGGGCAGTTGGGAAAGATGCATGTGGAATAGTCTGCATATATTTATATGTATTTATGTTTTCCTTCACTTTGGGAGAAAAAGATAAGGTTGCAGAAATTTAAGCGAGACAAAATAATTGTGGAAATACGCTGTATTACAAATCTGTTTTTATAGGGGTCACTATCAAATAGATGAAATGAAATTTTCAGAGTAGAAAGTAATGTGGCGAATTCATATAGGCTGTTCATATATTTGCTTCAACAAATGTCCAGCTGGTTAAACTCTGTAGAAATGCCCACTAAAAATGCTTCTCTAGAGGGAACTAAATATTCTAGAGATACGGTATTACACACTATGCTGTCTTACTCTTTTTCCTCTTCGAGCTTGTGTGTTGAGGCCAGTGACCAAACAAGAATTGCTCAGACCTCTGCTACTTGTTTTTATGCTCTCCAGTGTGACTTCTCCATTCTTGGAAGCAAGCAAGACTGTGGAAGTGAGATAGACATTGAAGAGCTGTATGCTGACGTGTGATGTATGGGGTTTCTGTTCCAGCTAGGAATGTGGCTTTAACTGAGGAGTGCAGGTGTGAGTATTGTGTAGCTTGGGTAAACTACATATGCCAATGACTCATCCTATATACTGCACTGGGAGAAAGTGGTAGGTTGGGGAGTGAAAAGTAATGAATGTGTATCTGTAAAAAGTTCTTGTATTTCTAGGATAATGAAGTATATATCATTATTTTTTCTTATATGTACAATTTCTTGATTATTAACTATGATATCACTTGTTAAAGCTTATATTTCAGTACATGGTGACAGACCATCATCCCACTGATGTTCTGAGGATTGTCTGTGCATGAGGTGACTTGAAAAGCTTTAGAGAAAGTGATGGACGACTTTGCAGAGCCTTTCGAAGTCAAATGACTTGTCTCAGTAGATCTAAGTCACAAGGAATCTGAAAGCTGCAGCCAGGTTTTTGTGATGGATGAGATGTGTGGGTGATTACCTCTTCTCTAGGAGGAAAGTTGGACATGCAGGTTGGACTTCATTCGTACTGGATTTATACCTGATATTGAATACAAACATGCAAACAGCTTTTGCTGTCAAGGGATATCTTATTCTGAAGTGCAGTCAGATTACTGTTTTTTCCTTATCTTCAGTAATACTTCAAAATAAGTCCATTTATTGTAGGAGAAGATTAGGTAAAACTGACTCGGCACAGCTTAACATAGCAAATGATGCTTGATAATCATGTTATGAGGCAGAGCGTAAATTTTCTGAGTGCAACTATTTGCAAACCTCACTTATTAGGCTCAAAAATGTGTAGTCCAATATGTAGTTGTTTTACCTCTGCAAAATCTGTGCTTGTTTGTCTTCCTTGCTCCAAGAAAGGTAGATCTCTGAGAAACCTTTCCTTATCAATGTAACTGGCTGTAAATAAGATTCTGGCAGGCTTTCTTGAGGCCTTTGCTGAAGGCTCTTGGTGAAATTCAGCTAGTTAGACATTAACCTGCTGTTGCGGAAACTGTTAGGTTCTAGTTTTCACTAGAACACGAATGGAGAAGAATGTAGAGTATGTATGTAAGAGTGAGAACCTAGCAGTTCTGTCACTTCTGCTGTTTATATATATATTTAAAAAAAAAAAGAGCAGGAAATAAATGTTGCTAACTAGGTAATAAAACAGTAATGAGAACATCCTAGGATAGCTGCTTGTATATTATGGCTTGTGTTCCTTGATTTTCTAGAAATTGCTTCCAAATGCTTTCCTCTACTGCTTGTGGTGAGGCAGGGAAATAACTGTCAAGGGATTATTTACGCTGATTGTAGGACAGTGTCAATATTTTCATTATCCTTTCTTGGTTTCAAATAGGAAAAAAAAATTAAGTAGCAAAGCTGACCTGAGTATTTCCAGTCTGAGACTTCACTGGAAGAGCGTCTTTGTGCCCAGCTCCAAATACTCGGCGATCTAGGTAGATCCTTGTGTCAGTGTTAGAGAAAAAGGGACTGCAGTTCAGTTGTCACATAGAGTCTTTGAAGTTCTGTGTATTAAGAAGTGATTTGCATAGATTCTTCATATAAAAATAGCTTGTAACGAGTGATGTGGCTCTTCTTTAATTCACTTCCAAGTGTCATCCTTTCTGTTGGGAGGTTTAAATACTGAATGTTCACGGTGATGGTGTGACCAGAACTTGTCTTTGCCAGCTAACTACCAGTTTAATAAAGAAAGACATAGATTAGCAGCGAGATGGTGTGGGAAATGGGTCATTAACTGCAGTAAAGTGGCAGTAATGTAAAGAGACATATTAATGATGACAATGGCAATGTCACTGATGATGAAAAATGCAACTCCTACACTTTGTGGAAGTTTCTTTTTCCTGGGAATTGCTGTTCATTGCCCTTTCTCTGATCTCCATCTTTGTTTCTTACTCTTTCTTTTATTTTCTGACTGGATTATTTTATTAGAAATGAGCATGAAGTAACAAGCTAAAATAGAATTAAAATATAATAGTAGTTGAATTTGGTGTGTGTTGTAAGCCTATTGTTCACAGGTAATACTGAACGCATTAATAAAAGCTTTCCTGAGGTGTAAGAATATCAATGGTGTAGAGATGTGAAGAACTCTCTGCAAAAACAGCTAATGCTTAGATGGAATATAAATCACTGCACAACTAGAACTTCCTAGTGGTCTGCTCATAAATGAGCATCTGGCAGTCTGATTGCCGTGATGCAGGGCACCAGAGTGTGTGAAATAGAAAAAGTTAGACATGAATTCTACCCTCAAAGTGTTGTCCAAGCTCCTAGATGAAAATAATTGCTCTTCATACCAAGTCTCCACATATCACCTGTGTATGGTCTGTAATTCATGATTTATCTAACATGTTGCTGTTGTATGAGGAGAATTACACTGGAAAAATACAAATTGAGAATCTGATTTAAGAGTGACATTATGGCTGCCACGTGGTGTTCATGACCGTGTTCATTTTTGTGCAATAAACACTCAGTTCCTTGTATATTCATTAATGAAAAATAACTATCCAGTTAGGAAACTGTCACGAAGGACATTGCGGTGATGCATTTGGGAATGCTTCCAGGATGGACTCAAGTTTTTCTTAATGGGATAGAGTGAACAGAATGGTGTTCTTGTAGGGTTGTGCATTGCCAGACTGCTATGGTGAGTAATTCAAGAGGGAGTAAAGAAAAAAAAAAAAAAAAAAAAAAAAAAGAAAAAAAGAAAAAAGAATCCCTTACAAGAGAACTTGGCTTGGTTTAAAAATCTATTGTAAACTTATGGTAAGCTTGGCTATGTGTTTGGAGGAGGCAGTGTTTCCTACAGCCTTTTAATTCACTATTTCTCAGAACTTGGAATCAAACCCTGAAACACCACAAGCCTTAACGCTGCTTGAGGTAGGCTTGCTGTATCACTGTAACAGTGGAGAAATGAAGATAAAAATAGCTTTCTTGGAATGTTTGGTGTAGTTAAGAGCATCACAGAAGCTCTCATTTTAGCTGCAGGGAGGTTGCAATGCCAGGAGTTTGTTTGTCCCTGCTGCACTTCTGATGATGGCAAACCAAAAAGCTCAGAGGCAGTAAGTTCTGATCTGTTCCAGACTGTATGTGGATGAATTCTTCTTTCTCATCTGACAAGAGCTTTGTGTTCTGCAGGCTCGATCTTGCTATGTGTTTTGTCTGCTAGCAAGTTGAAAGGAATGAATAAAGTACACAATGTCAGGGGGCTCCCCTTAGGAGCAGTTGGATTCTGTTTTCAGCTCCTCTCCCACGTCTGTCCTGCTCCACCTGCATGTGTAGCCTTTTGAGAGGCTGTTTTCTATTACATCCTCTTGAAGATGTGTCCAGGCCAAACAAGACCAGTGTCCTCAGCTTTTCCTCGAAAGGGCTGTGTGCTCCAAATCCAGCTATCTTGGTGGCCCTCTGTTGAACTTCCTTTAGTCTGTATGCCTGTCTGGTAGTGGGGTACTAAGAACTAGCTGAAACACAGGGGTTGTGTAGTCAGTCCTCAATACACTGAGTGGATTGCTTTCTTGGTGTGATGGTCTTTACTCCTGCTAAAACTGTGGGGAGTGCTAATGTTTTTGCCAAGACCCAGTAGTTGCTGGGGTTGTCTCGAGGGCTTTCCTCTGCAGAGTTGTTTCCAGCTGTTGTTGTGGCAAGCATCTCTTATTGAGATGTTAAACAGGGCAAGTAGCATTAGACTTGAGTACCACTGGTTTCCATGCAGAGAAATAGAGGGTAGTATTTGACAGTATTTGTGCTTAATTTTTTTTTTTTTTTTTTCCAATCACGTTTTACGTCCTCATAGTGTTAAGACCAGAACTTGGGTGTAAGACGCTGAGTGCCGGTGTTGCTGAAGTCAAGGTAAACGTGCTACTGTTCTTCCTCTTGTTCACCAGTGTGGATTCTCTAGAGAAGGTGGCCCGATTGTTAACCGTGATCTTCCCTTGGTGAATCCTTGCTGACTGTTGCTAACTATCTTCTTGTTCTTTGTGTCTAAAACTGTGTTCAGAGAGGATTTGCTCCATGATTTAGGTCAATTTAATGCATAGTCTAAAAGAGCTGTGTAAGACTTCGTCTGGCAAAACCAGTGTGGTGAATGGCATGCCTAATGATGTTTTTAATGAGTAGCTCTATGAAATAATTACTGTTCAAGCTGCATTATCTGGGTTGGATTGTAGTGGAGCAATTAGCAGCGTTAGAGAAAGATGCAAATTCTCAGTGCCACACTTCGATAAGCTTCCAGGGGTAGTTTCTCGTGCATTGGAGTTGAAACAGTCTTTTGTTTCAAGTAGTTTAAGAGCTTTTTATACTCTAGAGAAATAGTTTGTCATTCTGATTTAGTGAAATCCATATGATGATTTATATGGCTCAAAGCTGGGAGAATCAGGGTATGGGAGAGCTGCTTCAATTTTTGCAGCCTTTCTTCCAATCGATGTAAGAATATTAGTTTACATAGGAATGCTGGTGGTTTAATAGACTGTGCCGATATCTCAGAAAAGAGGGGAAAAACCCCTCTAATTTTTTCCTAAGAGTCTAGGAACCTGGATGCTGTAATAAATGCATTTAACTCTGTAAGCAGTTGAGGTTGGTGTCTTGACTTTGTGAATGCTTAGAAGTACTAAGAGCCTCATGCTAGTTAAATATGACAGTTCAAAGGTGCCAGCTTTGCAGAGCTGTCTCAGAATATTGGAGAAGAGCATGTACAGGACAGATGTCCTATTTTTATACAAAATGGGAATATAAATGGAGTAATAGTTTCTTTGCTGCTTCACTATGTGACTTTAAGGCAATGTCTGATGCTCCAATACTGAAAGGTAATGAACAAATGGCTGTAACAGCTTTTACGTGGTGTTCAGTAGAAGTGTCCCCAGACAGTTTTGAGTTAGGTAGAAGAGGTTGGTGATGATGCTATAGAGGTGTTGCTTCAGGGTTCTATTCTACATAACTAGGGATGTTGAGAAAGCATTTGAAAGTACGTCTTTGCAGTGACGTGAAAGCAATTGGACTTTGTGGGTAAAGAATGGTCTTCTGTTTCATTTCAATTGAAGTATGAGCTTTCCAGTCAAAAAGGCTGGTTTAATGATGATTGTGTGCGCTCAGTGTCGAAGCATGGGTGAGAGTGACCTGGCTGTGATGATGCAAACCCCATAATGCTAGCAGGTGACTATTGTTAAATTGCCTCTTGATCATTTTTTCTTCTGAAAGACAAAGCTAAGGGACATCATGCAAAGATCTATCACTCCAGCCAGGGTATGCATTGTAGCTGTAACCACTTTGTGCTGTCTCGAATTCTATTTTGCTTGAGAAAGGAGGCTTAAAGTAGTTGCAGTAAATGTTAAGGTTTATTTTTTAGTTTTATTATGTGGCAGTCAGTCAATTTTAATTTGTGCTGTGGAATTTTACTCGTGCGTTGTACATGCTAATGGAAACTTCAGCATAGCATGGGAAAGTGTGGATTAACAACAACTTGAACTATCGCATCCTTCATTTCTCTCCTCAGTGTCTTTTTTCTGGTTGCTCTGTGCTTTCAGGCCAATTGCCTTTTTCTGACAATAGGACTTCATAAGTCCTTAATTTCACTGTTTTGTGGCTTAATTTCACATCATGTTGAAAGAATAATTGGAAAAATTACTGTATTTTTCTTTAGCATGCCAGTGCGCTTCTTGGTACAGTCCTCAATTAAAACAATTGGACTGAGAACTGTTGGCTTTAGTAGCACACTATTTTGATTGTTGAAAGTGAAGACTGACCCAGTATTTTGTGCTGGTGCTGTTGGTCTGTGCTAACATGATGTATTTACTGTAACTAGTTTCTAATCCTGCCTTGAATGCCATAACTCAATTTGTCCATGTACTAACCAGTTTGAACTGACTTCAAACTGCTCATTCAACTTCATTCTCCTGGAGTGTCTGCACTCATACCAGCTCAAACTGTGGCTTGGATGTTTTTTTTGGGAGTGGGGTTGTTAACGCTGGTGGTCTTGAAGATGTTGATAACTTGGTAGGACTGTACTATTTGCCTGCTGGAATGCTCTGGAATCATATACCGCAGTGTTCTGGAGCAGCGAGACAAGCAGTTAAGTGCTGCTATACTGATGTATGTATGGCAAATGTTGTAAGAAACATTTAGATTATGATCTCTCACTTTCAATATGAGAAGTATGAGAAAAATACTTAATGGGTGTAGAAGAATAATTACTTAGTGGGAACTGATATTTCAGTACAAGAAGGATGCTTATGTCAGGTTTCAAACAAGATTAAGCTGCGAGTGTCTAAAAACTGATTATGGATAAAGAGTAGCATCAGTCTAGTGATAATGTACTCTACCCTGGTAGAGCAACTTCCCTTTATCTGCTGTAGGCAGTTGTTTTGGGGGTAAGCTTGTTGCTTGTCTTCTCAGTAAAACACGTTTCCATTATAGCACTCCTTTGTTACGCTTCAAATAGAGCAGTGGTCCTTTGCCTCCATTCTACAGAAGGAAGTGCTGTGTGTTGGTTATGGCAAGGATGAGATGAGATCCACATGCCTGAGTTGAGAAGCCGAGCCCTTGGTGTTGCTTGTCTAGGCAAGGAGCTGCTCCGTCAGACTTGATGGGATTAGCGAGGTTAATCTGGAAGGGAAGAGTGGTTCATTTCTTATGCTGCTGGAGAAGGCTTCAGAAAAACTGGATGCTGGGTAGTGTCGTCCACATTGTAGTGACTGCTTGGATTCGTGAGGTACTGCTCAGAAGTTAGTGCTCAGATTCACATTCCTGAGCTTTTGGCCATTTTGAAGAGGGGAGAAGAGCCTGGAGCTGATACCTACATGCCTCCTTGCTTATTGTATTGGAATAAGAATTTCTAGTGTGGAGTATAAAAAGTAATGGTTTCTAGCTGAAGATCTTGCAAATGACGTGTAATCAAGAACACTATGTGTCTACTGCACTTGGGGTTCAGAGTTAGATGTTGGTCATTTAAGATTCTGCTGAACTTGAAAAACTGTCTGTAAGTGCTGGGGTCTTTGGAAATGGGAAGTTTAAGTATTTATGAGCAGAGGGGGGAAAACAGTATTACCTTAAGTAGTTCTTCTGAATAATTTAATGAGACCTTGTCACTTGATATAGCTACGGACAGCTGTGTTAATCCCTAGATGGGCGATTTCTTTTTTTCGTGGCAAGCTCTTTAATTCTAACATGAAATATCAATTTTCATATTTGTGACCCATTTATTCAGAGAAATGTTTTCCTTTGCTTCCAGAAGGAAACTGGAGCCGTTTTCCTTGTGTCTTCAGCCTTCTGTGTGCCAGTCTCCAGGGAGGAGCAAACTGCTTTGGTGTGAGCTGATAAAGTATTTACTGAGGCCTTACTGTGGAAGCTGAGTGCGGAGGATCCAGATTATGGGTAAAGCTTAGCTTTTTGATTACTTAATTGATATCAGTTCATTTCATGTATGGTGTATTGCAGTAGGTAGAACTAGAGATGGTGGAAGGTGTACTGTGAGCAAAAGAGCAAGTAATTCAGTAAATCCTGGGGCTTCAGTTTAAATGATTTATGGATTAAATAAATAGGGAAATAGAATGTTTGTAGAAGAGGGATGGTGACTGTGCTTGTTCTGCTTAGTACTTCATGCTGGAAAATAAGAGAAAACACTACTGTAAGTGTTAAAGATTTCAGCAAACCAATTTAACTTCCATATGAGTCTCAGGCTTGCAATGCAGATGTTTAATGAAGTGAGCTTGTTCCCCACTGATTTTGCATTACCATTTTGAGTCATTTCCCTAACTTGCGGATTTTTGTAGAACGTCTTCAAAGTGAAAAATATCAGCTGTCTTGTCTCAAGTTTTCCTCTGTATTATATGAGGAAAAAAAAATCATTGTAGTGCATACAAATAAGGCAAAAATAGTGTGTTGGGGGAGAAGCTTGAAGCTTAGCATCAAGAATAATGACGTGAGAACATGGTGCTTTTAAAAACTTGTAATGATTGAAAGCAAACAAAGGGTCTTAGAAATGTACAGTTGAATATTTGTGGGTTAATAATTCCATTTCTTCTACAGAAGACTTATCAGTGGATAGGTTTTTAGTATCTTTAGTGCTCTGTTCAAGACTCATCAGTTAGGAGTGGAAGTAAATTGAATAATATTTCAATCCAGATGCAGTGTTTCAGTAATTACATAAGCTAATCAGTATTACTACATTATTGTTAGCAATACAACAGTGATTCTTTATATCCATGCTGGTTGAGCTGTTGCTATGAGGGGAAAGCGGTCTTTTCCCAGAAGTAGAAAGAAGGAATGAAAATAACTGGAAACCCAATGTAGCTGTCAAGAGATTGCTTACAGTCTTCGGTTTTAATTGTGGGCAGCATTTGGCCTAATTGAGCTTTCTACTGATCTTCACCCCATCCTTGCTCTCGAGCAAGGAAACTGTGTTGGCACATGGTACTCATCTTTTCCACATAGGTAGATTAAGAGCCAAATGTGCTGTTGTACTTAGGGATGCAAGATGGTAAAAGAGGGGCTCTCATGCCCTGAGGATGGTGCATAGGATGTCCTGTAGGATAGGGCATGTAGGGAGCTGGAGCTACTACCTTTTGTAGATAGAGAAGGTCTCAGGATGGGAGCTTTCTCTGTGGGTGTGATCATCAGTGTCCAGAAGAGATAACTCTGACCTGTGGGGATGGGCTCTGAGCTTGGCCTGTATGGTTGGTGTGCCACCTTGGGTGTATTGATGTCTTGGTTCTGTCATTAGGAGCTTAAACGCTTTAAGGGGCTGAGAGCTGCACTGTAAAAATTGACAAAACAAACAAAAAAAATACCAACTAATGACTGAAAATTGCAACTTGCTTGAACTTTCAGCTTCCTTGCTGATTTTTGCTTTTAGATGGTTTCTTGAAAGGCTTTTTCATTAATGAAAACCAGCATCCATTGTACTACTACTTCATTATTTATTTCTGACATAATGGTTCAACATCCCGTATTTGCTGCATTTTTCCTGTCAGCTGTTTCACTGAGAGCTATCTTGAAGGAAGTAAGCAGCAGCCAAATAGTCACCTTGTTGCTGACAGCTGTAATAGGCAACTTCGTGCCCTTGCTTCTGGAAAAATGTACTATTATGCATGGTGTAGTTTCAGCAAAATAGTCCTAAGATGTTCTTACTTACTAGATGTACTCCTTTATGTGTTGCAGCTTCACTGCATGGAAAAGAATGCAAATAGCACTGATCACAGCGTTCAAATTATTAAAAAATATCAAAGATAAAATATTGGAGGCTAAAAATAAGAGAACAAGGACTGGACAGAATATCCTATTGAGGAAGCTGGCTCTCAAACCGGTCTCTTAAAATAGAGATTGTCTAAATTCAGTAGCATGTTACTACTTGTTTACAGAGTACCTTTTATCCTGTGACCGTTCCTCTTTCCCATCTTTTCTGCTTGGTGTTGGGTATGGTACTATCTTTAAGTGAAATGGTTTGGGAAGCAAGTCTTCCTTTTCATATGCTTTGCATGCTTCCTCATTCTCTGAAGTACGGTCAACAAATGTTCTTGGCCTTTGTTTTCATACAGGGAACAAAATACGTAACCGAGTGATTTGAGATGAGCTCATCAGTTCAGACATGAAGAGTAGTATAACTGTTAAATACTCACCTTAGTGCTGATCCAAATTTTTTTATGTAATTAAAAGTTCATGCGTAGCTTAAAGAGGGATCAAGAGGTGCACGAGGGAGTGCCCTTGTGAGACACAGTCTTCCAGAACTTCTGTAGTTACCTTGAGTATGCCTTGAGCACTTCTGTACATGTTACTTGGTGTCAGGGAGAAGAACTGCAGTGCAGAAGAAAACAGGCAGTTGTCGATGGTGTTGTATCTTGTTTCCTCCATGTTTAGCAGGTACCCCACTGGAAAAGGCACAAATAAAGGCACAGTTGTCTGGCTTACCGTACTAGGGCGGGACTGGGTCCAAAAAGCTTGTGAGCATGTGCCTGACGTTGCCGTGAATGCTGTTGAAACTGAGACCAGAAGTTGGCATTTCCTTCTTTCAATGTTAATAGCAGCGCATGTAATGGTTCAGATAGGACTGAGACATCTTTCATGCCTGTTTTCAGAGAAAAAATTCTTGATCTGCATATTTTATAGCTTTACAGTATGCAAATAATAAAAATATTTCTAATACTTCCTTAGCTGCCAAGACTCATCAGGAAATATTAAGGCAAAAGCAGAGTATATATTTAAGTATTTCCCTTGCCTAGGGATGATTAATTAGGTGGAGATAAACCCATATTTGCTGTGTTTTTTTGGACTGCAATATTTCTCTTCAGCTTTATCATAAGGTATAACTAATCGTGGAAAATACATTTAAAAATATAAACCTGACAATTAGGATAGCTGTATCTATAAGGGAAGACTTGAATGAATATCATGCTCATACAAGACCAAATAAAAGAGCAAACCTGTATTGCTCTTTCAGCGTGCTATGATGTTTGTAACACTGATCTTTTGCTTCGCTTGACGGTCATGAACACAAAACATATCCTCACATTAAGTATGGAAACTGCCTGTAACTTGCTTCTGAGTACTTGGCTGCAATTGACTGGAATCATTCTAGTGAATTTGGAAGAGGAGTCAAGGAACTATGGAGATGGTGATGGGGATTGCAGGTGATCCTATGAATTCAGGAAGTTTCAATCCCAGTAGCCATTAATGAACTTTCTGTACAGGTTGAGCTCCCAGCAGGCTCTGGAGCTCGTGTTTAACAGCTCCTGCCTTCAGCCAGTCCCCATTTGGCAAGAATGCTCTTTCCTGTGCACTAGCAGTCATCAGCTATGAAGGGCTCGCAGATCCATTGGATCCCTTAATTGATGGAGTGGTGTTTCCACTGTGTCCTGCTGTGTGAGACCTCTTTAGATCTGTCCCCTTTGGGTGTCTGTAGTAATGAGTGCCATGGATGATCAACAAGTGCAGTGACAGGGTCAGGAGCAGTGTCCCTCATGTGAAAGCCTGGAGCTGCACTGTGATGAGCAGTGCATGGTGTGAGCTTTCTGGCGGGGGAATCTTAACTGATGAGATGAAGTGTGGTCTTCATGTCACTAAAGAGCTTTAGTTCTCACAAGAGGAGAAAAAGTGGGAAGTATTGCTGTGTTGCTTTTTGAGAAGAGATGAAAACGCGACCCATCTCTTCTGCAAACTTGCTGGTAAGGTACGAAGATGCAGGAGCACAGGTTAGCCCCAGTGCAAGGTCTTGCTTCATGACAGGTGGGAATGAGATGCTCAGACTTGAGCTTTGCTGCTTCTTGGAGGTTTGATCGTTTTAATGCTGTGATGGGAGGACGACCAAGGGTTCAAACTCACCTTTGACAGCTGCTAAAGTATAATGCACTTCAAGATGCCATCTTGTAACATCCTCAGCTTCAACAGAATCCATGTCATAGGCTAAAGTGTTGCACTGTACCTGAACATCAAATAAATACTACTGGCATAGGCAGTAACTTAGGGTTGTCCATAAAGGGTTTTAATCAATGAGAATTATTTTAAGAATATTGCAGTATGATAGCTTTTAATTTACTGATGAGGGGGTGGATGTGCGTTAGAGATATTAAATAAACCTCTTTTCATGATAAACCTGTCCTGTATTTAAAAAATGCAACATAAAGAATTTTGTTGGGAAAATAAATTGTGTATTTAGATCTTGATTTGACTTTTACTGAGGCTTGCTCAACAGAGCACTGTAGTGCTGGAATAAATATAGCTTTGCTGACCTCTGAGCTTGTTTCAGGAACAGAAAGCAGGAGAGGAAAATCGTAATGTAGGCTAGACAGAAATAATAAAATGAAAATACTGTCAAGAAGCAGCTTAGGGGTGGATGAGATACACGTATTACGTTTAGCATGCAGGGAAGTGCATATTAGTAGCCATGTTTTCAAGTTCAATACCTTTTCTTTCCAGGAGCTTCAGTTTTAACTGCACCAATATTCCCTAACTCTTCTTGTAGCACTTGTTTCTGTGTTCTACTGGTTCCTGTTTTTAAAGCAACTGTCTTGCTTTTATTAGTCCATGTGCTTTTTTCACACAGTGTTTAGGAGGGTGACTGGAGAGTGGGGAAGCATCTGCACCTTTTTTATCTTTAATCTTTTTAATCTTGTTCATTGATAGGAAAGGCTCCTCATCCGAATTACATACAATCTTTCTGTATTTCTCTACATATCATAGTGCATTAGAATACGCGTGAATTACAGAGTATAGAAGCCTTTGTCACAGTACTGGAGTCATTTAAGCATCTCTGATAAATACAGCAGTAAACAGCCGTGGGGATTGTGTGCAGCCAAGTGTTACAGTTCACTCCTCTTGCTGCTCAAATACTGAGAGCTCTACTAGTAAAATGTCCTGTGCTCCTCTTCTTGGATGTGTAATAAAAGAATGCTTACCTTTAAAAAAAAAAAGCTGTTCTCACAGCTGAGGGGTGAGTGTTTTGACCTCAAGTACTTGTCAAACCTGCGGAGAAACAAAAGAAGCTTTGTTTGTGGGTGAAGCAAGCTCAAATATGAAACTAATGAATTTTTCTTTAAAAGAAAGTCCAAGTAGCTTTTCTTATGTTTAGGTGAAGGCCTCTGTTTACCAAATTTAGAATTAAATTGGCTTGGCAGTGAGATATTCCTTTATTTAATGGCAAACCTGAGAAGTGCTTTGTGCTGTTTGACTCCAGCAATACTGCTGCTTTTATTGGAATCTTCTCTGCCCTTATGCATGCATCAAATTTGTTCTATGTGAATTGAGTCAGAAGCACTGGCCTTGGAAAAAAATCACGTGATGGCTTGCTTCCAGCTTGTTTCCACAGTACCTTTTCCTTACTGGGTATGAGTGTCATGCACGGAGGGAAGGCAACATAACTGATGTAGGTGTGAAACTTGTGTGCTGTTGCCACCTTTTGTAGGTACCTGTGAGCTTTGTCCTCAGTGCAAGTCTTCAGGATGAAGTCTGGTTAGGCCTGGTCTGTGCTCTTCTAAACAGGTCTGCAGCTTGGTTTTACCTCGTTGGGTTGTCATGGCAGGTTTTCCAATAGGTCTAATATGTGGAGCAAGCTTGTTCTACTTGGCTTTGTGTAGTGTCACCAGGGCTGTAACTCATGTCATGATGTCCTATAGGGAAGTAAGATATCTGGTGTGATAATGGCCCTTGAAGAGGAGATGCAGAAAGCACGGAGAGGTGCGCAGGGTGAAAATACGTGGAGCGTGGGCTGCTGCTGGAGACCTCACCACTGTTTGTGGCTTAGCAATGGCTGAGCAAAGCAGCGTAGCCCTCTGACCATGAGCTGGTCAGAACTAGTTTATGGGGGCAGCTGAACCAAGTAATATCATCTAGCATCTATAAAGGATATTTGTTTGTAGTAGGTTTGGATACAGCATGGAGCTGTAGATGCTTGCAGAAAGTACGAGGTATAAAAATGTTAGCCAGTACTACTGAAGAAAAATCCACAGTGAATGTATGCAGAGATGAAGAAACCACTGAGGTGAATGTGATGTTTGGCAGAAAGCTCTGTGTGCTCAGTGCTGCCCAACAGCACTAGCAGCAGAATGAAACCCCTAACTTTGGGGCCCAGAGGGGCAGCACAGGTTGAGCTTAACACCAGAAAGAGGTGGAAGTTGGTGTAATGTCTTATTCTTTAGTAATAATAAGATCCGAATCAAAAAGACTTCCAAGATTTCAGGTGGATTTAAGAACACCTTATTATGTTTGAGACTTAAACTATTTAAGTGTAAATGAACAACGTGCTTCCTCTATGCCCATGAAATAAGGTTTAAGGTTAATGATGATAGGGTGGTGGCTACCTTTCTCAGAGCAGAAATTCCTCTAGACTTGAAAGCTTTTAGAAGTCTGTCTGCTTTTATGCTGGGAAGGCATGCCAGGATGTGATTCTATACTCTTAAAAAAAAAAATAATCAGATGAATAAGCAATCAGCAATCATGAGTACTGTGCCAGAGCCACATCTCGAGTACAAGAGTAGAGATTGATTACTCGATGCTTTGCACAGAGGTATTTGGCAGGAAATCTCCATCGCAATACACTGCTTCCTATTGGATTTAGTAAAACAAACTAGAGGTTCAGCGTTTTTCATAGATTCCACTTCTGGTGATGGCCAGATAGATTTCTTTCCAAAATGCACGTTACGCTGCAGCTGAGGAATATAGAACCTTCTTTCATCTACTGCAACATCAGCAGTGCTTTGCCATCTATTTTTTTTTCCTAGCATATGTGTTAAAGTGATTCCTCTACAAACCTGGCAGTGTGTCAGCAGCACAAATGAGAATAGCAGGGATGGATGTGAATCATAAACCAGTAGCTAGGGCCTCCTTGATTTAAAGGAAACACTTTGTAACTGCTAGGCTAGGATTCTGGCATCAAGTTCTTTGGTACTTTAGCTTCATTTTAAGTAATTTCCTTTTATTATGGTGAAAGGAAAAATGTTACTGTTGATGTGGTGGTTGTTAGCTCAGTTTTGTTGGATATTTGAGGATACTTCTATGTAGTAATAGAAAAGCTGTAGATCCAAATCATTTTGCAGTAACACAGGTTGAGATGAACAGTCAGCATAAGGAGCTGTACTTGGGCACTATGTTTTTTGTGGCTGTGGCTTTGGCCGGACTCTAAATGCCCCCAGATGTTAAGTCTATGTGGAATCCTGCAGCTGTGATCCACTTCTATGCAAAGTGCTCTGTTGCATTGGTAATAAAAACCTCTTGAATGTCTATTAGCTCGTGGCTCTGATGTACGTGCAGTGAAAGTTACTGAATGTGCTATCAGTGTACTATAATTGAGATGCTTGGTATTGGCACACTCCTACAGAGGACTGTCAAGTCTGATCGTGAATTAGCGACTGGATTAATATTTTTTTCTGCCACATGCTCTGAAATTATTCTGGACCCTGAGTTGATGATCAGTCTCATTGGGATGGGTTGGTTTGTGGAGCTGAGGAGAAGGTGATGTGCGATGAGTCTGTCTGCTGCCATGTATCTGTCAAAGCACAGAGTCCATTACAGTTGGCTTAATGGCCAACTATTGTATAACTTTATACCTCTTAACTACCTGACTGCATATTCATCAACTCCCAAATGCCTATAAGCATTGAAATAAATTCAACTGAACTTGGCAAACAAAAACAAGCGTTGAGAACATGATCTGATTTTGACAAGTTGAGTAGGAGATGGCAGTGTATTTAAAAAGTAAACAAAGAAACCTAAGCCCTGTGCTCTACATGATATCTTCTAACTGCTTTTAGTCCTGGGAACACATGAATGTTCTTTGTGGAGGAAAAAAAAAGAATAGTCGCTGTACATAGCAATATATCTCACATACAGTTTTATTGTGCTGATGTGTGTAATGAGGTGAATTAAAATCTGTGGAGTGGGAAAACATACATAAAAACTGTCGTATTTATAACATGCCATATTTAAGTTTTCTAATATGTAATCTGCAATTTATCTGTCAAGTTGAAGGGAAGACGGTGATGAGGTAGAATTTTTAAGTTTTAAGGAATGAGCAGGTTAGTCTTGCACGTTGACTCCTATTGCTTATAATTAGGAAACTTTAGCTTGGTCTAAAGCTTAACCTCTCCACAAGTGATTTAAACTACTTTTGACAGCTGGTTGTATCGTTGAAAATGTTAACATATTAAGAACAGTATCTGCGAGCCAAAAGGCTAGAAAAGAGTTACGGAATATATGTGGTATATTCTTAGGAAGTGCACTGTTTTATAGCATGAAATATACTGTATATATGTGCTGCCTATAGAGCAAGCATTTGAAAAGCATGGCAGGTTGTTGTGGTTGGAATGTGTAACTTTGGATCCACTGCAAACTTCAGAAAGCGAAGTTGATGTTAACCCTCTAGAAGGGTTTGTGTGGCTTGTCTTTGTGACAAGGCAGTCTGTATTACGTCTGGAATGATGGTAGCTGTGCTCTCCTTTGCTTTTGCAGCTGCTGTTTGGCTGTATGAAGTGCACAAGTGGCATTGTGTTGTCTCCTCAGGACTCCCCTGAGGCTGCTGTGCTTGTACACCAGTGTCCTTAGCTACTTTTAAGAATCCAGATCAGTAGGAATACAAAGCCTTGTGGTAATGAGCCCTTTCACAAAAGGAAATCGTTTAAGGGGAGAAATTGTCTATAAACACTGCTTCAGTCAGAAATCATGTCAAGGATGCACCTATGGTTTCCTGTGCTGACATTTTGAAGCCAGTTGCTGTGTTCAGCTGCAGCTGAATTGCTCTGTAGCTGCCAGAATTGATTCAACAACAACAAAAAAACACCACTGGTCCAATCCAGGAAGATGAATAGCTGTGGAAGTGAGGTGGTAGCGGCTCAAGTTTTGCCTCATTGAGACTTTGAGCTTTGCCTTCCCAATCTAATATTTTTTCCTTGAAGTTAGTGGCATGTAAAACCTATACATACCCTTTCCCTGGAGGCATTCAAAGCTGCGTTGCAGTTAAGGTCCCTTCCAACCCAAACTATTTTGTTGTTTAATTGACTCTATCACAGGTAATCCAGGGATATAGGTAATTTGAGTTCAAGCACACATTACAGCTGGGCATGGCTAGCAAAGTATTCCTGCACAGCTTTGGTCAGTAGTGCCACTGCTTCTGTCTCAGCAATGCTACTATGGCCTTATTTGTGAAGATGCTTTTACACTGCTTTTTCTGCTAGAGAGTTGGATGGGAAGTGTAATCTGGGGAATGTAAGATAGATAATATTTA
This sequence comes from Lagopus leucura, assembly GCF_019238085.1. NCBI lineage: Eukaryota > Metazoa > Chordata > Aves > Galliformes > Phasianidae > Lagopus > Lagopus leucura. The sequence continues at coordinate 16,350,729 of NW_024962267.1, read as the reverse complement.
GCTCTTCTAGGAGTAGTAGAGCTCAAACAAGATCACTTTGTTACTTGATATTTCCTCTTGCCTTTGTGATGACTTCTCGTTTCCGGCTGAGCAAGTTGGGCTCAACAAGGAGCAGCAGGAAACGTTGGGAACTTGTCTGTTAGCATGGTCCCAATGGGAGTAAGGTGAGTGAGTTGCAAAAACCAGGTACCTGATTTTTTTTTTTTTTTTAAAGCTTTCTTTATTTTTTTCCTTAAAACAAGCCATCGATGTTATGCCACAACAGATCCAGTAGCAGGGTGAATGGTATTATTAGCTCTGCTAGCTTTCTGCTCCTGAAGGCAAGTGTTGAGCTGAGTTTCGTCATTTCAGACAACTTGCTAATTTTGGTTTGACTTGCATTGACTTGTTAGGAAATATGCTGCCCTGATGCCTGCAGCAAAACACGAATGAATGCATCTGCAGAAATTTTCTGCTGAGTTTTTCAGGTTTCCTTAAGAACGACCTCAAGGATATAAATATAAATATATATAAAACCTTTTGTGCATTTATTTCTGTTGAGTTGAAATAAGACAGTTATTTCCAGAAATTAGGGGAAGAATCACGAGGTGTTACCTACCGAAGTTTAAGACCAAAGTGTCAGAACACATGTTGGTGAAGTGGAATATTTGATCACCAGATCTTATTTTGTTTACTGACTGCTGCTAAGAAACATAATAAAATGTTAGGAGCCCAAGAATCTGGACAAGATTGGATCCTCTAATGAAAATTTTATTAAAATGTGTGCGTTAGATCAAGCTTTGGTGTTGAAGTAGAACGCTGTCAAACTCATTTGGGTGCTGTGGTATTTGCACTGATGGTAGCTGGCAAGACACACAATTAAGAGGGTATTTAAAGTAGTTTTTAATGATGTCTAAAATCTACTTCATCTGGTCCTGTGTTAGAAGCAACAAAACAACTTGGTGAAAATGCAAAGGTAAATAACGATCAGTCAATTCACTAGACAGAGAAATCCTGTAATACTCAGTGTGCTGCATATACTCAGTATCATGAGAAAAAGATGTGAATCGTGATGGCACTCAGAAAGCGCAAGCTCTAGTTAAAATGGATTGCACTCCATTTTGGAGTAAACATAATTTAGCTAACTGTAGCTAACCATTGGGCTGACAATTGCCTCTGAATAATAGGAGCAGTAGTATTCAGATAAGAATCTGCTTTATCCCAAAAGCTGTGCTAATGGAAGCAGGTGCTTAGGTACAAATCCTGTCTTGAGGGGATGCTACAGAAGAAATTGTTCATAACCATGTTTGATCTGGTGGCTGAAGGCTAGTTTATTCTGTTGGTTGTGTCTAGTGGCCAACTCAAGTTAAGACATAAAGGTATCAAACCCTACGTAGATCTAGTATTTACATCAAGCTTCGTAATTTAAAAAGTATTCAGAAAAATTCATCTCCAGAAGGATGTGAGAAGGGGGAAGGAAACAAACATCAGGTGTGTGTGTATGTGTGTATGTATGTGTGTATATATGTACTTTTCCTCTCAAAAAATGCTGGTTTTGGTTACATTCAGTGCTTCCACATGATGCTTTCCATTCTGATCATTAGGATTGCAAAATAGCCTGAGTTGAGGGTACCCAAAAAGAGCAAAGAGTCCAACTCCTGGCTTTAACCACGTCTTCCCAAAAAATCAGACTAAGTGTCTGAGAGCACAGTCTTAATGCTCCTTGAGTTCTGGCAGACTGGAGCTGTGCCCACTGCTCTCAGCAGCCTGTTCCATGCTCACCACCCTCTGGTGCAGAGCCTTTTGTCAACCCTCCTCTGACACAGCTCCGTGGTTTCCTCAGGTCCTGTCACTGTCACCAGAGAGCAGAGATCAGTGCTACCCCTGTGCATCCTATGAGGAGCAGTGTGCCTCCAGGAGGATCTGATGCCCATGATGAGGCCTCCTGTCAGCCTTCTCTGGGCTGAACGAATCAGTGGACTTGTACCTTTCCTCATATGTTCTCCCTTCTAGACCCTTCACCAACTTTGTAGCCTCCTGCCCTTCCCCCTGTAGTACTAAAATACTTCAGCACTGCCTGTGGTGCTGCAATACCAACCATGTATGGGTGATGTGGTTTCCCGCAGGGTGCTTGTGAGAAGCATCATCCCAGACTGTTTAGAGCCCCTAGGCTGTTGTTGCCCCTGCCCTGTGAGTAGCTTCTGTTGCCAAAGAAAAAAAAACCCAGCTTCCTGTGTCTGTTTACTTTTGTCCAGACATCCATTTCTGTTCTTTTTCCAGACACGATTACTTGTGTTTGGCAGTTAACAGTATTAGTGTGAGTAGCTTGTTGTATTAGCTTGGTGCAGAGTTGGCAGTGTGATGAAGCAGGGATAGGAGGGGGGGCTATTGCAGTCATCAGTTGAACAATTTTTCACTGTAACCAGCCAACTTTTACCATGGGATGCTGGGTCATAGCTTTAATCTTAATAAAGTAGTGTAGTATAGGAAGTATAGGAAGGAATACATTTGAAGAGATGTGCCAGAACACAGCGTTTGGCATTGCAGTAGCATGCAAGTAGCAGAATGTCAAATCCAGGTATTCTGAAATGCTTCATGGCTGTACTGTTCTGTGTGATTTTGGTTTAAGTTTTGTGCTTGCTGGCACTTCCCAACTTCTCCGGTGTAATTCCAGCCCTGAACGTATTGCCAGCTTGCTCTGGAGTTGCTGAAGGAGCAGAGCTATTTACAGCAAGCCTCAGCTTTTGTTCGTCATAACAACGTAGTCTGGATCACATAGCTTTGCGATCTGACTTTCAGATGGAAAAATGCGGGAAATGATATAGCAGTAAAAACTCAGACCAATTTAGTGCCCTAGGTTTTCAAAACTATTTTTTGGGAATAATTCTAGTTGATAAACAGCATTTAAAAAAAAAAAAAAAAGAAAAATCCTTTAAGCTACTGTGCTTATTTGCCTGTGTGTTAGAATTAAAAAATGCTATTAGTGCAGTAGAAATGAACTGGAAATGTGTTTCTGAAGATACGATGACAAATTCTTTTTTTTCCTCTTTGAACGTGTGCTCAGGGTGGAAGAAATCTAAATAATACCAACAGCATTTGTGGCATTTTACAATGTTGCTTTTTCCTTGTGCTGACTTTTGCAGGTCTGGTTTGGGATTTGGTGTTATGAAAAGCTCATTCGCTGCATTGTGGGAATGTTTATTTTGGGGTTGTGGAAGGAAAAAGGCTGAAGTAGTGGATATATTTCATGGTATTTCTTATATTGTCTGCTGACTGAATGACATAGGAGAGTGCTATTAAAAATGTGTAAGTACTGGAAACTTATAAGTGCATTCCTATGGCTAAGATGTTTTGACTTAGGTGTATACTAAGCGTATTATAGACTGGATTTGTTAATATGAATCTGCAGCTGTCTGTGTTACCTTCAGTGCAGTGAATAGGAGAAAGTGCTCACATGAATCTAGTGCTTAAGAAAGAAGAGAATAAACATACACATGGCTTGTTAGTGGAGTTAGCTCTTAAGTGACACACATGTCAGCAAGGATGGGCTTTCTGACTTGACTTCTGTATCTTCTGTGTTCTTCTATTTAATTGTTCTTCAGCAGTAAATTCAGAGCAGCTTCTCCCCTTGATTCCTGGGCCTATCTCATGCTTTGAGATCATGCTTGATGTTAATGGAGAAGCAGCACTACTTGGGGCTTGGAGCTGCCGTGCTGTGCAGTTTTTCTGGTGAAAGATTAAATAGATGGAGAGAAAGAAAAACTGTGGAACTGGATGCTCTTGGAGGCAAGATGCCAGGCGTAATGCATAAGAGATAACTGCTGTGTTCAAGTGAGCTGTTTCAGAGTAATTATCTGTATGAAATGATGTAACTTTTTACTGCACCCTTCCCTTGACTCTGGCATATTTCTCTGGAGCTTTTTTCTTGTGTTGGGTGTCCTTAGCGTCTCTCCTGTAGCTTTTGGATTGTAGCTGTAGGTGACGCATGATTCAGGTAACCAGGAATCCCATTGTAAGGGATGGGTGCCATCACACTTAAAGATAATCCTCCAGAGTAAAGCATTTGGGATGCACGGGGGCTTAAGCTATACTGGATCAAGCCGAAAGATTACCCTCTGGTAGCAAATGGAAGCTCTTTGCCTTTTACAGTGTGGTACTGTGTCATCATGGTGACTGTCACCTGCCTTGGGCAAGGAGAAGTGCTGGTCAGGCTTCTGAGAGCATTAGCATCAGCGAAGGGCAAACCTTCGCATCTCTCCGTTCACATTCATCACCAAAAGGTCAAATAAATAAATTCCTGGCTTGATTTAAAGCATTATAATAGCTCTCTTCCCCTCTGTTACATAAATCCTTAGCAAAAAGGCTGCAGCATATCAGTTCCTGCAGCATCTTCAGCTGTTAGGGGAGAAGGCATTTCAGTTACCTGAAACACCCAAAACTACCAAATTCTTATTCTAGTCCATACCTAATATGTACTGATTGCTTTTTTTTTTTTTAATAGAAGGCTTATTAGACCTTTGTTTTGCAGTCCATGGACTTGTTGCATTGCTTCCTTCCCTTTGAACAGAGGTGTTTTTCTGTGTTTTTTAATTGTATGTATGCATGGGAGCAAGATTAGGGTGTAGTTGAATATTGGCTTTTTACTACAATTGACAGGCAGATACTTCTCCTTGTATTTTTACTACAGAAATGCTTAAAGATAAACTGTGTATTGGTATTAAATTTGCTGAAGGAGTATTGGTGTAAGAGTAGATTTCGACTTTGTACCTTCTATCTTTATTATCTTGTGTTTCCCTGTAACTGAATCTCTTAATGAGAACTTCCATGAAAATGTTTTTGTTTTCTTTCTGGAGATAATTTTGAAATCCTTAGAGAAGGAAAAAGCCCGCAAGAAATTCCTGTTGAGAAAGGACTGGGAAGAAAATGTGATGAAGTGGGAAAAGCGGAATATCAATGGAGTATCCAATAACCTTTCAATCCTTCTGCAAGGTAGAAAAAGTAGGCAGCAATAAATATTTGTAAGTCTGATAAAACACCTCTAGAACACCTTCCAGGCAGGTATGGAGCTCTCATGGTAATGGCTGACGTTACAGTGATGGGAGTGAGGATCTAGATGGGGAAAAAGATGGATTCGTTATTCACTGAAAGGGAAGATGTGTTCTGTTTTCAACATAGTTAGCAGATTCAGTATATACACAATGCCTGTACTTGTGGAAGTGTTAGCAAAAGCAAATAGTGAAACCAGTTGATGCTTAAATAAAGGCCTTTCTGATGCCTTTGGAATAAGACTATTTAATGTTAAATACGCTGCTAGTGCAATATTAGGATCTATGTGGAATTTAAGAATTTCTCAAACACAGGCAATGAACGGGAATCCTTTTATTGAATTCTGTGAGAAGAAAAATATTGTTTCTGTTAATATTTTGACTGTCAAGATTACCCCCCACACCCATGATTATAACAAGCTGTTCAGGAGGTTGTAAGTATTGATGTAATGCTTGCACAATAATAAACGTCTCTGACAAACTCAGTGCAGGATGCTCCAGAAACAGGGGCTGAGTGTTTAAAGACTGCCAAAAGGAAGCTGTGGCCAGGTGGGGATTGGACAAGACTGGACCAGGGATAGTGGCTTTAAGTTGCGCCAGAAGAGGTTTAGTTTTTGTATTAGGAAAAATTTATTCTCAGGAAGACTGATAATGCATTGGAACTGGGTGCCCAGGGAAGTGGTGGAGTCACCATCCTGGAGCTGTTCAAGAAGTCGGTCTCACCTCTGTGCCAGGGAAGATCATGGAACAGATAGATCCTCCTTGAAGAAACACTAAGGCACTTTTAGCTGTGCTAAAGGAACACCTCTCCTGTGAGAAAAGGCTGAGAGAGCTGGGACCGTTCAGCCTGGAGAAGAGATGGCTGCAAGGTGGCCTGATAGTGGCCTTTCAGTATGTAATGGGGACCTACAGAACAGAAGGGGATGGGCAGCAGTGTCTGTGTGACAAAACAAGGTGAAATTGCTTCAAGCTCAAAGAGAGTAGATTTAGTTTAGTTATTAGGAAAAAGTGTTTTCTAGTGAGGGTGGTGAGGCACGGGAACAGGTTGTCCAGTGACTGGTTTATGCCCCATCCCTGGAGACGTTGAAGGTGAGGCTGGATCAGGCTCTAGGCAACCTGATCTGGCTGTGCGTGTCCCTGTTCCTTGCAGGGGAGTTGAAGTAGATGGCATATAGAGGTCTGAAGATGATGTTATTATATGAGTATCCTGGAGATGTGACACTGAGGGATGTGGTTAGTGATATGGCGGTGATGGGTTGATGATTGGACTGGATGATCTTAGTGGTCTTTTTCTCTCCTCGTGATTGTACGATAATACTCAACAGAAATTTTCAAGCACTTCAGTAGAATGGATTTTGAGGAAAATAGATGTGTAAAAATCCATCTCTGCAGAGACAGTTACCCCTGAAGCAAGAGTTATGTACAGTATAGGAGTTCATGACTTGAGAAATTGCTTTTGTTCAGTGGGCATCTAAAATTGTTCATTGCATGCCACATTGTTAGCCCAAGTGAAGGGGCTGAGCTGAGTGTTGACTGAGCAGCTGGCCAGACTGCGTGCTTCCCAGCATCCCTTCCAGCCCTATGTATGACACAGGACAAGAAATAATTCAAAACATAATACCTGTCTTTTTGCTAGTGGAGTACTGCTAAAGAATTGCGTTGTTAAATTGTTCTGGTTGGAATTAGAAAAGCGAACAACTATGTTGGCGAAGGTTTTGTTTGAGATACCTGAAGAAATTTAATACTAGCTTAGTCGCCTTCATAATAACTATTGTTTAAATGCATTTTGAGCTGTAATGCTTCTTCATGTGGTCTGAAAACAGATGAGTAAGAAACTTAGAGGAATTTTTTAAATTAATTTTCAGCAGTTTTACTCTCTCATGGGTTTCCATTGGAAGTGGATTACACTGTGCCCCTGGAAATCATTGAATAAATATGTTCAAGTGCTCGATCATTTTAGCAAGTACCCCCCTGTGGCTTCTGCTGTGCCTTGTTTGAATTTTACAAGATGTTCAACATTTCCCGTGCCTTTTTGGTTTGACCTTTAAATATTATTTAAGAAGTGGATGTGATATAATCTGCAACTGGCAGATAGAGGCTTACAAGGAAAGGACAATATTGTGTTGGAGGATTGCTGTATTTAAGTACAGAATGGACTTGGAAGGTCTTGTGAAAGTGAGAAAATCAGAGTATTTTGTAGTAGAAAGAAGTCAATGTTGTATGTAGACTCGAACTTATTTGGAGTCTTTTTCCACCGTGGTGGTATAAACTGTGTTTTCTGTATGACTAGTCAAATAATAACTAAATACAAATTTGTGATTATATTAAAAATAGTTCGGATGCATGAAAATACAGGAAACTGCATCAGTTCACATTAAAGGTGAAATGACACAGGGTATATTAATACAGCTGTAGGGTGTGCGTGATAGGTATGCAGTTTCTTGCAGGTTATTGGGTAATGAGGACCATGAATTAAAAATGAAAGATTTGATCAATTTCATTAACTTAAATGTATTGTCCTCTGGGTAACAATTACATTCTTCTATAATATTTATCATTTTGTAATTATTTGGGATTTTAGTACATTGTTCAGGCTGTTTAATGACTGTTAAACAGCAGTTTGCAGGCTGTGACTAATCTCGGGTCTGTTGCTGTCCTTGTAAAGGAGGTCACGAGCGTAGTTAACTTGCACCATCTCGAGCTGCGTAGCATTTCAGTTTTGCCCATAGAAGGCTGCTACGATTGTTGCAGAAACATCTACCTTCACCCTCAACAGCAAATCTGCAGACCACGCCAAGCTGAGTGGTACAGTTGATACTGCAGAAGGAAGGGATGCCTAATCCCAGGTATGAGGCAGTCTGGGGGAAGAATTCCTCGAGAGTAGTCCTGCTGAGAAGATTTTAGGAGGATTCTGGTAGATGAAAAACTTAACATGAGTCAGCAGTGTGTTCTTGCAACCCAGCCGGCCAGTGAATCCATGGGCAGCATCAGGGAGTGGAAGCAGAGCGAGGGAGATGACTGTCATGCTCTATTCTGCCCTTGTGAGGCTCCATCTGGAGAACTGCGTACAAGCCTGGGTGCTCCCAGCATGAAAATGACGTGGAGCCTTTGTCCCCAGAGGAGGGGGACAAAGATGACTGAAGGGCTGAAGCACCTCTCCTATGAAAAAAAGTTGAGGCAGTGAGGCTTGTTCAGCTTGGAGAAGAGAAGGCTCCTGAGAGTTCCTCGTTGCAGCCTTCCAGTATTTGAAGAGATCTCTTAAGCAGGAGAGGGACTGACTTATTACACAGTCTAATAGTGATAGCGTGAGGGGAAATGGTTTCAAACTAGAAGAGGAGGGGAAACTTAGGTTCGAAGTTAGGAAGAAATTTTTTACTCAGAAGGTAATGAGGTGCTGACACAGGCTGCCCAGGGAGGTTGTGGATGCATTCAAGGCCAGGCTGGATGGGGCCCTGGATAACCTGATCTAGCGCTTGATCTGGCAGTCTGTAGCCCTACCCCTGGCAGAGGGTTGGAACTAGGTGATCTTTGAGGTCCCTTTCAACCCAAGCCGTTCTCTGATTCACTGAGAAGCCATGGTGTACTGAGGGGTTCAGAAAATAATTTTTTGTTATCTTAAACGGGTCTCTTTGAGAACAGACTTGAAGTAACCAGAATGTAGTGCTGAGGCTTACTCAAAATACTGCATGAGTCCATAACAGAATGTACATAGCTCAGAAAATATTACAGGAAATACTACCTCAGGGTTATTTTCCCAGGACTTATCAAGTAATCTAAAGGAAAGCACTGATATAATATTGGTCAGTTCTGCTAGATGGCTCTGTTTACCACGCATTCTTTTTTCACCTCAAGGTAGCCTTTCTGTTTGCAAGCCTTGTGCTGCATTTAGGGAGGATTTAAAATTCTTTTTTCAGCAAAAAGAGACCTCTTTGCCGACTGGGACTAGAAATGCATCTGCTCAGTGTCGTGGTGCGAGAGACTCTGCTGACTCCAGCTGCGCAGTTAGGGAGAGCACAGAGATCAGGTCTGTGAACAGAATTCCCCTCCCTGACCTTGGCATTGCAGCAATGACAAACATAAGCGTGTGAATGTAAATTTATTCTCCATCAGTCTCTGATATTTAAGAGCGAAGGCATAAGCAATAAAAAGGGTATTGTAATTAGTGGGTGCGTGGGGGGGACGAGAAATGGTTACCACTGTGGCTTCTTAATCTTCACTAAGCATAACAAAAATAGGCTTTAAAATAAAATATTTAAATTAAAAAAAAAAAAAAATCACAGAAAACCTTCCACAGGTAGTGAAGTCAGATTTGTTTCCCAATCCCGTGTGTTCAATTTGCTTATACAGAAACTGGAAGGAAGTGATGCTGTTTAACCTTGGGGTTGATCTGTTCCCCGTAGGTGGGAATGGAAACCTTTTTCTGCCCCTGTTGATAAATGCCTTCCGGGTCCCCGGAGCAATGAAGCTCCATTTCCAACAGTAGGAATGCTGAATTCGAAGAGAAAGGATGTTGTAACAAACCTCGTGACTTAGAGCGATTGAAAACGCAATAGGTAAACGTGAGGGGCTTGAGTAACAAAATGTATTTTACACCTTCAGTTTTTTCCCCACAAAAAAAAGCCAACGCTTACAGATGGTCTGAAGACTTTCCGTTGGGATGGTTACTCACTTGGATACTCCAAATCTGAAATGTTTTAGGGGTGTTCAATTTTAACGCCATTTCTTTTCTCATCTTGAACTCATGAACTGGAATTACATAAAACGCTTCCATATTACTGAAAAAAAATCCCTACAAATAAAGGCTAAAATGAGAAAGTAGTTTTTCTAATTGATCTTCAGTGAGGCATCTTCGGTATTTTGTTGCCACTCTTGTCATCCACATGCAGCTATGCGTGTGTTGTTGTGAAGTAGGAGGATGCTGTGGCTACACCAGGTGGTCTGGAAGGAATTAACTTGTCTTGTTGAGTGTCTCTGTGGGACTCCGATGATCGTCCTTAAGGGCAGTGCTTCTGCATATAAGGCTTCAGTGATAAGGAATTTTTCCTTTTGTCAGCCTTGTCACATATCTGTGGACTCAGGTGTATGTTTACGGCTGTCATGGACATGGGTGGATGTTCCCTATGGAGAGATGCAATGGCAAAAGCTGTAGTTCTGTAAATAGCAGGTTTTTTAGCCCTTCAAGAATTCAGGAGATCTCTTGGTGTTCCTGAAGCTATTCATTTTGCTGTACTGTGGAGGTGCTTTATTTATAAATGACAGGGTTTTGGTGTCCTGGGCAAGAGAAGACTTCTAAATCATTAGAACTTTGTAACCTTGTTTGTTGTTCCCTCGCTGACATAATGCTATGCTGTTGTTAGAAACCAAAATCTCATTAGTGATGAAAAATGGCACGAAAAACACACAGCCTGCTTCAACTAATCTGAGTTTGATTAGGGCACTCAATTTCTCCCGTTTCCGTGGGTCAGCCTCAGCTCTGTTCTCCAAAATGCATGCTGTCAGCAGTTCTTCTCATATGTAATGCAGCAGCTGCATGTTGCTTTCACTTTAAACAGGATCACTGTGCAATTTAGGTAATTCTTAGCAACAAAAATTGTGATGTTATGATCTTAAAACAACTTTTCATTCATTTTCTTTTCCTCTACTTTGTGCTTTTTTTTTGCTCTAAGTCTGTAAAACTTCAGATGAAGGTGCTGACTTCCTGAGTTACTTGGATGAGCAAACATTTAAGTACGCTTTTTTATTTTTAGCAGCTACTAGTTTGTCCTTTTACCCAGAGTTGGGAGATATCGCCTCTATCTCCCTTTGTACTTCTTGCTGGTTTTGCCACAGTGTCTCAGTCACAGCATTGTGGAGAACTTGGAATTCCAGCATCTTTAAGAAAGCTAAGTAGTACTCTTCACGCATCTCTAAATAGATGCTGATGTGTATTTCTGATCTGGGATTAAACATAGCATCAGACCTTCTCTGCATTTTTCACCTTTGCATTGATGCCGTGACAATAGGAGTGGCAAAGAAGAAATGTAAGCCAGTGGCAGGCTACAAGAAAATGTAGTTATGTAGTAATTTGGATTCAAATGCGAATGTTTCTCATTAAACTGTTTCATTACCACAACTACAACAGTACCAACAAGAAATTAAAACTGACAGGTTAGTTTCTTTGCCTCTGAAGACACTCCTAGAGTGCTGAAACCGTATTCATCTCTCTTGGATTTTATTTCCTCCCAGAACATGTGATTTACACTTTTCTAAAATCATGTCATTACTAAAAAGTCCAGGTTAAGCTTCTTCTATAAAATTTCCTGTCTGCAGGATATTGCTTCTGAATCTCAAGTCTTAGGACAACCTGAGAAGCGTGTAACAACCTAATTTTGGGAGAGGGGTGCTGCTTTTTTGAATGCTGAGATGGTTCGGAGACCATGTCAGTGACAAGATGACTGCCAGGGCAGAAGATGGAGTGAAACTGGCTGCCTGAACTGCCCACTAGTTCTAGTCCATTAATGCTAGTTATCCTTTAATTATGTTGTTATTTATGGGCAGTACAATGAAGAATTCAGCAGGCTGGAGTTTACCAAGGGTAGAGGGCTATTATTTTCTCCTCCTCCATTATAGCGCTGCCACATGCAGCACATCTGTGTGCAGTTCGTGGAACGTTTTTTTGGGCATGCTGGCCACATCAGTACTGAGTCTGTCCCTGGAGTACGTTATCTCCAGGTTAAGATATGACAGCTGTCAGTGAGTTCAGGTTGAACCATAAAATCCCTTATAATGGAATTAGAATTGTGATTATTAATTTATACTTGAATTCCTCGTTTAGCCAGTACATATAAAAATTTAAATTAGATGCTAGGGAACACTGAGCGATATTAAGTATGAGCAAATACCCAAAGGTTTTGCCTTGGGAATGAATTGGATTAAACAGTTGGGGTGCTGTGAATACCTGACCTGGTTTTGGGCAGAGTTCTGCACTCAGAGCTTACCCGTCATCTCGTGTATTTTGGCGGCTGAGCTTTACTTGACTCTGGGGTAGTGGGGCCTCGGTGGGTGCTCCACATGGATCGTGGTAGAAGTTTTAGGATGAATTCTCTATCCTCAGGCTGGCTGGAGCACCTTCAGATTACAGCGTGGAAACTTGTTTGGTCATTCAGTGCTCGCTTAGGAGAGTTTGTTATCTTTTGTTACTGCATTAACCTTTAGAACTGAGAAGTGCCAGCTCTCAATAACTGAGCAGAGGTCTATGAAAATGAGCTTCCTGCCTTGTGATTGCACATACGGCTGGGTCATTCACTCACTGGTGTTACTTTGCCAATGACATTCCTCTTTCACTAAATTTAACCTCATTTTCTAATTAATGGTTTAGATTGCTATCTTTGTGAAGTACGTATCTGAGAGCAAGAGGAGGGGTCAAAGTAGGAAACTTTTCTGCATCCTTGGAAACTTACAGCTTATAGCTTTTCCAGCTCTACTTTCATGAGATTTAGTAGAGCATGGATTTGCATCACTTATTAATGCTGTAATTTGGAAATAGAAAGAAACTGTGATTTCATATTGCATGTGGTCCGTATCCTGTGCCTCCTTGCTTCTACCCCAACCCAAACGCCCTTCTCATGAAGGTTGCATTTACTTAATTTTTTTTTCTGTGTGTTGATGTGGATTTTTCAGAGTCCTGAACTCATGGCGTGTAGTAGAAGCTGAACTTGCGCATTATCTGCAATGGAGTATTCATTTGCTTGTAGTTAAAAGTAAATGTGTATTGTTGGCCTGGTTTGAAAGCAGAGCTCATCTTTTTAGGAATACATTTATGGTGAAATCCAGAGATGATGAAACTATAAGTGCAAAGCTGTGTGTGTGTTTGTAACCTGGGTGAAAGAAGCTGTGCAGGGAAATAATTCTGCATACCGAGCACACTGTTTGAATTGCATGTTAGAAGTGTCGGGGCTTCTTAGAAATATCACAGTAAGCTTTGAATTTCTGCTTTTTAGGGCTGTTCTAGCTTTTCTAGTTATGTATTGTAGCACTTCATTAAATTATGAATAAAAGTATACGTTGGGTAGATTTTAATACTTTAATTACCATTAACAAGTTCTAAAGCAATAAATTCATATTGTGCTACGCTTGCAAAGGAGCAATGCAGAGTTTTCACAAGAGAAGCGATGAAAGAAACATTAAGAGCAATTTGTTGAAAAGACTAATACCCTCCCCTATCTTTTCCTGTTACTCAGACTGCTAAATCAAAGATAAACGCTGTTTTTTTCAGCCATTAATTATTGCATCGCCTGAAAATTGAGAGATTGGGAAGTGGCATGCGCTGATTTTTCTCTTCATAAAATGTATTTATTTGTTTATGGTGTGTCGTGGTGCTGTTAAGTGCCTGAGATGCTGACTTTGTACAATTGCCTGATTGTGTCTGTTACTTGTCAGCTAAATTAGAGATGAGTAGAAGCTGCCCGCAGGATAAATTCACCTCTATTAAGCTAAGCTGTCTGAAGTTAGTGAGGGAAAGAATACAGCTTGTGTCCAGTCCAACTTAATTAAAAATATATATATATCTTTTCCTTTATTTAAGGTGAAACATTAGTGATGTGCCTGGGTTTGTTGATGTACGAAAACTCTTCTGGAATAATTTTCCTGACTAATTGCTTTGATATAAATTTCCTGTGCAGGCAGTCGTAATCCAGAAGAATTATGCAATTGGCTTAACTTAATGGAAAAGCGCATTGTTATTCTAAGATGAATGTGACTTGACAGAATTTAATTTCTAAGTAATTCTCTGTATTAATTATCAAGTACTGACAAGCTTGAGGAGCCTCAGTATTCTCACAACTTAATGCTCTTCACAGGCTTTAAGAGAAGAAGGGCAGCATCTAGGTTGTTGGAACTTGGGTTGCAGTTCCTTTAACTACTGGCTTATTCCTGTAATTTATTTGTCTTGTTGTGTATGGCTAACCTGACCTTGTTTTTAGGATAAAGATGATACTTCTACAGGGATAGTGAGCTTCTGTGGACTTAAAATTTGGGAAAATGACAACGTTTGCCCTCACTCTTAGCCAAATTCTCCCATAGCTGTTTTCACGATATGGCTAAGAGTTGTTTAACTTCCTCTTTACAAGCCCTCCAATTTCTCACGACTATTCCTGTAGAAGAAAAATTGTTTGCAGTGTTGAAGAATCAGTTCGAGTGCAGTTTTATAAGGGGCAGAATCACAGCACTGTAGGGGTTGGAAGGCACCTCTGGAGGTTGAGTCAAGTTTTCTGCTACAGCAGCTTCTGTGCAGTAGCTTGCATAGGAAAGCATCCAGGCATATCTTGAATTTTTTCAGAGAAAGGGAGTCCCCAACTTCCCTGGTCAGCATGTTCCTGTGCTCCGTTACTTACACATGAAGTTCATCCTCAGTGTTTGTACAAAACTTCCTCTGTTCCAGTTTCTGCCCGTTGCCCCTTAATCTGGCCACGTACTGTTGAAAAGAGCTTGGCCTCATTTAGTTGACTCCTGTCCATTACATCTTTATAAATGGTGATGAAGCAGGATATCAGAAATTCTCCTGTTTAGAAAAGGCACATATACTGAAATACTGGAAATAACTCTATGCCCTGGGCTGAAGAAGGGTAGCTACCTGCACACTCGCCTAGTTACTTCATGAGAATCATTATACCAGTATCTGTAAGCTTTGTCCTAGTACAAGGTGCTAGATGTAGGCAGTATAATGTTGGTTTTCTAATCTAATTAATCTGTTAAACTATGGCTTTCTTATACAGAGAGCCATTAGATAATTTCCACCTTGAATAACCACTGATTGTCAAAGTGTGAGTACTTTGAAAGCAGCACTTTTATGTTTGCGATGGAGCGATGATATGAAGTTTTCTCAAGTACCATCCACGATACCCAGTTATGAGATCTCATGTGGAAATTTGTGTCGAATGCATCAATTGTCGCAGTCCAACGACTACCCGATACTACAGCAGTTCATGTGTTCTCCTATATGTGATTACAACGAATGAATAGGGAATGTTACGGGCAAGTGTTTGTCTTACTTCTCTTCACAAGTAAGCAAAGTTAGTTTTTTCAAGCTGTCTTTACCGTTAAAATAAGACTTCATTACTTTTCCAAAGACAAAATAATGGAACAACTTCTTGTGTGGCATTGATTGCCCATGATTAATGGGTTCTTGTTTGAGTAGTGATAACGTATACTACTTTTCACTTGTTGAGGATTTGTTAGGGGAAAAAAAAAAGGTACTTAGTCATTATGAAAATCTATTTGTGTTAATAATCAGTGACTTGTGGATCTTATGAGGAGTGGGGAAACTCATTCTTTAGAAGTCATTCTGGTAGGGTGGCATTCATCTCAGTTATTTCAGGCTGTTTTCAAGTTGCAACATTAGTGTCAGATAGTTGCTTGGACTTACTCTGTGCATAAAGGAGAAAATTGGGCTTTCCAAGAGACACATTAAGTCTGCCTAACTGATCTACCAAGCAGAACCTTATCTGGCATCCGTTGGCCTTTAATAACTGTTGAGAGTACCTTGGTAATTCGCTTTGACTGCATGCCTTGCAAAAATATTCTCAAGTATTCCCAAAAATTCCAAACTTCTGAATGTATTTCTTGCTTACTGGATTTGTTCTTATCTGTTGATTTTATTAACATCGTTAATATACCCTTTTCTTCAGTGTGTTTTTAAAGGCCTATTTATACATTGTTTGTGAAGGGGGGAAAAAGATCTTGTAGGGTGTGGTGGGAAGGCTTGAAAAGACAAAAAAACTAGAACTGTAGTAGAAGGCGGCAGGAATAAAATGAAATTTTAAATGTTATCTAGAAATGTCTGTCATTGACATGCCCTTCCCTTGTGGAATGTTGTACTGAACTGCCAAAAAAGCCAGCAGAGCTTTAGGTGCTGTGGGTATTGCTGTAGTTCATAAGCTAGAATGTAACTTCAGCTCTTCTAAATAAGCTGAATATCTACTGAACGGTAGAGGTGATAAAGCTGCTCTACTGAAAGCTATTCATGAAATCCGTACTTTTTTTTATACGGTAGTCCTGATTCAAGTCCCTAATTCCAAGAACAGAAATAAATTGCGTGTAGGCACCAGGGCCTTTCTTAGGTCACAGTTACGTACCTCAGACACTTGTTTTAATCGAGGCAGTAAACCAGCTACAAAACTGCATGTGGTGGTGGAAGTAAGGCAAGAGCTTCCTTTATTCAGTTAGCCAACTATAGAAAAGTGGTAGCTGACCACAAGGAATTTATTAATCAGATTGGAACATAGTCATAACAAAACAAATCCAAACAGTTTTGAAGAAAATGATATAGACAGTGCATATCATCTGCAAATCTATTCAGCGTTACAGTGACCAGCAATTAACCTGTAATTCTTCTGATAGAACCCCTAGGATATACACTGCTTCTTTATGAAATGTTTCATTAAAGTAGTAGCTTACTGATTTTCACGTTACTTTTAATTATGAAGAAAATGTACTTTTTAGTATATTTTGGATCCGAGAATTTTGTGTTATGTTGAGCCAGTTGATTGCTCAGGCCTTTAGTGTTTCTAATAAAGCATCACATTGTTTTACACTGTCAAAAATGTATCATGAATGTAAGCATACTCCATAGTTTGTAATCCAGAATCGGTAAGTTATTTTCTCAGTTATCCGTACTGAGAAACCAGTGATTTTATTTTTTCATAAATAGTAATGGGATAGAGTAGGTGGCAAGATTGGAGTATATGGGATCAGAGCGTGAATGTCTTTACTGCTTCCGGTTATGCTAAGACACAGCAATTGCAAGAGCATCATCTAACATCAAAAAGTGTCTGAAAGGACCTGTTGCAGTCTGACACTGTCAATTAATGTTTTGCTATGGAATCATCAGGCAGAGTAGTAAAACCTCTAGTAGAAATTGTCTTATTCAGAGAAATCATCCTAGTCAAATAAATCTCTTCCTGTTTTTGTCGTAACATTCATTCCTTTCCGTGTGCGTGACTGGCCCTAACAAAGGGTGCCTGCTGTGTGAAATCATGTACGTAATCTGCAAAGCTGAGCATCTCAATCAGAACGGGAGGTTGTCCTTCACTAATTTATACGAAGGATACAATCTATCATTTGATTACTTTCTAAATATGCTTTCTTGTTCTGTCAAAGCTGTTCAGATATTCACTTGGCAGCGACAGTCTTTCAGTAATGAGTGCATTTTCAAGTCTGTGAAGTAGTAATTGTGGGGACCTGTCTTTTAATAATGGCAAATTAATGTAAGTATATATGGAGTCTCAGCTTACATCATAATCTTTGTGTGACGCTTGCTATGGAAGAAAATAGCACGGAGTAACTGGGATTTTGTCAACTTGAAATGACTCAGGACTAGGAGAAGCCCAAGCAGATGTTGACATAAATGGAAAAGCAAAGGTCAGTAGCACATTCTCTATTCAATATCAGTTGGCCTCACATTTTCATTTATCAGCTGCTTTGTGCTTCTGTCTTCAAGTATGTTTAGCCTTGAAGTCTTAGCCATGTAAGCCAAAAACAGATGAGGAGGAGGAAGATGAAAGAGGGAAGAGTTAGTGAGGTTAGCCAGCATATTGTGGCTTTGAGTAGCGTACAGCCAATTCAGTTTCACTTCAGTTGATAACCATGGAAAACCAACAAGAGGAAGAAACTCATCAAGTGAGAGGAAAAGCTCATCTACGAAAGTGGATTGAATGCTGTAAGCAAGCCTCCTGTTATTCTTAAGGCTGTTCAAGCAGGCTTGGAGTTTGCCATAGAATCTCATTGCAGTTCTGTGCAATTGCTCTAATTCTCCTCAATTTTTCTGTTCTCTCTCTATTCCTAGTACTTGAGTGATTTGTTGAGGCCATGAGTAAACAAGCAGGAGCTGTTAGAACCATGAGAGAATCATAGTGAAAGCTAAGTTATCCTGCTTTTTTTTTTTTTGTCATCTGAAAAGCAAGTAAAGACCTTGCTGTGCTTTTAGTAGATATTATGTAGTGCATTTTGTTTCTGGTGCTATCTGTAGCGTAACAGATGTTTTAGAGACTTGCGTCAAGTACACTCAATTTCTGATGACTTTGCTAAGAAAGGCAGAAGTTGCACATGTTTGTTGGCCTTATGGTGCTCTTTGAGCTTTTTTTCTGACCTGTGTGATGATCCTGTGTAACATTATATTGCAGGTATACTTCAGAGACCCTGAAAGGGGAAAAAATGATTATTTTTTTTGCAGGGCTGTAGATAGAAAGGACTGTGTTTGTGAGATCCATGATTGTCATATAAATACAGTTCAGATCAGGAATGCTTACTGTGGGTAGCTCCCAGGGGGCAATTTAGTAGATGTGCAGACAGCAGTTTCTGTATGAAGCTGATGTGCTGTTTAAGGAAAAATACCCAAACTCTTCAGGGGATTTTGGGAAATTCTTTGTGGAGTGTTTTCCATTGAGAAGCTGCAGATAGTTGCAATATGTTATAATTATCCATCTTAACGTGACTTGATTTGCTTATTTTACGTGGAAGAAATGAAAACGTTTTTACAAGCCCCGTTGGTATCCTGTTGTTAAATTCTTGCTTTATTTGTGGTGTTTCGTCAAACATAATCATTACAGCTATTTGCCAGACAATCATTTTATGATTTTTCACTGTGCAATGTTTTAAACTCCGAGAAGCAAATTTGCATATATCCCTGGTGCATTATAGAGGATTAGCTAAAGCTATTTCAGTGTAATATAATTCTTTTTAGTTCATTTTAATTTAGGGCAAATCCAGGCTAAATTTGATGAATAACTTGTTCCCAGCAAATAGCTTGTTTGTGCCTAGCTGTGGAAACTGTTTAAGACTTTTCAACAGAAAACTCATTTTTGTAAGGCACCCAATATAGTGTATAAAGACTTCCTCTATTCACTCTGCACATATTTAATCCTCGATTAAGTTTACTTAGGCTAAAACTTCATTTTCATACTTTGTCTTCCTGGAAGAAAACTGGAAGAGTCTGTTGAAGAGTCTGTACTCCCTGCCACGTATACTTTTGATGCGAGTTGACTGTGAAACTCTGAGAAGTACGGGAGATCTGTGGGAGATGTCCTGCAATCATCTGAGTGGAGGGATCTCGATTCCTATGGAGTCTCTTTATATCTGAGCAGATTGTGGGAACATGTGCAGGAGGAGAAGAGCATGCATGCGTGGTTTAGAGTGTTTCCTAGCCAGATCTGGGCTTGTGGGGTGGCTGGAATATGCTAGTGGTGACATCAGCCCTGTAGAAAATGGTTCTCAGGTGACTTTTGGACAGGTTCAGGTGAGTCTGACACCTAACCCAATCATCATTGTCAAGAAATACTTACTGTGCTGCTGGGAGAGTAGTCTTCCTTCTGGAAGTCATCTGCCTTGAGTCAGTTAAATCTGATTACAGCAAGGGGTATGTCAGTAAATCTTGTGTATCTCATGCTTGAAAAAGCATTGCAAACAGGCTCACGTGCTTTGCTACTAAGTATTAATTCATAATTGGATTGTAGTTTCATTTTGTTATTTTTTTTCTCTTGAAAACACAGTGTATATGGCTTGAAAATTATTTAAAGGAAACGTGTTTATTATATGGCCCTATCAAACGGATACCTGTGCGTGATTAAATGATGTGGGAGTGTTCAGCTGTAATTGCAAAGATTGATAGCCAAACAGAACATAACAAAACAGAAAGTTGGAAGCCAGCCTCTTTGGAGCCAGCATGTTATGGTCTCCTTGTTCTTTTTCTTGAGTCTTTTCTGCATCTGGGATGTGCAGGCATGTTGGGAATGAGAAATGGAGGGGGAAAAGGAAGCTAGATATTCATGTGTGTAGTTCTCCTTCTAGTTCAGCTGAATTGTTCAGACAACTCTGTATAAACTACATTTTTCAATAGATGGTAAATGCCTATTTTTGTAATGAAACTTAAAGAAAAAAGTAAGAAAGCAAACAGCTAAAACCCAAATGAGCAAGGCTTATGCTGTCACTGAATTTGACATAGCGTCTAGAAAAAAATTGGGGCTAACAGCACTTACAGAGGACAGCCAAAAACAGCAAGCTACCAAGCTACACCCTGGGAATAACACTTCTATCAAGGGCTGCCAAGTGTGGAAAAAGCGTTTCAGGTGAGATCACTGTACACTGTAGATTAGCAAAGTGCCAATTAATAGCTAGCATAGATTTAGGCTCTGTGTGGTACTGGTAATCCCCTGATTTATAAGCATAGAGGACATTAGCAAAAGTTATTTTTCACCTCGTACATTCATGTCTTAAAGTCTTGTTTTCAATAGAAGCATATCCCTATTATGATCAACAAACACTGAGAGAGCTAATAGCATATGTTAATGATGATTGTGCTTGACTTTTATTTCGGCTTCTAAAATGTTGTTTTAAAGTATTTTAATGTATTTAATCTGGAAGAAAAAAATCCACATTAGAGTTGGATGAATTTTCCTTTTTAATTTGTGCTTTCCTACTGGAAGTCAAGTTTGAAGAATTTCCAAGCCAGAAGATGGAGTTGATTGAAACAATTTTTTTTTTTCTTTAGAACAGCCATGAGATTATTTCTTGATTTATCAATGAAAGCAAAACTTTCACATTTGATGTAAGATGGAGTTCATATTTGCACGTGCAAATACTGGCTTGCTGTACATCTGGAGTCAAATTTCAGAGTGTTGCCAATGTTTCCCAGTAAAACCACGGACTCTGGGACTCTGCACTTTGACCGGCCTGCATGTTCCATAATGCATAACATCCACAAGAGAAAATCAACTTGTTGCAGCCCTGTTGCAGAGCATCACAGACTTGCCGATGACACCAATGCTCTGACTTTGCTGCTTCCAGTGTGTATGACAATCGATATGGCTGGAAACGCGTTAGGAATGTCTGAGTGAGTATGAGTCAGCCAAGAGCTTTAAAAGGGGGTTGTAGCCTGGGAGCAGTGGTTTTGTTTGGCTGCCAGATGAGAACTTAAGCCTTCCCCAAAATGCACTGCCTCAGGAGGAAGACAGAGGAACAAACAACAGTACAGAGCATCAGGGTGTTTGGAGGCAAATAGTTTATTCATGTGAATTCTCCTTTCCTTGGGCAGCTCTACTGCTCTCTAGAGAAAATTGATTTATTGCTGGTTGACATTTTCCTTGAGTAAACTGGAAACCATACTCTATGAACTTGCTTTCTGGCTGGTTTGAGAGGCTGCATTATGCTGTGTCTCTTGAGAATAAATCCTAGAGAGAACCAGTGAGTTTTATCACCTGCTTGCTAAAAATCAGTGCTATGGAGCTTATGCTAGACTGAGCCCTAGTATTTTTACATTTGTGCCATAATTTCTGAGCTCCTTCTTATGCTTAATCAATTTCCTGTGAAATCCAAATCGCTATCATATTCACCTGCTGTTTTCCCAACAAGTTGACCAGGAAAAACTTTGTTTCTCTTTGTTCCTGCTTCTACTATACCTTAAACGTAACGTTTTATTTCTTCACCAAACACTTAATTCTCTACCAATCTCAGGCAATCACTGATATTGTGTGTTCTTTCTAATTTGCCTCCAGTTTTTTTTTCCTCTTAAATTTTCTAAATATTCAGAACTTCGTGGTGAGCTGTTGCTAGCTCAGTTTCTGGTTTTGTTCTTTATTTCCTGCTCAAACTGTCTGCTTTTCCTTCTGACTGGTGTGCGCCAACACCTCTGAGCCAGGTGATGATCATGCCATCACTCATTAGTGACGACCAAGTTGCCTGGAGTAGATTAAGGTCTTGGCAATGTCTTCCTTTTCTGGTTAAATCGCTTTCCATTCTTCCAAGGTTCCCCTGACTTGGTCTTAAAAAGATGAGAAGCTGCCCGAAAGTCAGGAGTATATGTTCAAGATGAGGTCTAGTTGCTGCTTGAACTTGCTGTTACCTATAAGATATATATGGCGTACTGAAGCTGAAATTCTTTGACTTTGTGTTAAATGGCATGATTCTTGAGGAAAGGCCATCAACGCGCAGCACAGCCAGCCCATAATTGTGAAATATGTGGTCTTTCAGCTGATTGAATATGATAAAGTAAGCCAGGGGATGATTGAGAGGAATGGAATAAGGAAAGGACTACCTGTTTCAGAGTAAAAAGAAACCTCTGTGTAACTTAAATAGATACCCTTTTTTCTTCAAAAAAAAAAAAAAAAACCCAAGTAATTGCTGAGTGAAGTTTGAGTTTCAGCTGTTATGTGTGTGTGTGTGTGTATATATATATACATACATATAGTCACAGATAGTATGTGAAAAAATAAGTTGCATAAGGCAAAATGTGAACTAAGTAGAATAGCTTCTGATTTCACTCACTGCTAGCGAGCTTTATAATACACATTATCCAGTGGTGTGTTTTGAATTTAGTAATTGCTTACTAAATGGTTCCTTTGAACGGGCGTGAGGTTTAATTTCTTAGTATTTCCACAGGATGTATGTCCACTTGCAGTATACCCTTCAAAACAAGGAAATGTAACCGAAAGCAGAGCTTGACTGGTGAACCCCAGGACTCATTTTTGTGCTTGTGTGTCTGTACTTAGCTGAAATTACAAATGATGAGGAACAGAAGATTGATTATTGGACGCTATTTTACCAAATTAGCGTGGTGCAACCACAAAAATAACCCACTTAGTTGATATCTGCGGTAGTAACTTTGATTTTGACACCATTTTAAGTTAACTTTAAACATTTCTCTTAACTCTAACTGTGAAAATTATTTTTAACTGCATATTGGCGTTTTTCATGCTTGGGGAAATGTGTTCTCGAATAGCTGCCAATAGAACTTGTCTCATAGATGCCCTTCTTATCATCAGTTATTGTTCCCTCTTCACCACTGACAGAAAAATAACTGTAGTTAAAACCCATCACCATTGGTGCTGGGTGTTCTGACCTATTCAACAGAATGTATTTCTTTCAGAAATATTCTAGATGTAGTTGATATATTGCACTCTCTGGAACTGTATGCTTTTTCTTCTGCTTCAGCGTTTTTCTTCTAGGCTATATTACAGCTAGGGGGCTTGTGATCTGTCTTAGACGTTAGTGGAGGTTCATTATTTTTTTTTCTATTCTACTGATTTGGTAGCTTCGAAACTTCCTCAACTTTGTCTTTTTTGGAAGTTTATGGGAGTTGAGAAAAGAGCTTACTGCAATCATTGTTCAGGCTGTCTGTTCTCCAGTTGACTTCTCTATGACCACTTGCCAGCAGAAGTTGTTTAACTTTTATTATTCTTCTGGTTTGTAACGTCAGTTTTTCTAATTTCTTGGCATATAATTGAATCTCTACAAAATCTATTGAAACATGTCTAGTATTGAAGAAAAAAAGCTGCCTATCATTCTCTTTCCATTTACGTCTAATTTTTATCGCTTTCATGAATTATTCTGCATGTCCTTTAAATTTTTTTCCAGGGAAGATATTTGGGTTAGTTTTGAGCTGGTGTTATTCTTTGCTTTTTGACTCACAACCTGCCTATCTTTCTCATCTTGACTGCATGGCAAGATAATTGGCAGAAGGGCAAGCAGACATTTATATACTTTTTGCCCAAGATTCCTGCTGTCCTTAATAAAATTTCAGTCTTTTAAAAATCCTACGTTTTATCGGTTTGTTTTCTATTGGTAACTTCCAATTATTTTGAATAGGAACTAAGAAGAATAAGATGGGAAAAATTCAAAGCAGATCTGATGTCTGGTAAAGGAAAGTGATGAAGCCTGACAGAACTGTTACAACAGGGATATCGGCCAAATGGAAACACCCTCTGTACTTGGACAAAGGGAGAGCAATGTTGGCATCAGAGTGTAACGAGAGCTAGAGATGGCCTCTGCTCCTCTTGCAGTCTCAGAAGTGAAGCCACCTAGGTGTATTGGTATTCTAAAGATGCCTGAAGCTCTGTGGAAATGCTTGGGTTTTTTTTTTTCCCAATAATGCAGTGTGTTCTTTAACTGTGTTGTTATAGTGAAAGAAAACATGCCTTGCACTACACTGCTCAGTTCTTATTCCCATGTGCGTAGCAGTAACCATAGCATCGTGTTCACAGGAGATCTGGGGGTAGGAGGGATGACCACAGGATGGCTTGGACATGATTACAGTGAAACATATTTAATGTCATCTCATATTATTGCTAGTTGTCTCTTATTAAGTTGCAAACTCTTCAAATTCAAGACTTTTTCCCTTGCTATGTATGTCTGAGTTGTCTGAATCTTTTAGGTGTGACTGTTACATACATGGTGCATACTGCTGAGTTATTGCATTTGTGTATTTTCAGCTACACTGTTTTTCCAAGCAGTAGAGGAATCAGATCTTAAATTTATACCTGAATTTTCTGATGCTTTAAAGAGTTATCTTTTCTTTAGCATCTTACAGTGAAATATTCTCTGGAGCATCCTGTATTTGGGTCAGGAAAACCCAAACTCCAGCACTTCTAAGCTTCCTATCCAAAAAGAAGATTCAGGGAAGCAAAAATGATGCAAAGAAAAAGTAACGCTGCTGCTCATGTGAAACAGCCAAATTGCCCAGTTCAGTTCTTAAGGTTATAGCAGTATAAGTGTCTAGTATGTGAGTGTAGTTCTTTTCTTGCCTGGTTCATTGATAATGCTAATTGTTTTCTAATTTTGAGTTTGGGTATTTTTTTCTTATTTTTCTCTTTTAATTTTAAATGCTGCCTAATCAAAAGTTTCAGCCTTGTGTCACTGTCAATCTGACCATCAGTAGGACTGAAGGAATGAGCCCATTGATTCTTCTTACTACCCCTGCCCTACATCACCTTGAAGTGCGCCATCTTGAGCTTCTTGCAAGCACATACGTGTTTTTTTGTAGTTAGCACTTGAATCTGACCGCTAGTTTGGTTGCATGTAGTGAGGAGAGCTGTAACTCAGGTTGTAAGGCTGGTTCCACTTCGGATTAACCAATTCTGGTGTAATGAAAGTATCAGACTTAAACCTCCCTGAAACTGGTGTTTAGCTCAGTTGTTTTTAATGATCTCACATTGATGTTTGCGTGTCTTACTGCAACCCTAATGACAAAATAAATTTAAATGTTTTTCTTCAACTGCTGGAGGACTCTCAGGAATTTAAATTCTGGACTAGAATGTAGTGGAGAAAGCTTTAGAGAGAAGAACATAGGGAGTTTCAATTGAGTTTAGCTGCAGGCATAGGAAAATATGGCCGAAGCTAAAATAGAACTGTCTGATTTCAAGGTTGTTAGAGCTGGAGTCAATTTCTAGTCGTTATCCTACTTCTACTCAGTGGACTTTATTTGGATTTTCAGATTTCATCTGTATTTTCTATTGTACTGGATTTCAAGGTGCTGTATGGCACAAGAGCTAAGAAAGCATTAGACAATTTCTAATTCACGAATTATAATCTGTAAGTCTGAGAAACTTTATTTCGATCCAGTATTGTAAAGCTTTACAGAAATCTTTACAAAAACTTCATTTTCCCTGCGTAAATTGGTTTGGAGGCGGATGAAGTCTAATTTCAGAGAAGGTTTCCTTTTTGCTTCTGGAATTTGGCAAGAAATAACAACAAATCCAACTTTGTGGCCTCTGATATAAGAAAGGCAGAGTTGTCTGGGTTCACTCAAGTTTTCAGCATGGATCTGAAGCTGCTGGAGAGAAATGCTCCCCTGACCTTCACCAAGGCACTCGGTTCTTGCCCAGTTTCTGTACTACGTGCTGTGGTGTTTGAAAGCTGCTTGCAGTGGCATCTCTGTTAAGCAAAGAATGGGTGTTTGCAGATCTGAACAATGAAAGAAGATCTGTCAGCCTGTCAACACCTGTGAGTGCTGCTCCTTAGAGATGCCTGTGCAGATCAGAGGGAGGGCGGATGGAGGAGTCTTTGAGAAAGAAAATGTTAATTCAGCTCTTTCTGTGTCACGTCAGCTTTGATTTCTTCTTTATCTTTGTCTGCATCTCTAAATTATCTGCCACAACTCTGCAAGTGGTTCGAATGAATGAAGGCTTTGCTTAATTAAATTGTGAAGGGCTAAGATGCAGTTATAATCGAGTTACCCGAGCAAAATGAGAATATGGAAATAACGTGCAAGTGATTGGTGTGATCTACTGAACGCGAGTTTAGCTTGCTGGTTGTCTTACTGCTTTGGGATCACCTTGCGTATGATGCAAACTTGTGTCGCCTTGTATACTGATATAGCGGCACGCTAATGCTCCGTTTAAGAATATGATGATCATCAATTAATGTTTGTAATGCACTTGGGATCACTAATAAGTGCAGAGCATAATCAGGGTTAGAAATGTTTGGGGTGTTTTTAGTGTATTTTTTTTTCTCAGAGATAGTAAAATAACTTAAATGTTTTATTTTCTGGTAGTTCATTAGAGAAATTGATATAAATGGCGTCTTGTAGCTTGTGCTGAGTAATTGAGTTTTAAATATGGAACTTAATCTGAGGTGGATCTTATTGCACTGGCTAAATGTATGAAGCTAATATGTAAATAATGGCCTTTGCACTCTCTTTGAGCTGCACTGAGATGTGTTGAAGAAGCTGATCACGTGCGTTGTTCTACATGTGTAGAATTGTGATGATATTTCTTAATATTGGGCCCTGTGCAGTATACAACAGGATGAAAATAGAGATGTTTGCATTCTCAGGAGGACGGGGGTGGTCTCTGTTGTCAGTTATGAAGTGAATCGTAGAACCGTGAAACCATTAAGGATGTGTAAGACCTCTGAGATGATCAGGTCCAACCACAACCCATCCCCACGTGCGTATTGCCCACTTCCCTCAGTGCCACATATACGTGGTTCTTGTACACCTGCAGGGACAGTGACTCCACCACCTCCTTGGGCAGCCTGTTCCAATGCCTCAATGCTCTTTCTGAGTGGAAGAACTTCGTAATGGCCAATCTGAACGTTGCCTGGTGAAATTACAGTCATTTTCTTTTGTCCTGTTAGGGAAGTCAGTGATGTTGCTACAAACACATGTTATTTCTCCCAGAGATCTGAATTTAAATCCCTGGGTAGGGGCAGCACTTAGCAAGTTCATCTCAGTGCGAGATGTTTGTTCTTATTGGGTTCTGAATGAAAGTCTTCTTCCAGAGCACTCATTAGTGTGTGCTGCCCAGGTTAAACTGTCCGTGAATGTGATAATGCATGCTTTGGGGCTCTGCGTTTCTCATGTACCCTTTTGTAGTCAAAACACACTGGTGTTTTTAGTTCATTTTTTTCTGTCTCAAGTTATTCCAAGGCTATTGATGAAGAGAAGTAACTTCTTTTGCTCTGCTCTGGTCATTTTCTTGTAGAGGGTATCCACCTGGTGGGGGAATTGACAAATTGTTTTCTAGTTGAGGTATTTTTGGCAGTATGATCAGAGTAGCTGGTGAGTGTTGTTCCTACAGATCTCTAATGATGTTTTCTCAAGTCTTCCTCTCTTACATGCCAACTTATTTCCATGGACTGTTCATGTGGCCTTTTTCTTGCAAATATTGTCTGTTCCAGCTGCTCTGTCCTTGAAATACACTTCACATAAAGAACGCAGCAAACCTCTTCCATTTCCTAGTAATGAATGCAAATAGTCAGCTACTGCTGAAGGAATATAATTGTTGTATTTCTTGCACCTTTTCTGTGCTTTCAGATCCAGCCCCTCTCAGCTTTACACAGCGTGCTTAAACATAACGTCCAAGTTTAACCTCTGTCACGTGGCTCAGGGTATTGACTGGAAATTTTTGCAGAATTAATTGTTCTGAACCAAAAAGCCATTGGGATAGGTTTGTTTTGCTGAAAGGATTATCGACTTTTATCTAAAGAGATTATTTTTGTTTGATTCGTAATTAAGTAATTTCCCTTCTGTTGATGGAAATGTATGTCTCTAAAGTGTGTAATTAATTGAAAAAATTACCATTAAATTCAAGATGAAATCAATGTTATTAATTTCCTTTCAGAAGGCCTGTGTCTAGTACTGAGTATGGCTGTTTAAGCTGCAGATATAGATATTTGGCTTCAACGTTAGCACAGAAATTAAGATGCTTTTGATATTTAAAAGTAAACAAAACCTTTCATTGTACATTGTGAAGATGCTTTTTAGTTGCCATCCTGAGTCACACAAAGGAAAGCTTCTAAAGCCAGCTTTAGATACTGAAGGGAGGATACTGAAGGCTGAACAAAGAGGTTCTACCACTCCAGAGTCCCGTGTTGAGTATTCAAATCCAATCCCTCTTCAAAGGAGTTATAATATTTAACTTCTAGTCCAACTGTCCTATGTTTTATTTGTCCAACTTTGGAATTCTCTTAAAAACTTTTTTGGAGAAATTGCATTGTCTACGTGGGTCCAGACATAGACCTTGTATTCTTTGTCCATGCGGAATGATTAGAGTAAGTGAAGTGAAGGTGTAGAGGTCAGATTATCAACAGTAAATCATTAGTTGTCTTTTAACCTTTTAATGCCTGTAAGTTTAGATCAGGACAGGTGAAGCTCTTAGCTTTGATCATTTGTTGGTAGTTTCGTATTGCTTGTTATCTTTAATGCTTTTTTCTTTTAATAATAATAATAATCAGTAGCCAATGTCATTGAATATTAACAATCTCTTACTGTTCCTAATAGTTCAGTCCTGATTCACATCAGATCTTTTCAAATCTATTTAGTTGTAAGTTGAGATAGATAGTTGTCACACAAGAATCACCAAGGTTGGAGGAGACCCCCAAGATCATCCAGAGCAACCATCCACGTATCGCCAATGTTTCCCACTAACTATGCCTCCCAGTGTAACATCTAAACATTTCTCAAACCACCTCCTTGAGAAGCCTGTTAGAGTGCCTGGCTGCTCCTGTGGAGAATTTTTTCTAAACATTCCCCCTGAACTCCTCAGTGCAGCTTGTGGCCGTTCACTCTAGTCCTATTGCTTGTTACATGGGAGAAATGACTGAAACCCACTTCACCACAACCTCTTTTTGGATTGCTGTAGAGAGCAATAAGGTCTCCCCTAAGCTGCTGCTTCTCTGGACTAAACAATCTCTGTTCCTTCAGGTGCTCCTCATAAGGCTTGTGCTCCAAATCTCTCATCAGCTTCATTGCCCTTCTCCGAACACACTCCTTGGCCTCAGTGACTTGTAGTGAGGGGCCCGAAGCTGAACACAGTACTCAACGGTGCAGCCTCACCATAGCTGAGTGCAGAGGGACGATGACCTCCTGCTGGCATCATTATTTTTGAGACAAGCCCGGATGCTGTTAGCATTCTTGGCCACCTGGACTGGTGTTTAGCTGAGCATCAATCAATACCCCCAAGTCCTTTTCCTCTACACAGTGTTCCAGCCACTACCCCAAGCCTGTTGTGTTGCCTAGGGGTCTGATTGCCAACACTGAGGACTCAGTGTTTGGTCTTGCTGAACATCACCCCGTTGGCCTCACCCCACTGATGCAGCCTTTCCAGATCCCCTCTTTAGGGCTTTTCTGCTGCTAGGCAGATGAACACTTCCTGCCAACTTTGTGCCATCTGCACATGGTATTCATTAAATGTGTATTTGATTAGCTAATAAAAGAAATGTGTTGATTCTGTTTTTTTTCCTTCCCTTCCCCCCCCTTTAGCTCCCTGCTTAAAACCTTTTACCAGAACATACAGGGAAGGCAGAGGTGCCAGTCTTACGACTTTTATGTCGGATCACACAGATCCCCAGAGACTCCTTAAGCCTATAAAGATAGAACAGTCTCTTTTCCGTTTCTTAAATGGACTTCTACATTGGTTGTAAATAGCACTTCGGATCTAAAAGAGAAAGTGAGCAATTTGAAATAGTTCTTTATATACTTTCACTGTAAGCACAAGTCCACTCTCAGTTAACATAGCGCCAAAAGGGAATACCTGCTCTGTAGTTTGGTTTTGTGATTTGTTTTATTTCTTTGCTCTTTCCTTGATTATTTTTTTTTTTAACTTCATTCTGTTGGTTAATCTATGTGCTTTATTCAGTGCAGAAGTTAATATTTGAACATCAAAATTAATTAAGCAAACCAGTCTGTCTGAAAAGGGATTTTAAAAATACGATGAGGTGTACACAAGGTGGAAAAACAGATTTTTGTTTTTGGCTAACTCTAGAACTGCCCTGTTGCTTCTACCTCAGTGTTGTCTTAAACAGTCTAGAACTGCTGGCCAGAGGTGATTAGCAACTGAAGCTGAAATGTTTCCTTCTGATTAATTAGAGACCAATTAGACCCGACTGGAATTCCACATGAATCGTTTCACTGCTGACAGGAGCAGGTGGATCACAGCAGGAGCTCTTGTCGGATGAGAGATGCGCTTTCTGTCTTGGATAACTTACCAAGAGCATTGCATGGTTTGTAACATATTTAGGGGTTAATGGAATTAGAAAATGAGTTAAGTTTCTTCACGCTTCAAATATTGCTTAAAGTCAAGCTCAGTTTTGAAAATATAGGATGTGTTTTTTTCCTCTTTTCTAATTAAGTAATGAGGTTTTCTTTAAATGAAATTGATTACTATTTCCTAACAAATGTGTCTGAATAGAGCAGGGAGCTTCCTGTTCTCTTAAACAGAAAATTTTAACATCTAAAATAAATGAAAGAAATGACTAGAAAACTAGAAATTTTTATGTCTATGTTGAAGTTGAAGTTTTCAATCATACTGATGTTATCTTCTATTTATTTATTTGTAAATCTAATGATCAGTACTTCGCAGATTCAGCATTTAGGAGTCCTGTGTTACTACCAGGTGTTCCTCAGTAGCCAGAGAATGGCAGGAAAGCTTTGGTTGGAGGGGATCTTAAAGCCTATTCAGTTCCAATCCCCCTGTTACAGGCAGGGTTGCCATGCGCTGGATCAGGCTGGCCATTTTAGGATTTGCTTTCCCATATATGTATTTCTATATATGTTAGCCAATTCAGACTGGAGTTTACCAATGTTTTTGTTGATACAGTCTAAGCTGTTACTGCTGCTCTGGTCATGTAAAAATGATCAGTGCTGCAATGATTTATTGCCAGCATGCTCTTAGTATTGGAAGAAGCAGTAAAGGTTCCCTAATGAATAAATCAGGTGTTTTTTGAATTGCTTAAATTTCACAAAGGCGTTGTGTTGTTCTCTGCTGTATTTGGCAACCTGCATCAGGCAACGCGGAGAGTTCTTGCAGTATAAATTGCTTATGCATATTTAATTCCAAGTACTTGTTGGAACTGGAGCTGTTTGATAGGAATCGTAGAGATCTTTGCTGCTTCTAGTGAGCCTTTCTCTTAGGATTGTCAGATAACTTATGGAAAGCAGTTTATCCAAAAGTTGGTATTTGTAGAAAGGTTTTGGAGAAAAAGTTTAATGCCAGGGTATTTGCATAAATTAAATCACAATGTGTGCCTGCAGAGTTAATGTAAATGCTTTTAAGGATGCAAGTGGATGCTATTCTTAATCCTTTCTTAACATACTAATCTCACTGCAATTGTAAAAGTGAGCTCCTGATCCTTCCTTGGTACAAGTAAAGCACTTTTATTTCTTCGTTATCTTCTCTGATGAAATAAGCATGCTGATTTATGAACCTTACTTGAAGCTTTATTGCAAACAGTTGGGGGTTAGTATATCTAATATGGCATCTGTGCATAATTACGCATCCATCATTCTTCCTTGGGCTACTCCATTAAGTGTCAGCTCAGTACTGCAAGCGTAATGGTCCTGGTATTTTTATCAGCACGAATGCCACAGATAAGAGTTCCTTAGCAAAATCAGAAAAAAGAAAATGTCTTAAAACAGTAAACTTGAAATAAAATTCAATAAAATAAGTGGAATTAAATATTCTGTACGTATTCCTTTCTGTAGTTGTATTCATTTGTTTGAGCTGAGTTGAGAAGTAACTTATGGCAGTCTAATCAATCTTTTGATCTCTTTGTCACCTTGTACATATTTGAAATAACACAAGTTTTCTTCACAGCACCTTCTTTTACAGTGCCTTCTACAGAGATGGGTGAAGTCAGAGAAACGTGTTCGAATGGAAAAAGAGTTGAATTTAAAATGTTGGCATTATATTAATGCATACATTGATCATGTTAACTTCGCTTTGATTTCTTGGAAGCTTGTCTGAAATCTGACTTTTTATATCACATTTTTATATTGTGGAATAGAAAAGAAGGGATCAGGGAAATTAAATACTAATTATGTTTACTTCACTGTGTTGAAACTTTTCCAGCAATTCATAATGAAAATATGGTGAAAATATACAGAATGAATGTTTGTGTAAACCGAGTGTGAACTCTACAGTTTCAATGCAGTTGTGCAAACTGACAGATAAATTCAATTTCTCGAATTCTGGCAGTGCTTAATTGCATGTTGTTTTCTTTGGTGATGCTTTGTGTCACAGCCTTCTAAATGCAGATCTGTATGGTTCCAGGGATGTGAACAGAAGTTTTTAGTTTTATGGTGATACATCTCCATTTCACAGAGTTTTGAATACTGTAGTGAATATGTAGGATTTGTTTCTGTTGGGAGCAAAGCCTCGGGGATTTGTATATATGCTCAAGCAGTGAGCTAGAGTTCTAATGATTTAAGGTAACTGTAAAAGCCAAGTAAATGAAGGTAGTATTTGTTATTGTGTGTTCCATAGCTACTTAGAAGCACAGTAAGGGAGCAAGAATCTGTATGGTAGGAAACTGAAGGACCTGCACCCATCTTCCTGTTTGCAGTTGTGCACGTGAGTGGTCTATGGAGGTGTTAGCTTTTCATCCCTTAGTCTGTGGTGTTCAGCTATAGGTATCCAAATATTTATTGAGCGTAAGGGAGAAATAAGGACGCCACATACTCATGTCTGACTGTCATCCAGAAGAGTAATACAGGTTTACAACAGCAATTTGGTGATTTCATGCCAGAAGAATGCTTGTCCAGAACCTATTCCAAAGGTTGTGAATTGCAACTACTGTGATACTGTCCTGTGCTAAGATTTGCATTCTCTTCATTCATCCTCAATACTGAATTACTAAGTGAACAATTCTTTCCCCAGATTAAACCAAACCTTTTTTATGGTTGTCTTGTCCCACTCAGTGGGTTTTGTGGGTGGGTAATCTTCTCCAATCTCCTGAGTCAGCCTTCCCTAAGTCAGCAGCAGTCACTGCTGTGATGGAGTCGTCCAAGACTCAGGGGAATAATATGCATCAATTTATTGAGAGTGTTCTTATAACTAATACAGTACTTAGAGGTAAAATTGATTCATTTGCTAACAACGATTAGTAAGTGTTACCAAGTAAAAGCACCAGCTAAGGGGTGCGGGAGTTATTTCTATGTTAAAAATTCTGAGACGATATTAGGCAGTGGCTGCAGCAGAGAGTGAGGGAATAAAAGAAGATAAATAAAATGGGAAAGGAGAAACACATACATCCACGCATCGGCAGACATAACAAAGCAGTTCACCGCTCCTTGATCCAGCAATGTCTTGGTGTCAAAGGGTGCAGATCTTTAGTAGTGGTGAGTTGTCCAAGGAGTGATGGTCAGTTGGCAACGACTGCCGATGTACTTGTTCTATAATCCAGGGTGCCCAGAACTGCTCTTTGGGAGTGATAGCTTCTGGCTTTAGGACTGTCATTAGGATCTCTTTAGTTTCTGTTTTCCAGGACTCGTGTATTTAAATCAGCAGAGATAAGAGGGAGCAAGGAGACACTAGCTTGTATCTTGCCTTCACAGGATACCTTGGTATCATCTCCTGTCTTCCTGTATGAATCTGAATATATTTGTTCCCAGGTCAAATCTTCAGCCAGAGCACATTCCCATTCAAAAGCAAACAGCTTCTGGCTCTGTCCCAAGGAATGCTTGTGAATGGGAAACTGTCTGAGAAGTCTTGCTGATTGTTTCATGTTGATTTGAGACAATGCATCCCTTACCAGTCTTAGGGAATGGTTTTGGACGAGGTTTGTATTTAAAAGGTGATAGAAACCTTTTCGGTGAATAGGTTATTTTGGAAGGAAAGGAAAAAAATATCCAGGCAAATGTAATACAGGTTGTCTTTGTTCCTTGATAAAACAGTTACAAACCCCAAAATAATCTGAAAATAGCTATTCACAGTCACCTGAAAGGGGAGAAAAGGGTCCTTTAAAAATGAAGATGCTCTGCCAAATTTTTCTTGGATGCTGAAGAGTTTTACAAGTTTCTGCTATTTCTTTTTATTCCAAAAATAGCACATATCAACTGAGTGGTCATCAGTGGCATCCTGCAGAGAGAATAAGTGCTTTAAAAATGTTTTTACTCTGTTTAGGTTCTGTGAGTTACACTTTTGTGTAGCGTCGGTACAAAAGACAGAACTACTATTGAAGCTGCTTTAAAACTCTTCAGAAGTTCGGATTCAGACAGATTTGACAGATGAAAGCATCTGGGTGAAGACTGGCTGACAAAATAAGAAACAAGAGGCAATTCCGTATGAATAGGGAGAACGATTTTATGTGACTGATGACTTGTAGATGCGGTTGACAAGTATCTGTTTCAACTGCTTCTAAATTCTGAGCAAGTACTATCCAGTGCTTATTTTGCATTTGAGCTATGATTTATAGCACGTGCATCTGGCATTTGTGGTGTTGGAGTGGAGGAAAAAAAAATGTTTAAAAATAAGGATGAGAGTTTCAGTAATCTGTGGATAATCAGCCTAAGTCTGATTTAAAGATATTAACATTTTCTCCTGAGTTTTCAGAGAAACAGAATTGTTTGCAGAACTTCAAAAGCCAGTTATTATTAGCTAATAGGATAATATACAGAAACTCTGGGGGAGAAAAATATTGTGATATAAAATGGATACTTTGAACTCAGCAGTGTAATAGAAAGCAAAAAAAATTGAGGAACAGGATGCCTTTCCTGCGACAGCTCTCAGCTGCTTGAATAAAACCTGCCTTTGAATTGCTTATTCAGGTGTGCTTTATGCATTTTCTAACCTTTGCCTTAGAAGTCCAGGAGGCTGAATAATGCAATAAAAGCAAATAGGACTCTTGTTTCAAATAGCTGATGATGAAGTGAATCAGTATTTCCTAGAGATTTGGTTGTAGGATGTCAGAATTGTTTGACTGTTTTCTTAGAGCAGTGCTTTAACTTCACCTAAATACCCTGAGTTGTGCTCTGAAGAAGTCAAGGGATACTCTTCAGTTAAATCTTTCAAAGATATTCCTATTTATCCTATGCTAACAGATGTGCTTTGTCAAGTGATGCCTCTGATGGTGCTGGAGCTTTACATATGTATAATCTGTGCTCCCTCCCATGAATCTTCTTCCCAACCAGCTCTGAACACAGCTAAGTGATTTTCAGGGTTGTGTGTGGGTTTTTTAATTTATTTTTTTTATTTTTATTTTTTTTACTTCTATTGCGTATTTGGTAGCACAGTTTTCAAATGCGAAAGCAGTATTGTAGGTCTGATTTACTTTGTTACAACAACAGGTTGGGTTTTACTAGGGTTAGGTAGGTAAATGCATGATGTAGTGAATGGAGAAATGGTGCAGTGTAGAAGCTCCACATTCTGCTGCTCTTCTCTAGTCCAGTAATATAATAATAGAAAGTAGAACAAACATTGCATGCACTTCTGGGCCTGTAGCTTAACTGTGAAGTAAAATTGGCCAAACGGACTCCCTTAACAAAATAAGAAGCTGCTTAGTTATGAACACATTTCCATTTCATAATGTCAGATTTCAAATGTATGCACGTGACCACTGAACGATGTGTAGATCCTTGGGACAGGTTTGGGAACAGATAGGAGAAGTGGTGGAACAGTAGGTTTCAAACAGAGTAGATGCAAAGAGAGAGGAAAAAGGGGTGGTGTTGGAGCATGTCACATGTGAGTTTATAAATGCTGAGACAAAATTTCATTTATCCCTGTTAGGAGTTTGTCAAAATGATTTTAAGTCATATTTAAATGTAAGATTAAATAAAGGAGTGATTTGAGGAAGCATGGTCTTGGAAAGTGTTGTCTGTAAGGAGATGCATCATGGTGAAAGACTGGAGAAGTTGTCATTAATTCCAGTGGGCCAATATTTATGAACAGCCTGATAAGCCTGAGTGAAATAGCACTGGGCAAGCATTTCCATACTTGTCTCTCTCCCAGCTGTTGATGTTCTACAAGTGCATTCGTCTCATAATGTGAAGTATCGCATGTTATGTTGCACATTACGTTTACTTCACTGAGACTTTGACTTCCAAGCAACATCTCTTCTGATGTCAGAAAATAATCGCTAGAATTTTGTTGCCTGAAAAAGTGTTTACCATATCAGCCTTCCTTTTTTGGCTAGTAGAGCCACAGACCTCAGCCCTATGCAGGCTGCCTTATTAATTCTGCTCAGACCTCACGTTCCCAAATCAGTGCAGTGCTGTTTCTCTACCCAAGCATTCATCATTAGTCTGGTTTGCAATGTAGCACGCTTTGTGACAAGGCACTGACGTGTTAGACATAAGCAATCAGGTGGAATATTATTGTAAGGCAAGGAGGGCAGAAAAGCTCTTCTAGAATTAATAAGGGAATAAAAATGTACATTTTATAGCTTTTGTTTTCTTTAAACAGTTTAGAAAGAAATTGTTGTCAATTTTGGGAGATCTCCTGCATTCTGCTTGTAACCTAATTGCACTTTGCTTACTGCCATCATTCTAATGACAGACAACTGGTAAAGCCACGGTTTTAAACCTCTTAGAAGAGTGCTTTTACTGTTTCATGGAGAACTAACTGAGCATTGTTGTGTAATGAAATCCCTATACAACTAAGCGATCAGTTTGGCCTTCAGGTTGAAGTCCAGCATTTTTGCTAACCAGGGATGAGGTGCTGTTTCAATTATTTATCTTTTGATCACTGTAAGCAATCGTTCGTTTAGTTCATCCCTTTCGTGGTACATTTCAGTGGAAAGTTGATCTCGTTGGCCTTGAGAAGTATGGTCTTTACAGCGTTTAGGGTTGGTTGTTTTTTTTTTTTTTTTACAAGGCAGTTGTGGCCACCCAAAATAAGAAAAAAATGGTCTCTGCTTCTGAGTACATCTCCTGATTTTCATTTTGGAATTTCATTATAAATAAAATATTCTCTTTTGAAAAAACTGAATATAAGGGAAACAAGTCCTTGTGCTGCACCCCCAACAGTGAGAATTCCTGGAATTAAGATGGCCTTGAGTGGTGCTGCAGTGATTTACATCAGCTGATGTAGGACCAGAGGTTCAGGTGTGTTTACATCAAGAGGAGAAAAGCTTTTATTACTCACTGAGTAGTTTTTTTCTGGATCTGTTATTGTATCTTATTTGGCTTTGCTTGTACATATTCTACACAGTAATATTATTATTATTTTGATGGTATCAGCAGAACGGTAGCTGGCAAGAGGAGATAACAAACTGCAGGAGTGCTATCACTTCTGCTTTTAAAATGTCATTTGTTGTACAGGTTCTCAGAGATCATTTGCACCCTGGTTTCTCGCATATGTCAGTGGAAAAGCTGTATGTGTTTTCACCTCCTCCTTGTCGAGTCAGCCAAATCATCAACATCTTATCGGGAGTGACTGAGACAACTGGGATTGCTGAGCGTGGAGAAGAGGAGGCTCAGGGGGCCCTTACTGCCCTCTACAACAAACTGAAATGAGGTTGTGGTGAGGTGGGAACCAGCCTCATCTCCCAGGTAGAAGTGTTCTGGGGGTGTTCAGAAATGTGGAGATATAGCACTGGGCGCTTGGTTTGTGGGCATGATGGGAATGGGTTGAGGTTGGATAGATGATCATAGCGGCCTTCCCAACCTCAATGATTCTGTGATTTCTCTGCAGCTACTTCAGTACATACTGGTTATTTGCTGTCCTCTTAATTTACTTGAATGTGGATAAGCATTCATAATACGTCTGATTATTTCTTCTGCCTTAGAATAGTAATGTTTTCCTTGTAATATTTAGTTGGAATATTCAGATTATTTTAGTGAATAGCATTTGGAACAAGTAATACTTGTTATGGGAAACTGGCAAAGTGTGGGAAGATGTTTTGACACACACACCTGTATGTTTTACTACTATGTGTGAATCTTTATCTTCACTAAGCCTGTGTGATTTTTGCTTACTAACCACTACCAAATGCAGAATGTGATGAATTTGTAGACTGTGCTTTAACATACGAAAATGTACGTCTTAGCATTCTGTAGTGCAATAATGCACGCATCTTGCAACACAAAATGGGTGTTCCCGTTCTGTAAAAGTGGGTGATAAAATCAAATGCTGCTATTGCTCCTGATTTTCTGTGAAGTTCTCCAAGAAATTTGTTTCTCTTCTATTGCCTGATTTTTATACCCTTGGAACGTGATCCTTGTTTTCATCCGATTACTCCGTTAGCAATTACATGCTTCATCTCCAGTGAGTTTGTCTCCTTCTCTGGAGATGTTTAAGGCCTGCCTGGATGCCTACCTGTGTGACCTGGTTTAGGGAACCTGCTTTGGCAAGGGGGGTTGGACTCGATGATCTCTGGAGGTCCCTTCCAACCCCTACAATTCTGTGAGCTGGACTGCTGTTTCCATTGCAGCTTTATTTTCTACTAGAGGTCTAATCTGGCTTTGCGACTCTATTTGTGTGTAACGAGAGGAAGGTTGATAAATATTACTGTATTGATATTTTTCTTGTCCTTATCACAAATTTAATACGAAATGATCGCTAGACTTGAGAAAAGGCTTTTCCATGAGATTTTCCTCTTCCTATGAAAGCATATGATAGAGGATTTTTTACAATGATTTACATTGAGTTATCTCTTGAAAGGGCTACTGAACTGATAGTGCCGTGTCAATTATTATACCCCATTTGTTTTATATTCAGTAAACTCATTTAATTTCAGTATGCCGTAGGTCAGTGCAATCGCAATGGAGGCAAAAGAGTATCCAGTGTTGGGTATTGAGATACAGAATCGGCTGCACAGCTTTCTTCACCCGACTCATGAGTCCTAGGCATATTACAGCCTTTTCTGCCAGTTTTAGTGTCTGTATTGCAGAGAGACTTATAGAAAGATAATTCAGTCATATAATTAAAGGTAACACAATGAAATCGACAGTGAGTATTTAATGATATTCTCTTAGTTAAAGTAAAATGCTGTTTTTCTGTTTCTTAACTGAATAAAATAACACTTAGAAGAAGCCAGGTGCACTTCGGTCAAATAGAACATACATGTTAACCTCCTGTTGATTTCAACCATGTACTTACATATGCCTGGAGAAGTTTTGGAAGCCCCATCCTTGGCTGGGGACATTCCAGGTCCCTCTGGACCAGTCTGTGACCACTCTAATCTATATTAGATATAGATTATAGATATTAGATATATGTATTATATATTATTCAATATAAAATATATATATAATATAAATATATATAAAAATATAATATGTATATATAATATATATAATATATATACAATATATATAATATATAATTATTATTATGTATTATTAGATATAATATATGTAATATAGATATTAGATATAATATGTGTTGATGCAGGGGAGTGGCAGGGGCGAAGGCCTTTAAGGGTCCCTTCCAGCTTAAGCCATTCTATGATTCTGTATTTTCTATTTTCAAATAATTGAGTTTTAAGCATGTAAATAGCTTAATCAAAAGTAGTAATGTCATTCATTATTTTAAATTCTACATGAGATATGAGAATGAACTTTGATAAGTGGCAGAAATGTCATAGAGGAACTAACACAGGTTTGATGTTAGAAATGCAAAACCCAATTGGAAGGTCCATGCAGGAATGTATGTGAAATATAACATAAATTTCCTTCCAGTCTGATGAGTGGATTTTCAGCAATGTTTTGTAGGACTGCTGCCAGTAGAGAACTGCAAAAATTGAGAGTAATGTATGTGGTGTGGAGGTGTATGCAGTAAGAAAGTGGCAGACAGCTTCAGGTTATCAGCTGTTTCCTATCAGCGTTGTTTCTTTTAGCTGGGACTTGAACCCTTTTTTACCTCCTTCTCAAGTACAGATATAGTAGTAGACCTGCAAGCAGAAATCCATCTGGAGGAATGTATCAAGGTCACAAAGCTTCAATCACTTCTCTGAAATGCTCATTTTGTGCTAACAATACTGCTGCTTGAATCATTT
Source organism: Lagopus leucura (assembly GCF_019238085.1). Lineage (NCBI taxonomy): Eukaryota > Metazoa > Chordata > Aves > Galliformes > Phasianidae > Lagopus > Lagopus leucura. Next base: position 16,310,749 of record NW_024962267.1, on the reverse strand, counting down.
GCAAGCTCAACTTAAGGCGAAGCTTTTACTTTGTGGGAGGTGAGCTAACGTGGTGCTCTGGGGAGAAGAGCACACGGGGAGAAGTCTGATGATAACAGCAGTGATGGCTGCTGTCAGATGCAACAGAGCAATGAGCTGTGTTTGTGTTTCTTGCTTAGAGGTTCTAGGAGCGTGTTAGTTGGCCACAGCAAGTGAAATCAGGTCCTTTTCATACTTTGAATCCGGCCAGGAGAGAACGCTGCTAATGCAGTGTCTGTCCAGGGACTCTGTGCAGTCTTTCACCTTTTGGAGTCAGAAGGAATTTTTTCTTCATCTCACTGCACTGTGTAGTGTATAGCAGAATTAAATATTGCGTATCTCAAACTGAAATACATTATACCTAAAAATAACGATCCTTAAAAAAAAACCCCAGTGTACATATTCCTCAATTCTCAAGAGGGTCTTATATTTTACCTGGTGTCTCTATTAACCAAATGCTGTTTCTGGCTACAGAAAGCCTGTTTGTTTTTCCATACTGATTGTAACAATAAGTGGTGTTTAGTTGAAGTCTGAGTCAGAAGGGAGGAGCTGAGGTAGTAAATAACTGTAAAGCGAGCGTTCTTGTGTGCCTTGCTAGTTACAATGTGTGCTGCTTGAAATTAAAATAAAATGTAGGCTCCACTCTGGGAAAAGCTATTTCAAGGAAACTTGCTTTCCCTCTGATACTGAGCATGCAGAAGTAGGCAAAGACTGATGAAGAGTAATTGGTTATGAATATTTTATCCATGAAAAAGGAATTTTTGGTGTAAAAATAAGGCAGAAATGGGTGAAGAACAGGAGCTGAGGAACTGAGACTCTAGGAAAGGGGGGGGGGGGGGCGCATATATTTCCCTTCCGTCCTGTTTTTATAGTGCAGAGAGCAAGGAGAGTTGAGGCTGTAGTGAAGAAAGTACCCTTTCACACCCTTACAGAATGTGTTTCAACTTATGTTACCACACTCCCTAAACAACGCTTGTTTTCCACTGGTTGTTGCCCACAATAACTGTAAATATAGAAAGCACAACAAGGATTGGCATTTAGTTTGTTCTACAGATAGAACTTGACTTTCCTTCTTGATGACTTTTTCTTCTGTTTCCTTGTGGTCCACTGGATGGCTCTCTGATCACTCACATTGTGTGTGACCAGCCATTTCTCTGCAGCTGTGATCTTTTGTTTCGTATTGCACCAACACCTTGATTTCTAAGTGCCGAAGGCAAATGCTGCTACTTTCAGCAGCAGAAACAAGTGGTAGAATATCATATCCCATACCAAGAGCAGACTTGCAGGTGGTCACATCTGCACAAGGTGACAGAGATGCTGCAGCGTCCGTGGTAAGAGCGATTTGGATAGGAAATGTGAAAAGCAGAGCGATGCACGGAAGGCTGGAGCAGCTACGACTCTGACTCCTGCTTTGCTTTTCCTCAAGTTTGTAAGGTTTTCTCTGAGAAGAGGAATGGCAAAACAAACAGATATAGGCTGATACGCACTCTTGAAAATCTATATTATATCTTAGAGATGGCTAGTAGAGAAGTAAATCCAGCAGACCGCTGATGCTGTAGTCAATCAAAACTGAAGAATGCAGGAGCTCTTTCTAGCTGTCTTTCTCTATAAATCACCTTCTATCTCTTCTTGGGAAACAGTCAACTTAAAACCCAAGAATTTCTTGGCAGTGCTGAAATCAGAAGAAACCTAGTTTATATTCCCAGAACTGCACAGAGCAGAGCTGGAAAGAGTTCGATTTCTGCACAGGAGCAGAATAAGCTTCTTCAAAAAATGTACATTCACAAATTAGTCTAGCACTATGTAGTGACAGTGCTATAAATTGTATCGTAGGAATTACTGATTTAATGCTCTTTGGAAATGATTTAGAATTAACACATAAGAAATTCTTCATTCTCTTCATTTCTGTCTGGTTTTACTTGGGTGGATAACTCAACTTGTGCCTGTATTGTTAACAGGGTCAGAGAGCAAGTGAACTGCAGCCCAGTTATCTGCCTTGCTTGCCTTGTAACATCACTTTTTGGCTTTGTTTTGGACCGTTTCCTCTAATGCTTACCAGAACTAAAAGCTTTGTATTACTTATTGCTGATATTCAACTCATTTCATGTCCACAGAGGCGATGTTTGGAGATAGAAGGGGTACCCAGGATGTGGCCTTCGGTAATGTAGACTTCATGCTTGGCCTTCAAGCTGTGGGCCAATTTGGACATTTCTAATTACTGATTAAGACATTGCTCACTTATGCATGCAGGTTTTTTTCCAGAGCGTAGCACCGTATTCCATAGAAATGCAATATGAACACTAAGCTGATGAAAAACAGGCCAAACTTGCTTTCCTCCACATCAGAAAGGTCCACAAAAGTCCCAAGTTAAGGCAAAACATAGGAAATAGGATGTTTTTGTTCTCTAGTGACAGATGGAGTCCTGAATTCAGTTCTTTTCCATTAGAATCAATGTTTTCTGTGTCTCTGTTGCACTTAAGATATTCAGTAAGGCTTTAGAAGAAGCTTGCCTTTCTTTAGTGGTCATTAGTCCTCTCAATGAAGTTTTTCTTCTTACTGTGTCTTCCTCTGCTCTGAATATTTGACTTTAACTCTTGTTATGTGGGTGACATGGGTCTTGAAATGGTGCAGAGTTCAACTACTGTGGAAACGAAGAAGGTTGGACTGGTGGAATCATGCAGCTGCTGTGCAGTAGATGAATGATTTAATAGTTCACTGCAGTCAAGTAGCCTATTTTTAACTTTTTTAGAAGCGTTCAGTAGTTTTCCCTAATTGCTAAACAGTCTGAAAATAGTTCCAAGGTCTTAAATGATAGAACCTCTTCTAATTAGCAAGATGACATTCTCTCCTTGTCTCAGCAGATTTCACTTCAGGATTCTTTGAGGCTTCTTGGAACATACTGTGGTGCAAAAATAATTCCCTCAAAGAAGCAATATTTTGGAAGGTATTAATAGGAAAACCAAACAAAAACCAAACCAGCACTCCCAAGCAGGAATTTATTTTAAAGAACTGTATGCAAATAATGTTTCTGACTATGTAAATGGAGTTTTTATAATAAGTAAAAGGTACATATTAGTTTACTAGGTAGATACTTAATTTTTTCCTGTATTCAATTATTGAAGAAGTTGAATTCTTCTAGTTCCAGATGGAATGGTAATGACACAAAAGTGATTCATGTCCTGTCTTAAATATGTTATCTAAGATAAGGTTCATGTAAGGGAAGGAACAGTAAGAAGCAGAAGCCACAGTGGGAAAAGAATAGATCGGTAGCAGAGCATTATCTGGGAGTAAGGACATGATCATGAAATGAGTTCCTCAGAAAATAATGCCTCCCATTTATTACAATGGAAACTATAACAGGTATAAAGAGCACAGTAACGCTACTTCATAAAGCGTACGCTCAGCTACGAGACAGTATTTATCAACACTGTCACCAGCATTAGCTAATGCACACTACTGGTTGATGGAGATGCTCTTCATTTCATGCTGTGACAGCTATGCGTGCCCATCTGCGACGCGGCTTGTGTGTCACACTGCTGTCTCCACTGCTGAAACGCACCACCCAGCACCTCACTGTGCTCACGTCTGCTGGTGGGTCTCTGTAAATGTTCAGCAAGTGTCGGTGGCTGTCAGTAGGTGATATTTTTCCATATGGAATAATTTGGTGGTTTACCCTTGCTTCGCGCCCCCTTCTGTGTCAGGTGCCGTTCTGTCATCATGGCCCGTCACACGACGAGAAGATGTAACAGAATATTGGTGGGAAGGTTCCACCCCTACAGCCATACCACCAATATCTGCCTCTGACACTGTGGGCCAACAGAATAAAACAGGGGCAGTGCTTTTGGAGCAACCCTTGGAGAGATGTGAAAATATAGTTTTCTTTCTTAGCTTCATTTGCTCTCGCTTCACCTATTTTAATAACACAGTATTTATGAAATTTTTCTGTGCTGGTACTTCATTGTGCAATGCTCTGGAAATGGTATTCTAAACTGGAAAAAATTTTCAATTGATGCTGATAATAACTGATTTTTAAGCTGCTAAGCAAATCAAGAGTATGATCGTTACAGATGGATTTTAAATTATGGAAGCATAAAACTATAGAAAACTATTAATATGCAAGAAATAAGGCCGATATTGTGGTCGTGTACCAGAACTGACAAATACAGCGTGCGTGATTATTTTTGCTAGCTACTAATTTTTTAGCAGCATGTAGTTGTGGGAATAATGAGCTGCTTCTGTTGGTCTGCTTTCAACATCATGGTATACAACTGCATTTCTTTTCACACATCTGCATTTACACAGGCGCCTGTTGGTTGCAGGCATAGGGAATCCGTATGCGCTTCTCTTTGAAGGAGGAAACTCTTTGTGTTTTCCTCTTTCATTAGTCCGTTAGACAATGGTCATTCTATTTCTGCGTGTGTGTACTCTTGCAGTGTTTTGAAAGGGATTGACCTGATTTTGTGCCAGAGTGGTAATTCATTTTCATGTATTGCCACATGAAACGTTTTTTGTCTCAAAAAATCTGGATCTTGATTTTTTTTTTTTGTCTTGTAATATGAGATACTAAAGTATATTTTCACATATATATCTTCTCTCCTTTTACTGCATGCGAACTCACGTACTCAAAGTAACAAAAATATGCAAAATGGAAGGAGTAAAGAATTTCTGAAGTTATTGCCTAAGATGAGCTTAAAAATAAACTAGAAAAAGTAAATGTGTTAAGGTGAACGTGCCAGCAATATTTCTTCTGATAAGTGGTATTTAAGATAGTATAATAGCCTTAAAATGTTTTAGAGCTTCTTAGTTTGAGAACATGTAAGTGCTTTATTTGCTTTGAATTAGCTGCAGGTGTTTAAGACTTCTTTTAAAGTAAACAGTATAGAAAAAAAACCTCGATTTTTAGAATGAACATTAGTTAGAATGCTCTGCGCTGCCCTAGCTCTAATGGACAGGTGAGTGAGGAAGAGACTTCTGAAGAGAGCCTTCAGAGTAGAAGGGTCAGGCAGGAGAGGCAGAGGGGGGTAGGTGAGCTTATAGTGCCCTTTGAACTCAGATGTAGCAAGGTTTCCTTGGCCAAGGCAAAACACAAAGATGTTATTCATGACAGAGAGCAGAATCTTGTAACTTAGTTATCACTAAGTTAAGGTTTTCATTTGAGGCTTTCCTTTTTTCTTCTTCTCTTTTTTGTATTAAAGGAGTCTGGCAAAACTGTTGGTGTCTTCTAGAGTAAAGAAGTAAAATCGTGCACAGTACACTGAGTGGCAAAAGCCTTTGGGCAACTCCAAAGAGCTAAGGCTGTAGAGTGTATTCACCCCTGTTCAAAAATCAGTGTGAGGTGAGGATTCTTGGGAGGAAACTATTTTGTTTCTCCTTTATGAGGAACAGAAAGCATAAAGACTGTTCATGGTTCGTGAGGTCTGAGGACTCTTACTACTTTAATAACTATGGTGAGTCCTAATGCAGCTTTACAGGTTTTCAGCGAGGCTTGGCAATAGACTGTGTAAGAATGAATTAATGACCAGTACTTGAGGATAGTCCTTCTTTAATTTGTTTGTTTAAGGCTGGCTTTTCACAGGAATGTCTCTGGCTCCCGCTGTCATTGGGATATGATGGTCAAGGTTTGAGCGCTCACGAAGCTCCTGGAGCCGGTCACAATGTGGAAAGTATTGATATATGCTTTAATGATGAATAGTGGAATTTTATTTAACTGAAAGATTTGCAGGCTCTCCTAATTCTTATCTTCATGTCTGAGATGCAAAGCAATCAATTGAGCTGTAGAAATGTTTTCTGTATTGTTTAACTTCAGGATTATTGTCCGACCTACGAGTCCTCTCACTGGTAAGAGCAATAGTTCTTTTTAGTGCTGGGATCTAAAATTCCATTTATTTCTTCTTATTCTTTTGCCTGATTTTTGTTGCTCTCTGTTCTTCCCCACAGACAATATGTTAATGCAGTAGTGCTTAAATGTGTTGCTTTTCACTACGACTTCTCAGTATTACAAGGTGTTGTTGTAGAGTTGTGGCACTTGTTCTGTGTAGTTGAAGTGACTCATGGGAAATGCATAAAAGCAAATGTGAAGCCAGAAATCAAGTGGAGCATTCAGAAGAGCTGGATGAGTATGCTGAGTTGTGGTCCATCCCAGGAGACCCACGTCCAGGAATTGCAGGTTCTATCCACAGCATTACCACAGAAGCTTCTTACAAGCGATGTTTTTTAAAATGAATAAGCGGTAAAATGTGTAGCCTCCTTCAGAACCCATATGAACTGTCAGTAAAAATAAAGAAATCCAGATCTGCATATGTGGATGGTAGAATAGCAGCAAGTGAAAATGCGGTCCGCTAGCAAGAGAGCAGCTACTGTTAATTAATTTGAGGAACAGAAGAGGAAAAAAAGGAAATATCTTAGGCAGCTTGGACTTGAGCTAAAATAGTGCAGCAAGATTAAAATCAGCAATTGCCAGGGGTGTTAATTAGGTCTGGGACCACACATACCAAGTGTGTCTCACAGAGTGTTCTGCAGTAGTCACGTTTGAGTCAGGTCACGGAGAATAATGGCTTTGCTTTAGCCTATCTTGTTGGATTAAATAATTTTTTCCTCCACACGGTGCATACAGTCATCAGGGAGCAGAGCTTTATTAGAACATATATCACAGCCAGTGCGTACACCTGGAGCCTCTCACATTTTGAACTACTGTGTGCTATCTGCAAGGCTTCAAACTAAAAGCAGCCCCAGTATTAAGGATCTTGGAGCCCCAGTGCAGTGATCCAGGGTAAATGGGAATTCCTTCATTTTCTTTAGTCTATTTTAAAATTCCAGAGAAATCAAGTGACCTTATAGAGCCTATATGTAATATTTAGTTCAGTTTCATTAATCCTTTTGTGGATCATAAATATTTAACTACTTTAAAGTGGAGGGAAATAAAAAAGGTTATTTACCTGGGAGCTAGTGCAACAAATTTAAATAATAAAAATTAGTGCATTTTTGCACAGTTTTCTCTCTTAAAATCTTTTTCAGCAGTGAACTTCCGTAAATAAACTTAGTGGTCTTGAGGCTTGGAAGAAGACAAAAAAGAGGAAAACCAAAAAATGATTATGTATTTTCAGTTCGGCACATACGTTTTTAAGTTCTAGAGACACATTAATTTCTGTGCCCATAAGTGTTTTTACGGACGGTTAATTTGCAGTACTCTTCCCTGCAGTGAGAACACTAGATGACCAAGTTGTAACTAAGTAGTCATCCAACTCCTTTTTGCCCAAACTGTTTGAATTGATGACTTTTTACAGAACCTTGCAGGAAGTCTTTTCTGTTGTCATCGTGGTGCCGTTGATATGCCTTGCACTGGCAAGGAGAAATCCAAGGGCTGGGATTCAGATGGTGCAGGCGTAGCCTTTTCTGGAAATCAGAAGGATTTGAGAGGGCTCTTGGGATAATGAAGAGCAGGATCAAGCTTGCTGCTGTGGTCCCAAAGGCATGAAGGAGATACTGGCTAGCGGGTCTTCCAGAGTTCAATTGATCTGGCAGCCAGCTGATAGCTGATCTCAACTGGAGTACGTGAACTTATATTCATGAGCATATACTCAGTGCAGGTTTGTTACCCAACTCAGAATTAGGCAATCTTGTGCTAGAGACGTTGAAGCAGTAAGTTTTTCCTGCTTAATAGATTAAAAAAAGAAATGAAATTCTAGTAATAATTCGGATGTTAAATCAAGCTCCTATTCTTCCTGTTGGCACTGTACAGTTGGGCATAAGGCAGAACCATATGTGCTTCCCTGAAGTGGTGATTTGCTGAAGTGTTTGCCAGATTTATCTGTTCTCCTCTAACTGTTAATAACTGTGTTCTGGGACACTGAGTTACGGTCCAGAAAAATCACCTCTTTTTCTCCCCTGTATTTGACAGATTTGGTAAAAGCATCAAAAAAAAAAAAAAAAAGGATCGTTGAGGTTTCTTTGGTTTGTACATGTATATATTCACAGCCACACATAAAAATACAGGTGATACACTAAGCATGCAAATACAGTACAGGAGAACAAGAAATTGCACACATGCTGTGTGTCAGGTAGAGCAAAAACTAGATGTCCCAGAATAAGAATACCCAATTAGTTGTTCCCCTTTTCTGGTAGCTCTGATAGGACTCTGTAATCCAGCTGTGAGTGTACTTCATGGTAAGCTAAAAGTAGTTTTTACTCTAGTACCCTTGTATCTTTTTATCCAGTATCTACTTAGAATTATTTGAAAGACTAATACGTGGAATAAATGCTGTTGTTCTTTGCCATACTGTAACTGTACAGGAGTTGGCCAGCCCTTCTTTAGTTCTGAGCTTAGTAGCTATAGCTTGGTAAGCAGCCAGTGAAGCGTGTCTTTATGTAGAACTAAATCCATACTGATAAGACTAGCTGAGAAAGGGCTTTAGTAAGTATTTACATACACTGGTGTGGGAAGAAGTATTCTCTGAATAGAAGAAGCAAGCACAGGACAAAGGGAAGGGGTCAAGTCAGCATAGGTGTGACAGCAGCAATAGCTAAACATGTAGTGTAGGCTGAAGCAGCATTGCAACGCAAAATGAGGAATATGGACATAAATACATTTTGCCAATCTTGTCTTTAGAAAAAACGGTTATGAAGTTTGGCATATGAGAACCGGAAGTCCTTCTTGAAATTGAACTGCAGTCTGTGCTGCACCTGTTAATGCAGATGGTCACTGTTCTTAATAATTAAGCAGCAAAACTAACACGTGCAGTTGCTTTGACTGAGGTAAAATTAATGTGTCTAGCTTCTGTTACTCACCCAGATGTCCAGGCTACACATTTAGCAACACAGTAGTATGATGACTATTTCCACAGGAACCTACCTACTCCTAGTGTACTTAAAACAGATTTCAGATCTTAGAAAAGAGAACAAAATGAAGGCTAAAACTGGTTTGTTCTTTGTAAGAAATGACACCTTCCCCTTGGATTGTTCTGTAGTGAAGATTTTAGGTCACTTCTTTTTGTTTCGGCTTTATTTATGTAACAGTAAACTAGCTGAAAACACGGTACAGCCTTTGGTTATTTTTACTGCTTTTTAAAAACTGTTATTTTCTTACTGTACTTCTTGTCCTAAAAACATTGAGGCACTGATACCCATTGTGTAGTGTGCCAAAGGGTGCCGTGTTACAGGTGGCTACAAGTATGTGGGAGAAGAAAACGTGGGAAGATGGTACGTGGTAACATGCTCAGGTGGATGTGAGTATCAGAGTATCATTCAGAAAGGTTTGGGAGGAGGTGATAGTCTTTAGCTAAATGGTAAACGAAAGGTTGAATTTTGATATTCCAAGGGTATTTGAGTTAATCTGTTGGTCTTATTTCTTGATCTAGTCTCATTCTATGAAGCGTGGAAGTTAAAGAACTGCATTGTTATTTTTGTGTTCTCCCTCACTTTTTGGGGAAAGCGAGCCCAATCTCTAACAGCTCCAGCAAACTTCTTTACTGTGCTCTTTGTGTATCAGCTTGTGTGGCTGGTTGTTTCTGTACTCCATCTGCAATAAGGAATGGAATGACCAGTGAACTTGTCTGTTGTTTATAAGATGTCCAGGGTGGAGGGGGATTGAAGCCCCACAGAGCACTGAACAATGTAAATGAATTTCTAGTTACCATAGAATTATCACTATAGTGCAGTTGTTCAGGTGGCTTTTATTTTTTCTGGCAGATATATCTCTTCTTTAAAATGTGCTTACAGAAAATATAGCAAAAAAGGAGTCTGCATTCTATTGCAGATTCTTTAGCGGTGTCATCCTAATACAGGAACTTGCTTTTTCATTTATTTAGTTGTTGTAGTGGTTATAGTTAATTTTCTTTGTATCCTGTTTCTGTTTTATTGGCTTGAATGAGAAATGGCACCGGCAAAGCTGAGAAGGCTTTGTTGGTGTAAAGCTGATAAGACTTGAAATGGAAAGCAGAATCTATCAGTGCTGCAAGAAGCTCTTCAAATTGCGTATTTCCTTACACCCTGTGAATTACACTAACCACCTAATAGCAATACTTTTTTTTTTTCCCCCTAATAGTAGCTTTCAATATAATTCGGATGCCTGTTTGTATCAACGCAATCTGTAGAGGAAGGTATACTTCAGACTTGCTGGGCAATGTATGACTACACCTATGGATGAATACTTTCTGAATGTTCTCATCAAAGCTTAACTTGCTTCATTTGGAACTCCTGTACAGTTTCAGAGCTTCAGGTGAAGATGCTGCTTTGTCAATAGCAAGAGCACAGCTCTCTGTAGGTAAGAAACTTCGTACCTTTGCTCCCCATATAACTGCAAATTCAGCTTTATTTTCCATTGAAAAGAAGTCTTCCGCTCTGTAAGAATGCTGGTCTAATTAACTTTCTGTGAGTAGAATCCAAAAGTCCTCTAAAACAACATGATGCTGGAACAAGTTCTTTGTATTTTCATTTGAATTGCTAAAGTTGATATTTGAAATGAGTTTTGGTTGCGATTCAGTTGTAGTACAGGAAGAAAGAAATGTAACCTGAAAAACTGGCCATGGGAAATTAAGTGCTGAGTAGTAAGTATGGCTGTCATTCACATTATGGCTAAATTCTTTAATACGATCCTTTATGTAGACTGAATTTTGAACTCTAATGAGCTAAAAGCATTGGGTTAAGCAGGTAAATTTTTCAAGCATTAACATTTTGAAAATCAGGAAATGCAACCTGTAGAAAACACGGTGTTGCAGCACAGCTGCTAGAAAGCACAGTACCTAACACAGCAGTGTTAGGTGCTAGGCATACTGAGCCCTCCGTGTGCAAATGATAACTTATGACTAGGTCCTTGTTAGCAGGTGGTGCAGCCCAGCAGAAGTGGGTCTGGTAGGGTGGGATAGTGGTCCTGAGAAGATTGTATCCGTATTAAATACGCTGGAGATTATTTTGTAGTATTTGTAGTTCTGTCCCGTCAACTGAATGAAGTGCTTCGGTCTGGCGCCTGGGTACTGCTCAGTTTCATCCCCAGAGAATTCCCTTTATGTGCTGCAAGACGACTCGATTAGGCGAGTTAAAACACAGTAAGAGTAACAATCAGGAGTCTCTCGTTTTATAATGCTTTTGATCTTAAGAAAAAAGTGGCAATTCAACATCTATTATTATTGTGTTACAAAGACCTGAATTCTCTCTCTCATCTCCTTGTGCTGGTGCTGTTTTGCCAGAGGTCAAGTTTTAACTGGAGTGCTACGCTTTTATTTGTGAGGATGGTACATGTTTCGTTGTATGGTTCACTAGGTCAGCTCACTAACAGCAGAAGTACGCATGCTGATGTTTGACACTATTCCGTGCTGGGAAAATTGCTTCTGGGAGAATGGAGATAAAAATGAATCCAGGACGTCTTCAGGTGTGGTGTTTGCATGTAGGCTGGAAGTCTGTTTTCTCCAAATCCTGGTTATACGTGACACGGAGAAAAAGCTGGTTCAGTGTGGATAAATGAGACTTTCTTTCTCTGATGCTTCCAGTATAGATGGTGCTAAGAAGACTTAAGGAGAATGTAGTGATTTAATTAACGTGAATTATTTTCAGGAGTCCAACGCTTACAAAAAAAAAAAAAACAACCACAGAATTTAGAATCACCACAGAATATACAATTTGTATGCAATCTTTGATCAGCATGTAGGTTGCCTGATTTTTCCTGTTTTTTAACCCGCCTTGTAGCTGTTGTCACCTTGTTGGCCATTTATATCAGTAGGGAATAATCCTTACGTGTGCCTTCTCTGGTAATGTATTCTTTGAAATGCATTAACATAACAGTAAGACTGGGTGGAGTTAATATTCAGTAATACACAATGATTCTGTTACCTGTTACAATAATGTTTCTGCTGTATGCCACGTTATAATTACACAAATGAATAGCGGATGTCTGTCTTAGTTGGGTTTTTAATTGATTGCGTGGTGCAGGTTGTTAATCAAGCTGGAGGGAGCATTTAAAAACCTTGTGTGGGAGTGCTTCTCATACTGTTCCCAGTTGTGCGTTTTATTGACGTTTCTTTTTTTATTAATTCCTCTAAAGGATAAAAAGCCAGACCAGAAGAAACAGAATCTTCCCACTTTGTTTTCCAGCAAATGAAGCCAAAAGGAAAATGATTGACTGTCTGTATTAAAATTAAGCATATACGCAGGACGTGTTGTATTTAATTTTCCCAACAAGTCTTTTATAGAGAACATAAAGTGGAGAAGGATGTTTTTTTTCTATTCTTCCCATGGAATATATTAGTGTTAAAAACAAACGAACAAAAAAACTCAAAAAAACACATTCAGGCTGGCTGCAAGTGTTTGGGGAAAAAAAGGAAATAGTTATTCTGTCCCACTACACATTATTTGTTTAAGTTAATACAGTTAGTAATATCAACTGCACAGCAATAGAAGTATATTTCTGGAGTCAGACACCTTGGTTAGATTAGACCATCACGCATTTCTCTTGATGTGACTGACATGAGAAGTATTCTTTGAAGATGTAAGAGAGTGGTCTGGGCATTTTGCTGGAAAACGGAAGACCAGCATCCTTGGTCTGCTCAGATATACGTTTGGTTATTTATATAAGTTGAAAAGCTACCAAAAAATAACCCATGGTGCACTGTTTGATACCAAAAGGAAAAATAAAAAAAGAAAATTAATGTGCATTTCCAATGCATTTCTGCATTTCCCTGAGCCTGTAGCTCAGGCATACAGGGAGATATTCTGTAGTCTGGGATTGTTTGGAGTTCCTTTTACCTTGTAGAGCTTGCCTGTACCTCAGCTCAGAACACTGGTCTTTGAGCAATCCTATTGATGGCTTCTCTCTAGTATGAAAGCTGTTCTTTAGAAGTGGCCTTCATCTTCTTCAGCTTTTTCTCAACGTGCCATTTATTCCCCAAGATAAATAATATTTCTGTTCAATGAATAGTATAACTATTATTAATTCATCTCCAAGAGTTAATATCTGCTGCCACCTCTTTTAGAGATGGGGCTGGTATTCCTGTCTTCCGCTTGTCTGCCTTGCCCTTCACCATCATCTCCCCCCCTCCCCCCAGAAGAGCCTTTGACCCTTGCTGTGGGTGGATGGTGTGATCCAAACTAGAGGTGGTCTTTAAGTGCCTTGGGTTGTCTGTGTAAGACAGGAAATGTGAAAATTAGCTGATGCGGGAATGGAAATCAGGCTTCAGAATGCACCTTCCTGCTCTCAGCGCATCTTGTGATCTGCTATAGCTGAAATGTTAACGTCTAAGTGGATTTTTATTAGAAATAGGTCTCTGAGAGTCTAATTCAGGTGTCAGAGGTTGATGGCAATATCAATGAGAAGCTAGCAGCGTGGCCTTTATTGCGTACTTCTCTGCTGGCATGTGACAAAAATAAGCATGATAATTTTATAGCTTCTTTATTTCTGCCCAAAACATAGCTACATTAATCTGAAAGACAGCTGATTTTTCAAGGTCAAAAGTGCTTGGCTACAAATTGATGAGCTATTATGCCTGTCTGTGGTTTCTTTGATGGTTCTGTATTAATAATATGCGTGCAGAACAGGCTATAAAAATTCCATTTGAAGGTATTAAAACATACCGGGACATTTAATCAGGTTAGAATTCCTGTCAGTTGGCTGTAGGCACGGTGTTGTTCAGTCAGTCATTAATGCAGAGCTCAGAATGTAAGGATGAGTGCTTGTTCCATCGGTTCAGATTTCACTGGAATGACCTTTTTGTGTGTGGCGGTTAGGTAATGGTTCAGTGGAAATGGATTGCACAGCTGTGGATGCTCTAGCGAGTAGCAGACTATTCTACTGCAAGCAAATGTACTTGGAAAGCAGCAGGAAGAGAAAATACTTCCAATGTCACTTTTGCAATAGAGATATATGAAACAGTTGCAATAGAAATTTATTAAGGTGTGAATTGCTTCAGGAATTTCCACCACTTAGTGTTGAAATAATAACTTTGAGCTATAATGTACAGAACTGTTTTTAAGCCATCTAACCAAAATCAAGTTAAATTAGAAAATACTGCAGTGTAAAAATAGTTGGAGATGCTGCAAATTTTACTTGGAATATGGAATTTCTATCAAGATTAGATCCTGTGTAAAGTTTGCAAGATAACGTAGGTAAAGTCCCATTACACTTCAAGTTAAATCGTCCCTTCTTGTATTAAATTTGAAGTAGCTACAAAAGCAGATCGGTCAGGGAATGAAAATAAGGCTAGACGTTGGAACTGAGTTTTTTTTAATGTATCTGACACTTGTACATCTAGTAAATGCTTTTGTTGTTTAAGAACAAAGGCATTCTTCATACAATGAATTCCAATTTAGAACGGCTTAGCATATTAATTACTTTTAGAAAGTGCATAAATGTTTGTTTTCGTACTGCAAAGTCTAGATTTTTTTTTTTTAAAGCATAATACCGTGGTAAATCTGCTGTTTTTGTCACTCACTGTGGTAGTTCTGTACGGATTCACTTCAGGTGCAAGACATTCTGCTTAATTATCAAATTTAAAACATAGAATGAATGTTTAACCCATTTCAATCTTGCTAAGAATTTTGGTACTTCAAGATAGTTTGCATTTTGTGCTTATGTGCTTTTGGTCTATATGTTTATAATCTGCTCAGATTCCCCTCAGCTGTGCTATTGCTTCTGTTTGTTTGTTGTATTCGTACAGTCATAGAGCAGTTTGAGTTGGAAGGGACCCTTAAAGGCCCTCTGGTCCAACTCCCCTGCAATGAACAGAGACAGCTATAGCTCCATCAGGTTGCTCAGCCCCAGCCAGCCAGACCTTGAGTGTTTCCACAGACAGGGTTTCTAGCAGGTTTCTCTGGGCAACCTGTGCCAGTGCCTCACCATCCTTATTGTAAAAAACTTTTTCCTAAAGCCCTGTTTAATTCCCCCCCTCTTTTAGCATGAAGCCACTTTCCCTAGTCCTATCACAACAGACTCTACTAAAGAGTCTGTCCCTTTTGTTCTCATATTCCTTTTTCAATACTAAAACGCCAATGTCAGTCAGGTCTCCACGGAGACAATATTACTGAAAATACATCCACTCTTTTCATTTTTTCTTCCTGCAATTCTAGTAATACCCAGTAGAAACATACTCTGAGTTCAGAATTGGCTCACAGTTTACTCTTCAATAGCTCTTTTTTCCTTTTATTCCTTCAAAAAGGAAGAGTAGTAGGCTGTATGGTTATCCTTACATTATGCTTAGCTCAGTGTCACTTTGCCTTGGAAGTATTAACAATGCGCACGGTTCTTGGGACTGATTCTCCTTTTTGGCAGAGAGTGGTTGACCAAAGAGTGAATAATACTGATGCCTGCCAAGGAACGGTCTGCTTATACCCCAAAACTCTTTTCTTCTTGTCTGAACCAGCAGTCAGCTTGGCACTTGGCAAGAGTGTGCTGGAGGCAGCTCTGCAGAACTGGCATGATTGAAGGCCCGTGTTGGCTGCTCCTTGGGCTGATGGACGCAGAGAGCCTTCGGTGCTTTCAAGGTGAAACGCAGCTATGCGCTGCTCTTCAGAATAAGTAAATAACTGCAGTTGTTCTACGGCAGCAGGAATATCTGTGTTTAAGGACTCCTTGACCCCTCCCAGTAGCATCCTGTTCACATGTCCTCTCACCTTAATGGGTGGAATCGTTCATCATAGTGTTGGGAAATCAAGAAGGGAAATCAAGAAAGGGCATGTCAGGAATGAGTGGATGGTACGTTCCATGATGGGACCGACGAGGTCTGGTGCTTCAGCAGTGTCCTGCAAAAGGTGATCAGCACTCCCAGTGAGGCCATCTTAGGAAAGTCTCCGTAAGATGGAAGGATGTATGTGTTTCAGTAGATTTATGTGGATGCATCCCTATGTTCGTTCTTAATATATAGGATGAGAGAGAAGGGGGGAACTCAGGAGAGTATACAAGGCGTTATGTTGAAGTGATAGAGCTCCCAGCAGTTCTCTCTGTTCATGAATATAATAAAAGCTAAAGCTGTTTGGCAAGACAAATCCTGGCTAAGCAAGCGCTTCAGGGAAGCTACTTCTGAGTACTGGATGTGCTAATTATGTGATGTCAGGGCTTTACGGAGGAAAAAGTGTCTTGAGGCTCCTTAATAAATATTGGGAGGCATTTTGGCAGAACTGTATAGAAATTTTTTCCAAAAACAGGCCTATGAAAACAGCCTGTGGGTCACCAGAATTACAGGCTTCTTGCAGGAGGTCAGCAGTACTGCGCTGGGGGCTGAGCGGTCTTCACTCACTGCATTTTATTGTTGTTGTTGTTGTTGTTTTTTTTTTTTTTTAAACACTCTCCCTGTTATAAGGTGGCCGTTAATTGCTTGTATTATGTCAACCTTTTATTTCCTCTGCATTTTAAAATAATGGCTGTTAATTCTTTAGCAGTTATGTGATATAAAATCTAACCGTGGAATGAAATGTTTATTATCATCTTTCTCTTGTGACAAGTTAACTTTTTCACGATGCATGCTAAGTATCTGCAGAACAAAATACTCAGGTTTTTGTATGTACTGGAAGAGGCTGCTGCGCCACGGGCATCAGCAAGTAGCAGTTGTGCCCATGAGAGCAGTGATCTTCCTCCATCGCTCATTGTGAGCCTTGAGATTCTCTGCACATTTTTGGACTCCTTTTTAATCCTAGCGTAAGACTTTTTTATCACTTCTGTTGCATGCCAGGGAGGTTTTCAATAAAAGGGCAGGTATGGCACTGATGGACGTGGTTTAGTGCTATAGTGGTTATGGTCAATGGTTAGACTAGATAATCTTAGAGGTCTGTTTCAGACTTAATGATTCTATGATTCTGTGGTTATAGTTTCTCTGCAATTTATGTACTGAAATCCAGCATTTAAATGTGATTTAAATTTGGCTATGACTTTCAAACTGTATGCTTTTCTCAAAATATATCCTGAGGTGGTTGGCTCTTGCTGTTATTTGTAGCAACAGCAAATGCATTTCTAGATTTAGATTGCAAGGATAATGCATGCTGTGTCACTTGTAGCCCTCAGAAATGTGCTAGTATCATTTAAAGAAGTATCGTGGCATCTTAGAGAAATGGCTCCATATACTGTATGGTGGCAAGTTGGACACGAGCATGGGGGAAATGTCTGTCTCCTTTAGTTTTCGAACCTGTGCGTTATACTAATGCTGCCAACAGCATTGAAAGGAATCTTTCGTAATGCTCTGCATACAAACAGTGGGGGATCTCCTTGTGACCCTGCCTGCAAACACTAACACTCGTTCAGCTGCTCTGTGCTAGCCAGGGAGCTCGCAGTGTCCCGAAGGACGAGTTCTCTGCCTGCTTCCCTCCCCCTTCTGTGGCTCCTGAGCAGGAATTTTGCTATTGCTAAGTATTGCTTTGTCTTCTGCAGCGTGTCCTTTGTAGAAAAATAGGCAAAGGTTTTTCTGCCTTAAATGTACCCATCTTCAAGAGTTGCATGGAGATCTACAGACGTGTCTGTTTTTCTATTACAGTATATTCAGGTACCATTCTATGCATTTCCAAGTATGCTCGTAGGCAAAGCGAATACTGCTGAAAGATTGTCTATCTAATAAGAACTGTATTATTATAGCAGGCCTGGTAGCATGTTGTCTGCTTGTCAGTGTGCCAGTTTATGTTCATCATGAGTACAGTTCTCAGTAATCTTTATGTGTGCAATTGCAATTAGAAAAACATGCTTTCCTATCTCAGTGTTAAAAATATACATTAGGGAATATCATGGTGGATAGCTCAAAATGCTCCAAAAGAACCACGTTATCTGCTGACTGCTGAAACTAGTTAAAATTCAGCTTCTCAAGCAAGAAGACAGCTGTCACTTAGTATGACATTCTCAGTCTTTTGTAGAAACAATTATAACATGCAAATTTTTACTCACGTATGCAGCCGGTGCCTTTACTTCTACTGATAGAAACATAGGCATTTAAACAGCGTTTTGTAGTTTCTGTAAATCTACTGGCTTATGGCCATTTTGGTGATTTAAAGTCTGAAAAGTCTGAAATGCACTTCTTATTGCAGCTACCAAAATATTTGTTTCCAAGTTGCTTGTACTTACGCTCAATTTTGTATTTTTAAGTAAAATACCTAATGCGTTAAATTCAGTTTGGGATTATTTTTCTGGCTGGCAGCTTTTATTCCCTGAGCACGCGGGTATGGCACGATGCAGGGACCCCAGAGAACACAATTTTTTGTATTTTACTGTTTGTTGCTCAGCTATATCGTAAAACACCCAGAACATGCAGTGCTGCCTGAGCAAACATTGCAGTGCTCTCTGCTGTGGTCTGAGCCCTTGGAATTTAAGAGCTGACGAAAGCGTGCTGTTCTTGCCATGCAAGCTTAAGGGCTGGCTGTAGCACAGCCAGACTTTGTGGTGTGCAGAGTACAGGTTCCCATGCTGGACTCTGATGTGAAGATGATTTTGTGGCCCCTAGTAGTAGGTGTGCATGCCCTCAGTTCGTGGTGACTTGCAGGGAAGGACCAGTGCTGAAAATCAGCCAGGGTTTTTGTAACACATGCAAGACCCACACCTTTGTTGATATGAGTCGTATTTCCTTGTCATGTGTAACTGTGCTGTGACATGAGAGCTTCAGATATGGATATGAGCCCTTCTTGGTGAGAAAAAACATTGGAGATGTTTCCACAACAGGCTTTGCCCATGCAAATGCCCCAGAAACGCAATGCGCTCCAGCTTCATATGCACCAGGAAGTTAATGTGAACGAACAGTTCTGAAATACAGAAATCTGAACAACCCCAGCTTCCTATACAGCAACCTTTCCTCTGAAAATTAGAAATACATCAATTTCTATGTGGTATTTGGTATTTTCAACCTCGTGCATTGCCAAGTGCTAGGAAAACGCTCTGTACTCTGGTTTCTTACAAGTCATTGCAATCTGGTACTTGGAGCCATTGTATAAGCCAAATAGCATCTGTTAGTCAGAAAGATAGCACAACGTTTTGGGATACTAAGTATTTGTGAGATGGAAACTGGCTGCAGAAAGGAGCCGATGGTAAAGCTAATCGGCTGCATGCTTTTTGTGAAGCCTCCTTGCCTTTGAGTACAGATCCTAGAAAACCATGGAGCATCTTGGCGAAGCACCCCACACCTGGCCAGGTGTGTATTGTCATTGGCATTTCAGAAGTGTCATGTAGCTGCTGCAGCATCATCAGTGAGTGTTCTTTGGACACACTTGCTTTTGTGTCTGGCTGGATCAGGTTGGAACTGTGAGCTTTCATTCACCAGTTAACGATGAGAGAGAACCATCCCAGTTAACTCGGAATTCTGAGTTTACTGCATTGGAATACTGATGTTGCTCTGTGATTACCTTGCTGGTCACTGTCCACATGCTTCTGTGAGGGCTTAATGTATGAGCAGATCTTATGGAAATCATGCACCTGGCTGGTATTTATTTTAAACACCTGCTTTTTCTGTGGTTTTAGAATTGGAAGTATGCCGTAAGTCTTGAATTTCATACAAGAATGGTTTCAAAATTGACTCAACGAGGTTGATGCCTTGTCCCTAGAGCCATTCAAAGTCAGGTTGGACAGGGCTGTGAGAACCCTGGTGTGGCTGTAGGTGTCTC
The DNA here is from genome assembly GCF_019238085.1 of Lagopus leucura. Classification (NCBI taxonomy): domain Eukaryota; kingdom Metazoa; phylum Chordata; class Aves; order Galliformes; family Phasianidae; genus Lagopus; species Lagopus leucura. The sequence goes on along the minus strand of NW_024962267.1, from coordinate 16,291,186 downwards.
TGTTCATTGCAGGTGAGTTGAACTAGATGGCCTTGAAAAGTCCCTTCCAGCTCAAACCGTTCTGTGACTATAAAGTTGTCCGTACAGGTAAAGTGGGTCACAAAATATTTGACTTTACGGGTGCTCAGGAAAAGTGAAACAACTGATGGTGGCTTCGGAACTTTTTTCTATTGCAGTACTCTGTTTCAGCGTGTATAGGAGAAAAGGGGACACTGCTGGTAAGGTTGTAGGTGTCATCTTCAGGTGTCATCTCTGCTCCAAAACTGCCTCTGATGTGTACCAGAGTTCACTCTAATCCTGAGGGGAGAGCCTGGGTCCTCAGCAGACGCATCCAGCTGTGCTAGAATGGGGTTTTTCCATCTAGTCCAGTGTTGAATAGAATTCAAGTTTTTCAGCTGAGATGCTAGTTCCTAATACACCGTTATTATCCTATTCGGATTCATGGGTCGTGCATTGAAAAGGAATGCAAATATCCTCAAATGGATGAAAAGTTTCATTTTGGTGGCTCTTATGGAATGTTAAATTGAAAGATGAATATCCTGTATTCATAATTATTATAAAACATATTTCAAGGTAGATAGAATGCTATGCAAAACAGCTGGAAAAAGTGGAAGAGGAACTTGAACAAAAAGCATTCATGATTTTAGCTCTTTTTCTTGCAAATTTTTAGTGGACTCATCTTGTTTTCAATTATTCATTGCTTTGGCTGTTTTCTAAAGATAGATTTCAGGCACTGCTTTTTTTTCCACATTCTTTACTGGAGGAGTTGCTTCGAATATTCAGTATTTATGGTTTCACATATGAACTGTTTCTCATGTGCATAGAGATAATAAACTGATCTGAAATAAATGTTTTAAAATATTTTCTTGAATATTTTTGTGTGCAGAGTCATTTGCTTGCTTACACTTGCAATGTAAATGACTTCAAATTGTGGGAGAATGCCATTAAAATGTATTTGCTGAAACGTGGAACAAACCAGAAATAATCATTTTGCTCTGTTTATCTGTTTTAAAGTCTAGAGTGCTGTCTCCTGGTGTATTCATCATCTGAAACTTGTTTAAAATTATGATTTCCAGATAGCGTAGCTTAAGTAATTTTGGGGCTGTTTCCTTATATTCTAGCAAGGAACTGAAGCTGGGTGATGAAGCAAGCCACTGAAGGCTCAGTTACATGCATAGTTGGAAGTAACGTTAGAGTATTTTGGAAACAGAGGGCAGAGGTTTTCTTCATCAAAAGAAGACCACTGTCCGGAGTTTGCAGTTAAGCCTGTCTGCATGTGAATATGTAACCTTAAGTCAGTGCTTATCAGCTATATTCACCGCTGTGCTCTTGTTGTTTCATTGAACTGAGTTCCTGTAGCTGGATGCTTTGTCATAACATCCTAGTGTTACTGATTCTGATAAAGAGCTATGTTTCTATTAGGATATTTGCAGCTTTCTGTGATATTATGCTTACTTGATTGACCTATCACTGGTAATTTGGTATAATTAATACGTTGGGATTTGCAGACTTTGCAGAAGTTAACAGACAGAATTGCCTATGTATGCAGCCTAAGGGCTGCTACCCTGTCTGCACGGTTTCAGAAGCCATGAAGAGTATCCATGCTAGAGCCTAGATGTGTGTTGTGGGAATTGGCATTGTGTTCTTCTCGGTTCTTGCTTGCTTTCCCAGTTGTTTGTTGCTGGCCGCTGTCAGAAGTGGGACATGGTTGTGTGGGCAGCCATTGCATGCTGGCTTTGTTTTATATACAGTGAATAACCGCTGCTTTTATAAGGTTTCATTTATTAATTGCCTTATTGCTCTCTTCTTGCTGTTAATATCTCCTTTTTGCTCCCTGGGAAAACTGTTGGAGGGTTAGCAGCTCATTAAATGTGAGCAGCTGAAGTACTTTTTAGCCATATTTAGTTATGCTATCACTTGGTTTTTCAAACATTTGACTGGAAGAATGCTTGAGATGCAATCCTCCAGTGAGAGATGGGTTTCTTAGCTGTCATCTGGAAGCCTCGGTGAGCCCCAGAGGGGGGATGGCATTCTCTGCTATAGAGTCATGGAAGATGTCAAATAGCACAGGACTTGTGATATTAGGAAAATGATTCTGCAAAGATACTTAGCAGTGAAGGATCGTTGTGAAACCTGGACAACTAACGCCTTTTTTTTTTCTAACAATTGGCAGCAATTTTAAGGTCAGAGTTGCATACACAGCATGCCATGTTCCTTGCCTTCAACTTGGTTGTGTTTGTGTGTTTACTTAACATCCTCCTCTGTATAGTAGTGCACTATAAATAACACATAGAGTTTTCACAAAGAGAATATGTACCAGTCTGTATTATACATATGGCACAACCAAATGCTGTCTCATTGAAGTCACTAGAGATTTTCACTGTCCCTCACCCTTTGGGGGACATAATAGGCTCTTAACATCCTTTCTGAAGGTGGTCAGAATTATAAAGGTAAGGACGAATTGCTCTTAAGTTGCCAACTGATTCCTTTTTAACATAATGAATATATTTTTCCAGTATTGTAATTGAGTCTTTTGAGTGGTATCTCTTAACTGTAATCAGTTTTCATGGAGAGCCTGGTAGCAGCTCATTGAATTTAATTGAATTTAACATAAATTTAAGTGCTTTGGAACATTTAATAAATTTGAAGGCAACAGACAACCCCGAATGCCTTGTAATCACCCAGTAAAGATGTTTCTCGTGTTCTATGCTCATTCTTCTGGTCTTGTGGTAGAGCCAAAGACCCAAAGTTCCCAAGTTTGCATGAAACTTCAGGTGATTGGTATGAGAACTGTCACAGTGATCATCTGACACAAAGCTAATAGAAGCCATGAGGATGTTACCAAGGTTGAAACAAGCAGATGATCCTCCAAGATTAAGGACCATAAGGTGAATTAAATATATAGTAAGCTTTTTTCTATTTTGCCAGTGTGGGCAGTGGACTACGTGGTCAAAATGTGTGCAGGTTTTTTTTTTTTTTGCTTGTTTTTAATAGCCACCAACTTGCTTTGTTTCCTTGAAGAGGCCAGGTAAAATGATTCATTGTCTCATTTTAATACAGGTCAGTTTTATGAAATTCAGAAATGGAAGTGTCTGAATATCACCCTGAAAAGCTCTAGGAGCTGAAATCCTCTCTCCAGGGATTGTTCTTCCTATTTATAGGATTAGTTAGCTCTATTTAAGAGTGCAGCTGAACTAGAATTCAGGTAGCGTGTTAATATGAATCCATCAACTTTGTGTGGGAAAACCAATGTTTTCCCTTCTAAAATTTGCGGTGACTCCTTAGAAAATTGCTACATATTGGATGGAAAACCAATTCAGCGTGTTCAGTTTTTATCATGAGAGGCTGGGACTCCCTGTGTAACAGCACTAAGGTGGTGTTTTGTCCTCATGGAATCAGAATATCCTGAGTTGGAATGGAGCTATAAGGTTTGACTCCAGCTCTTTTCAATTCTATTGAAACTTTGATTTACAGGTAGGACAATAGGGTGTTTGAAAACATCTGTACTAAATGTCAGGAAATGCTCAATTTGATTTCATATACATTATTGGATTTTGACATCTGCCTTTTTTATGACTTGTTAAAGGAAATATATTACCTGAAAATTCCCAAATAGCTCTGATAAAAGCTAACGGCCCTTTAAAGGTGACATATTTGAAGGTCTTTATGCAGTTATACATTACAGCCCTAAGGACAGATATTCAAATTTCTCAGTGAGGTCAGGAATGCTATCAGAATGAATATCACCTGTGTAGAATTTTAATATTTTAGTTTAAATTTCCACACTCAGAGTTGCGGTGCATGACTGTTCGATTTATTTTGTGGAGGCAAAAGGTGGGTGCGTGAAATAAGTATTGCATAATACTCACTGATTTGATTTAGTACTGGCAGTGTTGTCTGAATACAGGTATTTCTGCTGAGTTTCCACAGATCAAGTTGACTTCTTACTTTGTGAAGCATGATACAGCTTCAGCTGGTGTTTTTAGCGTTGCCCAGGAATTCGGGCTCCAATTTCTGTGACGGTTTAAGCAATGGGTTTTACCCACTGCATTACTGAATATTACAATATTAGAGGTGCTAATATTGTTATGTTGTGGCTTGCTACTGCTTTTAGTTACTATATTCATCAGTTCCTGGACGTGTACCTATAGATACACGTTAACAAATTCATCCAAGCTTGTGTATTAGCACAGATGGCAATATAGCTGCCTATAACTTAGGAACATGCAGGACACATTTGCAAAGATGTAAGAGTATTGGAGTAAAGCAGCAGCATGGTGAACAGAGAAAAATAACAGCATAGCAGGCTGGAAAATACGCTTTTCATTTCTGCGTCCTGGAAAGTTGTTTTGCCAGTCTTAATATGCCTAATTTAAATAATGCAGTGGATTGAATGCTGCTTTTGTTGACAATTTCAAATGAGGTTGCCTTTGTCTTCTTTTATTTCACACTGTTGCTCTGCTAATAAATGAATAAATATATATAGAAAGACTTGCTTAGAACTACTAAGCCCAAACCAAGTAGCTTTAACAAGGCAGAGTGTTTAAATATGTCCATTCTAACAAGAAGTATGTAAGAGGTGAAACTAATGCCTGACGTTTCCAGTTCAGGTTTTGCAAAATTTTCTGTGTTGTTTTTTACTAAAATATATGAACAAGTGAGGAAAAAATGTCAGTGTTGAGATAAACGAGCACAATGTGATTTCTTTTTTTTGTAAATACGGTTATCCTTTAGAGGTTTCAGAATTTTCCTAACTCCTATTTGTTAAAATGTTTGATCTTTTAGAAGCAGGGCTCATGTTGTTGTTATAGTTGTTGGTTAGTGTTTAGGAACACCCTGTGTATCCCATAAATCACAATAGCTTTGAATTTGTAGTTTCTGCTTCCTTAATCTTGAGAAACAGTACCAAATCTTATTTCAACTATTATATTTAGCTGTTTTTTTTTCTCCCAATGGTATCTCAAAAAGAAATGAGATGTTACCTAGAAAGAGCTACCAGGCTCAGGCTTGTGTGTTAATGTAAGGTGAGAAATTTCAATGTGTCAAAGCAAAAGTGATCACTGAACCTAGAAGGATTTCAAAGCAAAACAGACTAGAAATGGAAATACATAACAGGATTAAAATAATGAAGGGGGGAAAAAAAAAATGGTAGTGTATATTTTAAGTTATTCAATGAAATTTTGCATGTAGCACAGTATAATGTAAATGAGCATTTTCTATTATAAATGCTTGAGTTGCAGTAATCAAGTTACGATAAAAATCACCTATCAGAAAGGACAAAGCAGGAACTTGGTTGCTGTAAAATTTAGAATGAGATGAGTTTACTGAAAGCAAACATATAATGACATCTTCGGATATCTAAATACATATCTACTACCAGTTAATAGCTGTCAACTAAAAACAAATTGAATAATTTCTTTTTACATAAGCTCTTTTTTTTTTTTTTTTTTTTTTTAATCACAGGCTGATTATTTTGACTAAAGACATTTGATTACATTTGGGCTAGCAAAGAGTCCAGGATTTGATCAAAATGATGCTCGTGCAGGACAATTTTAGCCTCTGATGCGGTGTAGACCTGCAACTGTAGTGTAGCTTCTTGATTGCAAGCTGCTTAGTCCAGACATTATTGAAAGTAAGGCTTTAAATTCACAAGCCAAAAAAAATAAAATCTCATGCTAGTCCTTTTGGTCTGTTTGATAACTGCCAAACACTTCTTTCCATCACGTATGGGCTGGAGGACGTTTTCTAGCTATGCATGTGCTTCACACTCTCTCCAAAACTTCAATTTAGAATTCATTCTGTGGTTTAAGAAAAGTTGTTTTTTAAATAAACTAGTTTTCTATCCTGTTGAAATGTGCTGACAGACGCAATATGTTCATTTCTGGGGCAAGAAGAGATCAAGAATGAGAGAAGGGCTCAGGCTGGAAGACAACTAATAATCTAGTTCCAACTGACAGTCGTCTCCCTTGCCCTGCTGCCACCCCTCTGTTGATGCAGCCCATTCGTGATACCATTGGCTTTCTAGGCTTGAAGAGCACACTGCCAGCTGATGTCCACCTTTTCATCCATTCGGACCCCCGAGTCCTTATCTGCAGGGCTGCTCTTAATGAGTTCTTCTCCCAGTTGGTTTTCATAGCTGGAGTTGCCGTAATGCAGGTACAACACCATGCACTTGGCCTTGTTAAGCCTCCTTAGGTTTTCATGAGCCTGTGTTTCAGGCCTTTCCAGGTCTTTTGGATGGTATTTCTTCCTTCTTTTGTATCAGCTGCACCACTCTGCTTAGTGTCATTAGCAAACTTGATCCAGTCCCACTATTCAGGTCATTAACAGATTATTTAGAGCTCTGGTCCTAAGATGGAACCTTAGAAGTTACTACTTGTGCCACCTGGATATCATGCCATTGACCACAACACTCCGGCTGTGACCATCTCACCAATTCTTTTTCTAACAAGTAGTCTAGTCTTCAAATCCTTATTTCTCTAACTCAGAGATCAGGATGCAGTGGGGGACTATGTCAAAGGCCTTGTGCATGTCCAGGTAGATGACATCAGTTGTTCTTCGTTTACTCGTGCCCTCAGTCCAGCACCACTAGATTGGTCAGCAGTGATCTGCCCTTGGTCAAGCTGTACTGGTTGTCAAGGATCACCTTATTGTCTCGCATGAGCCTTTTTGGAGAGGATCTCTTCTGCCATCATCTCAGGCACAGACTTGAGGAGCACTAGCTAGTTGTTTCCTGGATGTGTGTAGTTTCCCACATCCAACACTACGTTACTGTGCTGCTTGAAAGTATCATATTAACTAAATTAGCGTAGTGGGAAATCATGCAATTTATCTACACGATGCAATCCAGTCTGAGAATGAAGTTATCAAAACTGGCCAACTTGTTGTGGAAGGAGTATGTAACTCAGCAGTCAGTAGGATTTTGGAGTCACGTTTATTTATCTTAAAGTGAAAAATCTCAGCAATTTTAAAGTGTTTAGATAGCATAGAGGAAAAAAGAAAGGGAAGAGGGCAAAATGGAAAATGAAGAAATGTCAGCACTATCCTTTCAAAAACAGACTTAAATTTGAATTCCAGGTCTTGACCTCATCAGGCTAATAGATTTATATTTAAACAGGCATTTAGCAGAGCAGAAATGTTTTTACTGTCCAATGTATTTATAACCTTGAAGGACTTTTGCTTCTTTCTCTTGACCTTTTAATAGAGCGCACTTTTAAACTGTGAAGTGGTAAATGTTGTAGAGCTTTGCCAGAGGCGCATGAAGTTCACTCAAAGCACAAATGTTACCATATGAAGTTCACAAACTTCCATTTATTTTGTGCCCCAAGAAGAAAGGTTAAATATTCTCTAAGGCATTGCTCAGACAGTGACAAGCTGAAAGCCTGTTAAATGCAAATGGCTCTCGAAAGCCAGACTTTGGGTCTGAATGGCCATCAAACTGGCTGAGAAAAGATGAAATTTCCATACCTCCAAAATATAGTAATCAAATGACTCATTTTGACCTTTCAAAGAAAAACTAAGATGTTATCTGTGATTAGTGTTTTTTAAAATAAAAGTGAAGCGATTCAAGTACCTGATGAGACAGACTTTATTACTTTGAACTTGCTCCAGATCTGAAGCATACAAATAAAGCGTGGACATGGAACATCACCCTCCTGGTCCCACCTGAAGCTCTCCCCTGACGTTCTTACAGGGTTTTTATTTCCTGAAATTTGAGTCAGGCTTTGCTGAATTTTGTCTGTATGCTGGAGGTGTGTGGGCCCAAATCCCGTTTATATTTGTATTGCAAGAAAGAGTAGATGTTTGGAATGTTGTTCTTCTATTGATTAGACCTCATATGGACCAAATCAATAATACTTGTGAGTCTGCGTATCCACACGGGCAAAGAACTGGTAATTTTGTAGGTGTGTGTGTCTGTTGGTGTTACTAGTTCAAAGAGGAAAAAAAACCAAACTTATACACAGTCCTTAGAAGTCCTGTTCTCAGGGCTCATGTGCTTTTCACTTTCTTTGTGCCTATGCCAAGATGTGAGGTGTAGCTAGGGCTCACTAGATTGGATTTGCACAAGATCAGAAATCGTTTCCATACAGAAGTTAAAGCAGCCTAGGACACTGTTTAAACTGATGTTTACTAATGCAACAAGCACTGAACAAGTGTGTCTGTTTCTGGGCATGGCACCTTGAAATTTCTTTCCAATTTTGTTCTGTTTGCATGCATCGTGTAACCAGTATTCACTCTGATAGAAGGAATGACAGAGCATTTTTGTACTGTTACTGTCTTTCCTTTTCTTATTTTTTGTTTGTGCTCCCCATGTAGCAGGGGGATCCGATTCTGGACGTCAGCTGTTATCTCCCTGAAGACAGCAGTGAGGACCAACAAGTTGCCCTCACCAGCTATCGCCTCATACATGAGTTAATCACAGCTGGCAGTATAGTCTGGAGATTGGCTGCTACAGCTGTTTTTGAGGATTGCTTTTTGAGTTTCAACAGTGTTATGGTCATTTTCATTGTTATTTCATTTACTGGGAAGATGGCAGTTTTAAAAGCCATGCAGCAGTTTCTGCTTGGGGAGAGTCAGTGTTTCTCAGTGTTTTCTGCACGTCAAGGTGATCATTTTATCTGAGCAATCGGGCTAATTTGACCTATGCATGTAGTAGGTAATGAATTGATGAACTATGCATATTGGGGACTAGAGAAAACCATCAAATATCATGCATTTTGTATGGGACCTGCTCACTTTTTTTTTCTTCCTCTTGGATGATGTGGCTTAGAGCAAAGGAGTCTGAGATGCTTAGTCAAGATGTGGTGGGAAAAGCTTATTTACATTTTTAAGGGTGGGTATCAGCCCAGTGTTTTTCTAAAAGCTCAGCAATGGACAAATCTTCCTGCATTGGCAGGGAGAGCTGCAGAAAACAGCTATGGTTTGCTGCGTGAGGATTTTCAATGCAGCTCAGACAACAGCAGGCAGCGGCCCAAGCAGAAAGTGTGGCAGCGTATTTCTCAAGCTCTAAGTAAAGCCCATGGGCAGTCCTTTGACTGCAGCTGCATCTGGCTGAAGGTGCCAGCCTTGTTCTGTCCCACTGTTCTTCAGCTTCCCTTTCCATTCTCAGTGGTTCTTCCTGCACTTTTTGTCCAATGCTGAGAAAAAAAAAATATCTGTCTTGGGCTCTTGCTGTGCCAAGGATGGGGTCACCTTCTCTCACCTGCAGTGCTTAACCCAATAAAGACCAAATAGAGCAGGGCAGGTTTTTGGGGACTGCAAAGGAGGGAAGGAAGAAATCTTACTCTTTCGCTCTCCATCACTTCCCTAGAGTGTAGAAACGGTCAGAGAGAGCGTGAATGGCAACAGTATTTGGGTGCTATATCTGAATTTGAATTTCTCTGCTGCTCTAATAGGAAATCTCTCTTGCTTGGGGGGTAAGAGCAGATGGTTTGTTTGTTTTGTTCTGTAAGATGCTGGGTTTTTAAATGAGAGTTCTTAGTTGCTCAAACAGGGACAACAGCAGCTTCCAAAGCAAAGGTGACAGCGAGTGCAGTTTGGTATGAAAATGAAGATGAGGCAGTCCCACCTCGTTGTGCTCTCTTTAGTGTAGCAGCTGTATTTGTGCTGTAGTTAGCATTTTTATCTTTGTGAGGCTGAAATGTGAGGTGGGACTGAAGCAAGACAATGCATTTGAAGAAAAGCTGAAAGAAACACAAGGACAAGCGAGGCTCGGAGCAGGGAAAATGGATGTGCAGACACAATGCAATAAAACATCAGTTGCGTCCAAATTTGGGAAAAAGGTGGATTCTTCTGCTTCATATATCTTCACTTGGAAGCTTGAAGTGATGAGTGTTTGTCCAAATGACTTTGCCTTGGTATTGATATAAAAATTTCACTTAAAATGATTGATGCGCACAGAATTAATGAATGATGGTGACATGCTGTGTTGTAACATCCAGCAGAAATCCTTGAGAGATGCAGTCTGATGAGTTGCTACTTCATTTCTTCTGCAACTGCTGTGCAATCTAGTCTGTTTATTGTGTGTATCTTTGCTACTGTTTATGTTAATCCATAGGTGCTCCTGGTATGGGTTCAGGTAACTTCTTCCCGTGATGCCAACTGTGCTTTCTTATTTCCATTTGTTTTTTCCTCTCCCTCCTTGTCTTGCTGTTAGCAAAATAAGGAAAGCGAGGCTGAAATATTCTAAAGGAAGTTCCAGGTGGAGTTTTGTTGAGAGGCTAACAGCCATGTACAAAATGTTTTAGGTAGTCATTCAGATAAAATGGAAACTGGGAAATGAAAGAAAACTGTGTTCAATTTTGACGTATTGCATTATCTTGAAGAGGAACTGTAACTTAAATCTTAAGCGGAATATCTTCTGCTTGCTTTATCTTTGCAGCTGTTAATTTCTGTTGCTGTGCTCTGTGCCATTTTTAAAAGCAACATTGCTATCATAGGTTTGTCACTTATGTACACATATCTACATTGAGCAACAGTTGACATTTTTTGAATCCAAGTCACTTTATCACATAAATGTTGAGCTTCAAGCAAAATTACAGAGACTGTGGAGCTCTTTAGGATGAAGGGTACGGTTACATTCACATCTATCTGTTGGTTTTGGCCTAGTTTTAAGAAATTTGCTCAAGTTACATGTTCTGCTACCCGATGTGCTACCTCTCCCTATCACATAGAATCCTAAAAAGCTTTTGAATGTGTTTGTAGCCATGCTCTGAATGACACGGACAAGAAATAACTGTGCTAATGAAGGAGGAAAGTCTTAGGGGTCACAGTCTGATTTTGATCTCATGCTGATTGTGCTTACATAGTGACTTCTTAGTTTGCCTATATCTTTGTTTGTGGAATGAGACAGCAATTCTCTTCTGACAAAACACCTTCAGATATATAAAAAGGAACTTGCCTTGTAAATGCTTGCAGCAATTCTTATGGTAGACGGCAGCAGAGTGGCAGTCAGTAAGGCTGGGATGAGGATAGCAGAGGTTTTCATGTGCTTCATCTACAGTGCTGCCAGATTCTGCTTTGAAGCCGCATTACTGGTGCTAACGGGGGTTTGGACTCTGATGAAGGAAGTTCCTGGCTGATATTAACTTGCTAGGAATCACTTAATATTAGGGAACAATCCTGATTTTTTTTTTTTTTTTTTTACATCAATGAATGAGGAATATTATCAGCTTTCTTTCGTCCATCTTTGGAGCAGGCTCTATAGCAGATAATTGCCTTTTATCTCCCTACCTCATTTTCTGAGTATTTTTGAAGCACAGATGTCCATGGTTTTGTCTGTTGTTAATCTGTGGGACTTTGAAAAGTGGACTTGTGAAAAGCAAAACAATCTTCTCATGCATTACAGGCTTTTGTGTTGGTTGCTGGCACCTTCCCAAAACAATAAGACTTCAAGGACACACCAGGTACTCTCTATTTTAAGGCACATATTTCTTTCTTTTTCTTTTTTCCAACTGGATGCTGCTTCGCTGTGCTTATGCGGCTTGGCAAATTGCAGTCTGTGAAATGCAAAATGGATTATTTGATAATTAAAATAATTCAAGATTATGAGAGCATTAGAAATGAATAAAATGTTTTTATTTCAGTAGAATGGAGCTATATGTCTGTTAGCACAGAATCTTCTGAATTATGGAGGAGTTTAAGTAGAACCGATAGCTGATTTTCATCTCCTTTGGGATTGTTCTATATGGTATGTTTACTACCAAGGCTTTTTCCTGTAATATAAATATCAAGAGATGGGCCTTTTCCTAATACCTTCTCACATAGCTATTGTTTTAAATATGGAGTTTGAAAAAGCTCCTCTCTTCAGTGTAAACCTTCAACATTTGCAACTGTGATGTGCGGTACGGCAGCTCAACACCTCTTAGCACCAAACCTGTGGGCTGCCCAGCATCCCTGGCTGAGGTCAGAAACTGGGGGACCTCAAAAGCAGCGTCAAGGAAAATAAATACCAACATGTCTTGTACTGCTCTGAGATGACCCATTCCAATAGCGAAAATGAAGGAGAAATAGAAATAACAACCCTCTTTCTTTATGTATCTTTGTTACCATAGTAATTCTTGTCATATATTTGATATAAATGTCATCCATCAGAAATACAGAAAATTCCTCTTGGAAGAGGAAAATAATTTGAGGCGAATAATTTTATCAGTGGTAACGTTTGCATTTATCATGGCCAAATCTTTACAACTGATAAATATTACTCTGTTTTGAGTTTTTCATTTTCTTATACTGACATTTTTAAACCAATATTCTCTAAATGTCAGTATTGTTAATTTTTCATTTTTAAAGGTGAGAGGTTAAGCAGTTATGCTTTGGATATGCAGAAATACAGTAGAAATGAATTGAAGTTGAATGAGTCTTTGAGTAGACTGCTTTTTTATGTGAGAGTTTAGTATACTATCTTCATTGCACTGCAGCATTTCTGCCCACGAAACCTTCCTGTTGCCTAATTTCCTGGTTGGTATTGTTTTAATAAGGAAATGCATCTGTAAAGTCTTAAAACTGGCAATAAGTTGAAGCAGTATTTCAAAATTATATCTAAAGGGGATAAAAAAATCTTAAGTAAACTCATTTAAAAATGACTGCAGAGATATATAAAACTCACTGTGCTGTGATAACAGGTAAGGGCTGTGAAAAATCATAGTTTTATTGCACCTACTACAAAAATTGTCTGAAAGGGAAGGGTTCTTGCGTAGCTGAAGGAAAGCGCCTTGATGAGTTGGCTGGGCTGTGTCTGTGCATCAATCACATGCACTGACCCCCAAGTGGGTCACATGGGTTTTTATTCCATGGTTAAGAGTCAGACTTATTTACAGATCCGTCATCTTGCACTCTTTCATCTTGCATGGCGTGGTCATACCCCTCCCGTTTCACTGCACCTCGCTGTGGATTAAGGGCTGACGTATGAGCTGTGTGCTGTGTGAATGTTTCTGCAAGGTGAAGCAGAAAAATACCCTCAATCAAAACCAATCAAAAAACCTGTTCGATTACAATTTGTCATGTCTGTCACTGTGGAAAAGCAGCAGTGGTGGGGGGGAAAAAAAAAATCCCATTTCACTTCTTAGGGATGCTCTGAACTTGCAGTAGAATAATTTCTTTCGTTCTTCAGTGCTAGAAATGGGGTAAAGATCAATTGATTATCCCAGCATAAAATGTGAAGCTGCAAAGATTTGAAGATGTAATGCAGCATAAAATTACCAATTTGAAGACTTTTTTGAAGTACTTTTCCCACAGGAGTTTATTTAGGGCTGATTTTAACTTCCAGGACCCTTACTAGAAGCTGCAGATAGTGAAGGGCAGGGATGACTAATAAACAGAAAGAATTAGCAAAATTAATGCAGAATTAACTGGATTGATGTTTGGGAGTGAATATAACTGGGAAAAAATAATACTGCATCTGGAGTGAAAACCAGACTTCAAGTGCTAGTCCATGGACCCTGGCTGAAAAAGCAGCCAGGGTCCATGCTCTTGCCAACACTCCTGCCTGTGGAAGGACCCCTTTCACCAAACTCTGTCTCTTGAGCTCCCAGCTGGTGGTAGTGCCCCTTGGCCTTTCCAGATGCTTGTCCCTCCCTTCCTTCCCTATATGTTAATAGGAACGTGAGTGCTTAATAGTATTAATCTAGAGTTACGTGCTGCAGTGATCCCACCAAGAACCACGTAAAAATAATTTGGAATCAGGATTCCTCTATTAGAATCATCTAAGGTTCCATATCTGTCCTTCTGTTGAGGAATCGGTTTTCACACAGGAGAATAGTACTGTCTTTTGAACATGTATGAGAAATACAGTCCAGGAAAAAGACAATCATTTTAGTGTTGCAAAGATGGTAGTTCTCTTTCTTCTTTTGTTTTGGATGTGTTTCTTGCATTAGAAAAGTTACCTATAAAGTGAGAAGAAATGTTCCCAGCTCCTGGTGTATGACGAAAACATTTCAAACATCACCGTGGTCAGCGTCTGTTGGGAAATATCCGTCTCTCTTCCTCTATCTGTTGGTTTAGAACAAAAAAAAACCTACCCTCCACTAAAGGTTTGCTGACTAAATGTGAAAACTCATCTGACCTTTCTGTTGAAAATGTTATTTCAAATCACATCTATCCATTCAAAGGAGTAACGTTGCAGGTTACCAGTGTTTACAAAATGTTTGAGTGCACGCTTGTTATCTTTGCACAAATCTCTCAGCTTATCTTCACTGTCTTCGAGCCATCTGCTCCTTTCCTGTGGTCACTGTTCTCCACATTAATTAGTGCAGAGTGTCTGCTGACTAAATAAGGATTTGAAGACTTAATTCCTATGTGCCTAACTATTTGGGGGAGAAGAAAAGAAAGTAGGAAAAGAAAGTGCAGCAATGCTGTTTGGAATTTGCAATCATTAATCTGAGACTGTGAGTGCATTTCTGGGTGTTTAGGCAGCTTGAATAATTTAGAGCCTTTATATCGAGCTGACTTGTCTCATTTGATTTATCTACTCATGTAGGATTTCATACTATTTCTGGGTATTTTATTATCCCTATTGTCTCTCACATTAGTAATAGGGATAGAAGCAGAGAGCGTGAGCAGAGATGGAGGGTGGCACCTGCTTACCATCAATCGATTTAGCAATAAGTGATATATAAGCACATTTAGCCTTTTCTGTCAAACACAGAAGTTAGTTTCTGACCCAGAGACACCAGATATTTCCTTTCTCCTTTTGCTTTATTCAGGCTGACATTTTTCCAGTTTTTTTTCTTCTGTTTTCAGATAACAGCACTGATGATCACAAAAGGGGTAATTCTTTTTCAGTAAAAAGCATTTGTGTTGGTTCCTGTGACCATTTTTCTGTAAGACGTGTTGACATTGACTTGGATTCTGGCTCCTTGCAGTGGGAATCCCACGTGTGATGATAGGCAGCGTTTGGGTCATATGAAAACTTTTCACCTCCTCTGCCATGTGAAAATTATTAGCCATTTCTCCACAAAAAGTCAGCTTCTGGTTCCAACAACAGCTAGTATGTAGTGATGGGCTGAGCTGCCCTGAAGGGTGCTGGTGTGGGAGGATGGGGCTCTTGGAAGAGATGCTCGTGGAATGAAGGACACAGACCTGATGTAGCAGGGTGAAGAGTTGGCCCTTCTTCAAACTGACATTTGATTGTTGTCAGCATGTCTCAGGTTATTTTTCTTTTTATTGTTTTTTGAATTTCTTTCAAGTTCCCGGCTAGAGCTTGGCTATAAATGATTATCTTGGAATTGCTATCATTAAAATGCACGGCCATCACTCTCCCAGCTACTGCTTCAGTTTGAAAGCGTGTTAGCAAGTCACAGTACTTGTTCTCTAGTCTTAGGATTATTCTCTGACCTCATTTTAAGCAACCTAATGATTGGGAGGACTGACCTCACACATGTTGGATGTGAGCAGACAAGGGAATGTTGTAGTAGTGCTGACAAGCAAGACATTTGCTCTCTGCTGTTTGTCCTCTTTGGTGAAGTTACATTGCAGCTCTGGATGTTGAGATGATTGCCCCATTTGGAAATGCCTGTTTTCAGTTTCCTGCATTCTGTACAAGTCCCAACACCTGCAGATGAGAAGGGAACAACTGCTGTTTAATCACAGCTCCAGCCATCTCCTGTGGCTCCTCACAAGTGCATTTCTAGCTCAGGGAGGTATTTATACAGAGAGGAGTGCTGCCTGTGGTGGTGTGCTGCCCTGTGGTCCTGATGTTTTTTCTATGCTTTCCCTCTGAAGGTGTGAATGTTTTGGCTGTGAAATGGTGCGCACTGAAAACATGCAAAGTACAGTCCTACACATAAACCTTGAAAACTGCTGGTCTGTCTTCTGTACAGCACTGTGCAGCATGCATGCCCGCTAAAACCAAAGAAGTTAAAGTTTAATTAACTGAATTCTGTTTTATGAACTGTTTGAGTGAGGAAGCATGCCATTTTTAACATCCAAATCTAGTCTATCAGTGTATCCTATGTTTTTTTGTAGACAATATTCTGTTATATGCACTAATAGATTTTGTGTCCAAAATGCAAATGAAGGCATGTAGTTACACTGAAACTTTCTGCCTGCTTTTGCTGATTCCTAGTACTGGCAATGCCTCACATAACAGAGTAGAAGCCATGTATTTACTTGGTTCCTGCAAACATTGTTTTAGTCTTGAAAAAGCCCCTATTTAACAGATTCTAATTGAAAAAAAATGTGTGCTTTGATTTCAATAGTACACAGTCTTTAAACGCTTCTCCTTAAACCTAAAGTTCTCCCATTCACTTGCAAATGCTGGTTTTCAGTGACAAAGAGATCATCGTGATTGTAATTAAATATTTATCATACAGTTCCCTTTTGTCATTTGAATGTTACAAGGCAGGCAAAGATATACTTTAAAGGCTGAGCAGTAAGCTATATTATGATAGTATATCAGGCAAATGAGTGTTTGATGGGCTGTGTTAATGCAAGCTAAAAATAAAACCCCATCTGTTCACCTTTCAGACTGCATCAAGACACTGCATATGGGTTGTGGAATAATTTAATGAAACACAAATGAAAATATGTTTGTTTCCATCTCAACGAAACAAGTGAAACAGGCGACTTGTTAGTAAAGATGTTTTAACAAGCAAGGAATTGTGTGCTTATGTTTTTTTCTGGAATACAATTCCACTGCATTAATTTAAGAGCATAAGTGAGTAGATGTGGAAGCTGAGATGCTCAGCAAAGGCACTGCCTCAGTCATATAAGTATCATAAAAGCTCATCATATGAAGCTCAAAGTCTTAATTTCTGGTGCTGAGAGTTTGACTTACTGCAACAGTTAAGGATGTGCCCCATTAACATCATTTCTACAGAATATATTGCTTATTGTGATCTTTAGAATTACCGTTTATCAGTGCTCATTTTTCTTGCAATCTAATGAGTTATTTTAAAATTTATTGGTGGAATATAGAGAAACTCCAGAGCCATATGCTGAATTAACCCAGGTGATGGTCTGATCCATACAAATTCACTGCCTCAAGGTGTAATGCATGCTCTGAGTCATAAAAGTATGAGAAGAAAAGGGGAAACGCTGCCTTTTTGGGGTTGCTGTTGGTGGTTTTTACATGGTGAAAGTTGAAGCTGCTGGTATGATAATTACTGTGTGCTGAGGATTTTTTACTATTTCAGCTATTATTTTAACATTTTCAGCTGAGCTACCTTTTTTTTCTTACCTAGTGACAGGATATTTGACTTGGACACAGTTGCATTTTTCTTACCGCTGCCATGCAAGAGTCGCACAAAAGATTTTCTCTGTTGCTTTTACCAAGAGATTCCCATTGATTCTCTGTGTTCAGCCAAAGCTTGACCTCTTCTGTTGAGTTCAAATCCCTGATCTTCCTTTGCTCGTTTTCTGAAACATTATTGAAGAATGGCCCTTAAGCTGTTACTGTCAG
This sequence comes from Lagopus leucura, assembly GCF_019238085.1. Taxonomy (NCBI): domain Eukaryota; kingdom Metazoa; phylum Chordata; class Aves; order Galliformes; family Phasianidae; genus Lagopus; species Lagopus leucura. Next base: position 16,273,788 of record NW_024962267.1, on the reverse strand, counting down.
TAGAGGTGGATTTGGGTACTTTTTGAAGTGCCTGTCTGATGTAATCTTGACTTAAGGAGTTAACTTTCCACGTAGGTCTCTTACAGGTGAGGAAATGCTTAGCAAACAAGGCACAGCTAAGTATGAATACTAGTTAAGTTGAAGAGGAAAAGGGGAAATACAGAATCAATAGGATCAGCTAGATTGGAGAAAACCTTCAAGATGATAGAGTCCAACTATCATTCTGACCTACCGACCGTGTCTTATAACACCATGTCGACACATCTCTTTAAGTACTTCCAGAGATAGGAACTCCACCACTGTCATGGATGGGCTGTTCCAATGCTTGGCTGCCCTCTCCATGATGCACTTCTTGCCAATGTCTGATCTATTCCTAGAGTTCTTCCTGTGTGTCGTCTGAACTAAACGAAATGGCAAGAGGAGAAGAGCATAGAAAATAGAAGAGCTTAGAAAAGAACAAAGCTTTGCTTAGGTAAGACATGTCTTATAGTTCAGGCTTCTGGACTACGTTCTGTGATATTTGGCGTCATGATGGGAAGAACATATAGGACATTTAGGTCCTTCTCCTCAGAGCTCCTTTCCAGCAGGTCAGCCCCTAACCTGTACTGATGCACGTGGCTGTTCCTCCCAAGGTGTAGGACTCTACACCTGCTGTTATTGAACTTCTTAAGGTTCCTCTCTGCCCAGGTCTCCAGCTACTGCTGTTGGATTAGCCACTCCTTTCAGGTCAGAATCATTTGCAGACTTGCTTCCTTCATCCAGGTCATTGATGAAGATGTTGAGCAAGATCAGACCCAGAAGTGACCCCTGGGGAACACTGTTAGATACAGGCCTCCAACTACCCATTGCACCACTGATTACAACAATCTTTTTCTCTTCTTTCTCTCACAGCTTACCTGTTGAGAAAGCTTAGTGAATTGAGTCTATTCAGCATTCATACTGCTTTTTCCCATTATTCTGGCAATGAGTTACGATATGTACATGCTGTTCCCAGTGCTGTTAGAGTGTTTTTAAATTGGAAGGATTTTTATTTTTCACAAACCAGTTGAAGAGTGTTACCTTAAAGTTTTCTTTTCTTCTGAAGATGCAGCCAAGAAAAAGCTGTCATTACTTTACACTGTCACCTTCTTTTTCCCTTCTCCTCAAAACCTTAGGGTTAGATAGATATTTCTTGTAGTGGTTTTTTGCTTTGTGTTTCTTTTTCCCGCATCTAGGACATGTTTTTCTCTTCATTTTGCTTTTTGATATTGCTTGTTCTCGACTGTATTTCTTGACCCCTCGGGAGATGCGTGCTGAACTTTCCTTGCCACTATGGATGCATGTTAATGCTGCGGATTGAATGTATGTAAAATAAGACAGACATTAATAGGGATGTTAGAGTCCCAGAGGCCTTGCTTCTGGCAAGCTGCTCTCTCTTGTGCTCAGGGCACCTGATTTGCTTTGTTTTTTCTTCCCCAGTACAAACAGAACGCAAAACCATGAGAAAAATATACCACTTGGCATAGGTGAGCATTGGTTGAGTTCCTTCCTTAGCCACTACAAACACAGTGTTAAAAATCAGCTGGTAACAAATTGTTCTGACACGGAAGCCCTTGATTTATTTTTATATATTTCAGCTATTTGTTTCCATTCCAATCCTGAAGCTAGTGTGAGATAGTTTCCTTTGCTCGCTTCTTCCTGAAAGCTGCAGCCCATTAATAACAGTGGGCGTTCTGTAACATCCGAGTAATGTGGTACAGGCTGGTGCTTTGTTTCCTGTCTTGCTATTACTTCTCGCACCAGGAGTCAGTGTTTCAGGAGATGTAATGAGCTGTCATTGCAGTTGATAATGGGCTATGAAAAATTTAGCTGGCAGTCTATGGGATGCCTGCACAGAATTTGGTTGCACAGCCCTAAAGCTCTAACTTGGAGACCGTATATTGAAGAACTGGATTAAGGAAATTAGTCATCATTGAAGGAAATACTAAATGTTTTTTTCAGAATGGTCAGCAGAGCTTGGTGCTGTGTTATATTTTTAATTAGCAAGGATAAGACTCAAGAAAAGTATTGCAGGGATAGCCAGGAATTATAAGAAATGTGAAAATAGGAAATCTAGTTTTGTTCCTTCAATATAAGCACTTTTGCAGCATTAACAACTTACAAATTCTATGAACATACCCTTTCCTGATTTATTACACAACCAGTAGTAGACAAGGCAGAGATACAATATAGGGTACACATTAACTTACTGAAAAATGTGCATACAAATGTTATTCCCATTTGTTTTCTGGAATGCAATTAATATCTCTTTCCCTCTGGTATCTGGTAGCCTGCTGGGTTATCAACATAATTAGTACCTTGGAAACAATATCTCATGGAGTCTGATATTGCTTTTATTTTAGGCTAAACATTTTGAGTATTCAATTAAAAAATCAAGTTAAGATCCCTGGAAATAATGTGGGTGCTTTAACTAACCCATTTGCATGTCTCCCAGAGGATAGGTTGGTACCACTCCTGTGTTTAGTGACAGGACTTTTAGACAACACAAATATCAGTTGTCACAACATGTTGCATTAGTGCACATTCCCACATAGTTAAGAAATGTTGCTCCTTGAGTCACAGGGTGCACAAAGACGTTTGGTGTTCCGTTTTTAAAGCTTAAGAAACACTAAATAGCTTAAGTAACTATTTCCCAAGCTATATGTTCCTCTCTCTGGGTCCCTGTGATTGCACTTAACTCAGCATTCCCATCTGCTATCAACTGTTTGGGGCACTTCAAGCCTTCTATGTCACTGCCAAATTAATTTTCTGTCTAACATGTTACTTGTTAAGTATCTCATCTATTTTGTCAACACACCAAATTCTATTCTGATGCAAATGAAAACCAAATTAACTTAGCCAAACGCTTGTATCCTAATGTGTCTCCCTTCTTGTACCTCTTTTTTTTTTATCATGCTCTAGAGATGGTTGTGGAAGGTTTAATCAAGGGTTTTATTTCAGTGAATGCTTCTGTTGCAAAATGAGAGCCTTTATTCATCCACGGTTTGAAAACATCTCAGATGAGAAAAGATGCGAGTGTAGACAAATCCAAATTACACCTGAGTATGTAAGGTTTTCCTGGTTCTGTGGTCCTTCTTCGTGACCTCTTTCATGATTTCAACTTAAACGTTGTTATTTTTTATTGCCTTCGTATACTCTGATTGCTTTGTTATAAGGTTGTCTCTGTATTAGATCCCCAGTGTTTGTTCATATGTAGATAGACATAACTTGTAGGTACTATCTTATGTTCTACTGCCAAGTAAATACAATAAATGACAAAGCTTAATATTTAAGAAATGTTTGCTGTATGTGAAGAATAGGTTTTGGTCTACAAACTGTCTGCAATACTCTTAAAGGTCTGAGTTTGTTGAGTAGCTTTGAAATAACAAGATGGCTGAAGACAAATGCAAGCACTGGAAGTAGTAGACATTGCATGGGTTCGACAGAAGGGATTGTCTATTTGGAAGATGAACTCTTAGCAGTTTTTCCTCCAAGTTTCTATTTTAAGATTAGCTTTTTTAAGACTAGAAAAATAAGCTTCAAAGCTTTCTTCATACAAAATATGCCATCATATAACACAGTCAAAGTGTTGAGGCATGCAGGTGAAGCCGACAGCAGCGTCCTCCTGGGAGTGCCCCACTTGTGATTCATAGCCCTTCTGCATCTCAGGCCTGGAGTGTGTGTGCCACGGGCCCTCATGTGGAAACTGATGTTCAATGGAGAGGCAAAGGAAGGAGTTGGGAGGGAAAAAAGGAAAAGAGAAGTTCTGTTATTATCCTATCGGTGCAGCTTAACAACGACATACTCTTCCAGGCTGTATGATAAACCGGGAAGGAGTTGTAGCTCTGCTGTCTTTATGTGGAAGGATCTGGGCAAGTGCAACGGGAGGCAGACAGATGCAGACTGGGAAGCTCCCTTACTCTTAGGAGTCGACCAGTTCCTGAAGGATCCGTATTTTTTTTCTTATACAGTTGTTCTATTAAACTTCAGTTGAACTTGGTTCTGAAAATGAAAAAAGCTGTAGAGCACAGAAGGCTGGAATGTATCTGTAGAAAAGAAAAATTAATACTGCTGCCTTCGCTCTCCTTGCACTTGCCCGTATTTCATGTTCCCAAATCACCAGTCATATTTGGGACAACAGAAGCTCATCCAGTCAAGCTGCCAGCCCAATTTCATGGTACTCATGTGATCAGTCCTATACTCAAATTGCTTAGTGCCTAAGTCCCGGCTGAAGTGAATAATTTGAGTAAACAAAAATCTTTAGGTTAACCTGAATACATCAAACCTTAGTAGCAAATTCCAAATATATTAGATGTAAATAAATCAACAGCAGTTTTGAATCATTTACTCAGCTTTACAGATCAACCAGCGAAGGCTGAGATGCACGTTGTTTAAATGTTCATGGCCAAGTCCTGATCTCTGACATCTCCTGGAAAAGCCAAGATTTTGTTTATTAGACAAAAACAGGTCTGTTTCCTGTAAATGCCATGTAAACTGCTTCCCCTCAGACTGCTTTTATCAAAAACGTGGGAATTATGTGAGGAGATACATACTCGACAAAAACAAACAAACAACAGGAAACAGATAAACCCTCTGACCAACCCTCTCTCCTCTCGTGCCTCTTGAATCCTTGTATGCTTAACTTGTTAAGGCTAGCTGGAATGAGGGGGCTGCATTGCCATCCAGCTCGAAGGGCACATTTCATTTAGTGAACTTCACAGTGTTGAGAAGTTTTGAGCAAAGATTAAGAAAAAAAAGACAAAAAAATCACCTTGAAAACAAAGCAAGCAATAGGGGCTTCAATTTTTCTGAGTTAAGAGTTCCTGTAGGGAAAAGTGCCACTTAAATTGTCTATTTCAATTGTTAATATAGAGCTAAAACTTGTATTTTCAGAAAAGCTAAGTAGAATAGATTATATTAATTAAGAGATGGGAAAATAAAAACAGACTGTGTTCCTGAATGGTTTTACATTTGTTAGGTAATTCTGTAGTTAGATCAGGATAGATCTGAATTGCATCTCTGCTATTATTATTGCTAATATGTGCACCTCAGTAATCAATACTGCAGTGTACAAATGCTTATGATCTATTGATCAGGAACAGATTACTCATGCCCTTCCAAATTATTAAGGATTTCTCTACCAAGTCTAACCAAAATGAGATGGATCCTCCTTAATTTCCTGTTGTTTTCTTCTAGACAAACCGAGCTTAAGAGAGACATTGATTTAATTTGGTGAAGAATGCACTGATGCCTTGCTTTTTTCTTACTCGTGTCTTGTTAACAATTATCTTGTCAAAAGGTAATGTAGGCAACAGAAGCAATTAGAAAACTTCTAATAGATGGAAACTATTTTTTCCTTGCAGCAAAACTTAATCTAAAAATGGTAAAATGCTATTATTTAATAATCTTACTTAATTGTTTTCCATTAAGGCATGCAATGCCTTCATATTTGAAACTTTGTGGACCCCAAACCTTCTACATTAACGCAAATAATGGTATAGAGCAAAATTTAGACCTGAAATTGTGCTAGAGAAATGCAATATAGAGCTGAATCTGTGTTGTTCTCCTGTGTGAGGGTCTCTTAAGGAGGATGCTGCTGGGAGTTCTCCCGTCCTCCTGTGATGTCAGGGCAGCACAAATTGCTGCCTCCAATGAGTGATACCTGCAAGAAGATACAATGCCTTCCATTGGACTTAGTATTGATTAGTATAATCAGCTTGAAGCTCTGAATAATACTTCTCCCTCTGCTTTAGCTTTCAAGGTTTCTTTTTCCGGCTCAGATCAAAGAATGTGGTGTCCAAAAATGATCAGTTTCTTTCTAAAAATAGTTGTTGAAAATACTACCTCTCTCTCTTCTCCTTGTCTTCTTTATCTCCTTGGCTCATTGTGGGTCAAGTGCTGCTGCTACTTCTGGAGTGCGTGTGGCTATCTGAGGGCTGCCCAGGGAAGGAGCTGGGCTTTTGTTTCAAGTCTGGACAATGTTTGCATTGCATACAGAGGCTGCAAATGTACATATGGATCGATGCAAAGCCAGAAGTCCACTGAGACGTTGGATTTCTTGGCTCTACTAATTGGATGAGTGTAGGGGAGAAGAGGAATCCTCCTCTTGTAGATGCAGCTTGAACTGTTATAAACCGTAAGGATGGACAAGTTTTGATGGGGTGCAAAATGTGGTCTGCTGTAGACTTTCACTCTGCAGGGTGACTGTTGATGGTGTTGTTCTTAGCAGCTCAAGATGAGCATTAAAGATTTGGGGGAAAAAAAATGTTTTTCAGCTTTTAGGCAATGTGTTAGCTTGTTCCGGCTTGAGATTTGGCCTGGAGATGTCTTCCACATTTAGACATAAAGTGTATGGATTCAGGCTAAAGGTAGAATCAAACTGAATTTACTGCCTAGATGTTTCTTACTTTTCTTTTAGGAACACCTGGAAACTATACATTTAATAACGTGGACGAACACGATGGCTGAAGTATAATTTTCTTTCTTTACTTTTGTAGTTCCTTCGTAAAGGTTACGGTGAAAGTCTTGGAGCAAGTTGAGGCCCTTTCATTTTTTCTTTCTTTTTTTTTTTTTGTTTTTGCATTTACTTTAACTGCAAATATTGAAAGTATTGTAATGTTATTTGCCTTATATTTGGAGGAGAACACTGTTTAGTGGTAGATGGAAAAGCTTAAATTGGGAAGGTTTGTATCTGTTGATGCTAGTAAGATATCCAAGTTTGAAGAATTTTTTTTCTTAAAACTTTTAATTAAATAAAAATGGTACTAGCAGGATCATAAAGATTTTAATCTTGACAAAGCTGAGATTTTGATGATCTTCTTTTTCCTAATAAATGTGCGTTAGACAAGAAAATATGGTTGTTGGAAGAAACAGAAGGGAGAAAATTTGGAAAATAAGGGAAAAGTGCCTCAAGGCACTAGTTCAGTAAGAAATAGCAGTGTCCTGTTAGTATGGTAATTAAGAATGGTCTCCCTTTTGGTCTGCTGCTGAGTCATGAGATGTCAGAGCACACTGACTAAGTAACCACTGACTGATGTGGATGTTATCATGACTCATTTGCTAGGGTGCAATCTAGTTATGAGTCATTTAAGAAAATGATTTTGTAATATGCTTCTATGCCCATTGTGTTAGCTTTTGGTAGTTATTCTGGAAAACTATTTTCTTTTTTGTGAATGGGAGTTTTGGACTTAAATTACAGTAATTGCACCAGATCTGCAGAGGAAGTATTCTTTCATCACACAGGGATCTGAACTGTGACTTCGATTTCCAATTGAACTAAATCAGGTTTGAATGCGTGATGTTCTCTGGTAGTACTGTGATGAATAACTTGTGATGCTTGCCATTGTACTGGGGCCACAACCCTCTCTCTGTTCTGTTTTAGCAGCATCTGCTGCAAGGCATCCCTACAAGTGCATTCATAGTAATAGTAATTATTTGCTTAAAGTTAGTTTTAAACGAGTTGTCACTCATGGAAGACTGTAAAAACCCTCTTGGTGGTACTCAGAGCGGCTTCTGACTTAAAAGCACCACTGCATTTGCTTACGTCAGTGCAGGTGGGAAGGGAATATTTTGTGTTCCCTGTTAGCCAGGAGTTGTACGTAGCAGCAGAAGCCCCAGGAACGCATGAGAATGACAGACAAACAAGGGAGGAAGAAAAAATTGAGGTGAACATAATCTGTGGTTGTTGTTCACTGATGGTGGGTATGCATGGCGCAGCATTGGCTGGCGCTGCTTGCTGCCACAGCGGAGGTGTTAAGGTCAACGTACTGGCTGGTAAATAGAAGACCTTCTGGCAGCATTTAAGCCAGGTATGGTGTTGTGTTTTGTATATTGACTCTCTGAACCTCAAGATCGAAAATTGAATATAAGGTTTTTATTTAATGCATCCTTATTAATTGTTGTGGAGCTCCTCGTGTCTAAAATTTGACTTCTGCCTGAGTTCTTCATTTGATTTATTTCTTTGCCGATTTGATTCATCATGTCAAAAAGTTTTTTCTTTGAAATTCCAGCTAGAGGCCATGGTATTTTTAATGCCCTGAGGACAGTTTAGTTTAACTGGGCAGCGTTTCTGTTTGCTCTGGGTCTGAACATCTTGATAGCTTCCCACGTTTCCGAGATGTGTTGTTAAATGAGGGCTGTGTACTCCAGCTTGATTCTTTTTTATTTTTATCCTTGAAACACACTTCAAGAACTGTTACAAACAGCAGGAAATAGTGAAGTCAATGAAGGGGCAGCGAAAACCGCATCATGCAATTGAATTACCTTCAAAACCAAAGCAGCGTGCATTGAGCCCCCTTCATAGAAAGGTGCAAAGTGGAAACAAGCCCTGGATATCTTTGTGGAACAGGAGGAAAGGGCAGAAAAGCTCGCAGTCCAGTCCCATCTTCGATTCAATGCTCAGTACCTGAGTAATCCATAAAAACAGGTCTTGGTGAGTTGATCTGCATCCTCATCGCAGGCTTCAGTAGAAAATTTCTAGGATAGGGGCTGATTTTACACCTTGTGAATAGATGCACCCTTCTGAATTCTTTGTTTGAGAGAAGAGACGTATTCTTGGCTGCCTTTTTGAGGGGCAACACTTGGACATAAATGTGAACTGATGGGGTTAACTGAACCTTAGCGTATGCGGTGTCTGCAGTCAGACCCCTTGCCTAAACCCTAAATGCAGCAGTTCTATCTTTTTATTTCTTTTTTTTTACTTGAAGAAATATTCAAGCAGGTAAATTGCTCTGCAGTTATTTACTTGTTGAACAATTTATCCCACGTGCAAATTTACAAAATGCGTACCATTCAGCATCAGATGAAAAAATGTTGAGGACAAATGCACAGTGGTTGTGTCACAGCTCAGGTATTGAGTTAGTAGTGTTTGTACAAGTGATACGTGTTGGTGTTTTCCCCCCTATTTGAACTTGTGCATTTAAGTAGCTGTGAGTGAGCTCTGTCTCTGCTTCTAGAGCACAGCTCCCAGGCTGTTGGGATGCCTGAGGTTTTGGATGTTCATTTTGATTTTATTATTTTTTTTTTTAAGATTTTCTCTCTGATAACTGCATAGCGCTTTGTGAAAACTATGGCAATGCACAAAATATAATGCAAAGAACAAAAAGCTATGAAACTAATGTGAGCTGATGTAAGCTGCCAGGGGAATGAGAAAGAGGTAAAAGAATTGGAAGAATTTTTTTGACAAAAAAGACAAACACAAGGTAGAGGGCTTCAAGAAAACCTTGCTCTCTCTCCCAGATCTGCTTTGTCCTTACGCTTGCACTCAGGTCTCCATTGGCAGAATGTGTGAATTATATTTTTTGTGAGAAGCCAATTTAAGAAATAAAGTTGTAAGGAAAGTGGAATTACCATGAATTATTTCTCTCTCGTTTTCATCTGATTTAATTTCTGTCTTTGGCAATCCTGCCAGTAGCAGAGCAAGGCATGCAGTTCTCATCTGAAGATGAAGATCGTTAATTTCTCCTCAATTTTATGTTAAAACTGATGTGTTTGTAGATTGCAGTTGGGGAGGTTTACCTGTACAGGCAGTAGGATAATAGCTGTCCATGCTCTTCTTCATTGCCATCCATCTTCAGTTCCACCTTACCTTGCCAGAGTCAGCAGCAGCAGCATGTTTTACAACATGCAGGGAATACCATGCATATTGCGTTAAATTTTGAGGAGAAAAATAATATTACAAGTCCTAAATTATCTGTCCTGAGATATGAATTGTACTCTTACTGCCGCCTTTACTACTTTGTAAAACGGAGTTTTTGCTAGACGATGAAACTTGAATCAATGTGAGAGTTGATTTTTCTCTGGGTGGATGTTACGATGCTATTTAAAAATGAAGCATAAAAATAAGATAACACTAATTTAAAATATTTGAAGCGGATTGAGTTCATGGTCTTGATGGAAACCTAATATTTTGCTAGCAGTTTTAGAAAGCAAGTATCACTTGAAATGGTTTCTATCTGTAAAGGATGTGCTCTTTGATGCTCCTGTTTGTGTGTATGATTGATTCTCTGTATGTTTGATTGTTTTGATTCTGCTGATGTTCCCGTCTGTCTTTCATGGTCAGATTCGAAGTTGGAGCGCTTTACTACCTCTGGCAATCTAGTCTGATTTGATCTCTTACTGGAGCTTAAACAAACATATTTAGCAGTTTTGGCTGTTCATTATTTTGAATATGCACTGAAGCTGACATGACCTCCCCTTGTCAAAACTTCCCATTTCCACAGTGACTGCAGGCTGTAGCTCTCAAACCTCTCTCCAGGACGGGTCACTTCACTGTCCATCCAACCATTGCATCACCTTAGTATGGCAAAACCAGCATGAATATACTGTACTGACAACAGCCTGCTTTCTAAATCACCAGGCCACCAAGATCAGCTTATGTTGGTTGTCCTTATTATTGGTGTTTTCACAGTTTACTGGGAGCTTTGGCAGCATCCTGTAGCAGGTGCTGCTGGAGGGCTTACAAGCTGTGAAGGGACATTTGCAACATTATCATACTCTCAGTAAATCATGCACATTCTTGGTGGCTGTCATTTGACTGAAAATAACTGTTCAAGTAGTTATTGACCAAAAGAGCTCTCATGATTCCCTGCCGTGTCCACAGTGCTCTGCCACCAATTACTGTGGTCTATAGACCCATTCCAGAAGTCATCGGCAAAAAGCTGAAAGCAGAAATACTATTTGTATTATCATTGATCCATTGCTGACAGTCATTATAATACAGCTCAGGAAAACAGCGTCTTGTCGAACTAGGAGGTAATTGCCTGGAAAGTTGGATTTGCACTTTTCTTGTATGTAGGAGTGCTGAGCTTTTAACATGAAGGTGTGATAGAGAAATGCACAGCGCAAGAAATAATTAAGATAATGCAAAATAGCAAAGAAGAAAGCAGGCAGAACTGAGAAGAGATGGTAGGAACCAAGCCACTCAGTTGCGTCCGTAAGATGAAGCATTTTCAAAGTGATGCAAAGGACTCTGCAGTTTAGTTGAGCCCAGCAGAACAGCATACCTGGTCAGACAGCTGAATGTCAAAGGAAGAAGTCAGGAACTCAAAAAACCTCACAGTACCAGCAGAGTGAATCTACTTCTCATTGCTGAAGAACTGAGGCAGAAATGACAGCTAGTAAGAATGACAAATAAATAGCAAATTAACTCTTTGCTTTAGTTTTAATTTGTAGATCGCGAACAGGAGCCTCACCTTGTGTCTCCATGTTCCCATCACTTACTTGATCTGACATGACTTCTGCGTGCAAGTGAGTACTAATTCGTCACATATGTTGGACAGAAAATTGGGAATACATAACAGGTGAACCAGAAAATGCCACATTTCTTTCAGCCTGTTTCATTTCAACATAATTTCAGTGGTGTTCAGTCCTAAGGCAAATTTTATATAAAAGTGTCACTATTTTTTTATTTTTTTTTTTAGGTGGAAAAAAAAAAAAAAGAATTCACTAAATCTGTTTAAGCTGTGGGTATGATTCCAAATCCCCATATTTGATCAGGCAAGGTCACTTCTCAGTATGGGTTTCTATCTGTTTTATGTACTGTAAAATGTTGTGCAGCGGCATCAAATGGCAGTTAGAACTGTAGATGTTAATACAGCATAGAGAAAAGCATCTTAGCAAGCAAGAGGCTTGATGGTATGTAATAATAGGAAGACTGTCTAGTCTGAGGAGTTGAAGTTTGCCACTTCTTATTTGAATATGCATAACACAGTGGTTTTGCGCTGGAAGAGAAATTGAGGAACTATGGCTTAATCCAGTGCTTAGTAAAATAGAAATCAGCACTGAAACAAGTCAAGGAGTGTTTTTCCAGTCTGACCTTTGATTAATGTAATGACGGGGTAAAGAAGCTATGCAAATGTGAAATCAGAATTCGGTGCTCGGTTTTCCCTGCAAAAAAGCAGCTTTTCCAATCCAGGAGTTTCTCCAGATAGTGTTTTTTAACCTTCTCTGGAGTTTCCCACACAGTATCCTGCAGGTCTCTAAGGAGAAAGCATCCCAGATAATTTTGTGCAGCGTCAGGCTGCTTTGCATTATTTTTTTCCTCAAGGGAATCCTATCAGACCACAAACACCTCATCAGTTTGGTGATGGTCTGTGCCCAGCGCCTGGAATACGTGTCATCCTCACTACATTGTCATCTCGGCATCGTTGGTATGAATGAGCCCCAGCACTCTTTGCAATTCGCAGCTGAGTTCACAGTTCACATCTGTACAGATGTGTAGTTCCTTTTAAGTAAATAATGGGGACTGAATGGTCTAAAACAGAGTATATTTTGAGTAAACAACATGTAAGCTGTACATAACAATTTTTGATTTACATGCTGTGTTGAGCCCAAACATAGGAACTCGAAACATATTCACCTGTGATTACTGCTACAAAATCACTGCAAGTTCACATCTACAAAGTCAGTAGTGACGAGATAACAGCTGCATTAGGCACCTTTAGCTGCTTTAAATGAATGAGACAGGAAAAGAAATAGGGGGAAATGATGAAGAAGTGTTAAAATAGGGTTAAAATTGACTCCAGGTTTGTGCTGATACAAATGCAAGAGAGGCACGCTTCATTACTGGGGTTGTTTTGGAGCTGCATTGGTGTTGTGTGTAGTGGAGGAGGAGTGCTCTCTCATGACGTGCGAACTAAAATGCCTCACAGAGCGCAGGAAAATTAATGTCCTTAAGGGCCTTCCTCCCCGTTCTCGTAATTTCACTGCTTCATTTATTCATTGAAGGGCTGCTTTGCCATGCAGCTGGGACTGACGCAGCCTGGCAGAGGACATGTAGGCTTTGCAGGTATTCTGCTCCCACCACTGGCTCCATCCTTGAGCAATAACTCTCCAGGCAATAATAGCCAGGATTCACAAGCTTTTAAAAAAATAATTCCTAATCTCTTTAAGATTTGCATGGTTTCAAAATCTGAGCTTTTGATTCCATGTCTCTTAGGTTTTGCTGGAAACCATAATAATAATATGTGAGGTAAAGTAGAAAAAGAAAGGAACAGTAGGAAATCTTTTAAATGATGCTTTTAATACTGCTTTTACTGCAGATGCTTTCCGTCTCACAGCTAGAACAAACAAGTCTGCTTAGATGAGATTTGTATAGAAGATGTGTCTTTTGTGATGAGGGCAGAAAGTTTAAATGTAGAGAAATGCACACTGCCTTATTTATGGCTTTGTTAGAGGTATTTTTGTTAGGTTTTTTTTTTTTGTTAATTATAAATGCCTTTTAGTAGGCAGTCTTTATATGGATTGTACCGCAATTGCGAATATATTTTTCCCCCTAATAGAAATGCTAAAAAAAAAAAAGGAAAAAAAAAAAAAAAAAAAATTAATGTCAAGTGAATAAGGTAATGCGAGTAGTTTCAGAAGCATTTTATCATAAACCACCAGGTTATTTTATGGTTTTACAAAACCGTAAATCAGGAGAGAGGCTTTCTGTCACGTGGAGTAGATCCTGCCAGTGCGTGTCTGCGCAATTAATGTAAACCCCAGGGTCTGGAAAACTTGGTATGCCCCATTTTATTTGCTTAGGTTCCAGGCCTCCAGCTGAAGAGGTCACCAAGCTGTCCCTTAGGAAGATTGATTCAGAGACTGCCACGTTTCACTGTCAAAAATAACTCTTGTTGTTTAGCCTGTGTTTTCACTGTCAGGAGCACTTCAGTCTGTATTTGCCCTTTCTTAAGTTCCTTATATAGCCTTGAATACTCTTTGAAGGAAAACCTGTTTCTGACCAGCAGTAAACACGTGTCTTGGTCGTTCAGTGCTCTGCAAGATCAGGAGATAAGTTCCGATGCTCTATCTGGTAGAACACAAAGATCAGTTTCAGTAGGAAGCAGAACAAGGTATAATGTTTTAAATTTTGACAAATAACAGCTTGTAACTGAACAGCAGTTATGTTTATTAATAACTAATAACATTTCATTCCTCTGATACGTTCCAAGGAAATTCCTTGGCCAGTGAACGCTCTTGATTTATAGATGTGTGTCCTGTTCATTCATCTTGCCTTAAGCTCCTTCTTTCTTCTGTCACCACTGACATTCGTCAGTTCTCTTTTGCATCTGCAGTTGCAGATGACACCGAAATACAAGGGGTTGTATTTCTTGGAGGTTGTAGTGAAACTGTGGGCTCTGCTGTAGGTGGACTCAAAACTTGTGCTTGAAGGTTGCTAAGTTATCTTTTACTGCAAAGTGATAACTCACGTAATTGAGAAAACTTAGAGTACATTTCTGTAAATTTTACTGCTGGTTTTTGCTTTTTTCTACCTGAGCAAAACATAGCTGCAAAGCAGCTCCGGTCACATTTTGCAGAAGTGGAAATTTAAGCAAGTGAGAGCGCAAGTGCAAGTTGATATTGGGAGGATGCCTGCAATATACCTGGGACGTTCAGTTCTTGTGTCCTCATGTGAGGGAACGATTGTTGCTCTGCTGTTTGCATTTGCCTAACCTTCTGTTATCAAATAAAATCACAAACAAAATAAAATTTCCGTTGGAGTCAAATATGAGTGGAATCCCAAGAAAGATTCTAAAGGTCAGATGAGCAGTTTTGATATATTGCTCCTCAGTATCTACAAAACCTTAGTGACATTAAACAGTACAAAGTGGAGTTTGCTAAAAGGTACTTGGGTGTTGTATACTTAAAGAACAAGTTGTTACCTAGAAATAATAAGAAAATAATGGTGAAAGGCTTCTAACTGACCAGTCTTTGTGGAATAAGTATTTGTGGAAACTGTCTTTTCTTTTGCCGCAGGTGATCTCCAACCTTCCAGTGCTTCGGGCACTGGTTCTACTGGTTTGGTCAGGCAGAGGCTCTGTGAGTATAGATGGTGATGAAAATCCCATGATTTTTTGTCCTGGCAACAAAATGAAGGCTATATGCTTAGATGGATAAATATTGGCGTTTTGCAGTTGTTTACACAGATTAGGAGAACTGAATCACAATGAGGCATTTCTCTTCCCTTGAAATAGGGTAGAATTTTAATTAGTCTTATTTCCCTTATTTATGGAGTATGATAGCTTAGGAGACTTGCTACTCTTGTTAAATTGCTTTACTTTGAAGTGAGTTTTACCAGGAGCCTTCTTAAGTAACATTAAATCTTATTTTGGGCATCTACTTACTTGGAATTAGAAGGTAATTTAATCAAATAAAGTTAGGAAAAAAGCCAAGTGTATCCAAAAACATCAATGGGAAAACAGAGTTTATTAGGGCTTTCTGTGTGGGAAAGAGAGAGATGGTGATTTTCATGTTGATCAAGTTCTCAGAGCTCACTGCAGACGTATTTGACATAACACATCTGTCAGCAACATGTGAAAACTGTTTTGTGACACATATGTTCACTAGGACTGAATGCAGAGGTTTGACCAAGTCTTGGGTGGTGAGAAGCAAAGCTGTGCCCATTTAGGCTACTAATTTCTGCGGATAAAACATCTAGTGAAAGCTGAGTGTGAATTCTCCTTTGTGCCTTTGAAAACTTCCCTCAGTAAATGGGAAAACGTGTGAGAGGGTGAGCGTGTGTATGCAGGTAACTACAGGCATGTACAGATACAGCTCTGATGCTTCGGTAAGGCAGACTGACACAGGCAGGAGAGCAAACCCAGGTCATGGGGGAGAGCTTCGTGTTTGTTCGTGTGTAGGGGGGAACCTCTGCTGAGGAGAATTAGGGCTGAACCAAGGGAGGTTTCTATAAGCGACTGCTTCTGTCTTAGCACAATGTGATTATGTTTAGCTTCTCAGGGGAGACTTTCTATGATTAAATTTTACTCCTGAACTACCCTGGATTCAGCACATGATGGAGTCACCTTGAATCCAGTGATCGTTTAAATGATAAAAATGATATTTAGCAGTAAAATAATCTGTTTTACTCCATGTAACTTCAGAGGTAAATGACACGTTAGCTCTTAATTGTACAAAAAGTTACATTTCAAGCATATTTGTTAGCAGACTTTTCAAACAGCAGAGCAAATCTGAAACATGATTTTAATGTCAGCACACCGTGTTAAAGGAAGCATTTGATTGCCTCTATTGGATACACCTATAGTGCATTTTTGTTGGTTTGATAGTTATGGTAATGGATAATTTTAGGTCCAGTGAGTAATTGACGACATCTCGGCCAAACCTAGATGCGTACCATGTATTTATAGGATTTCTTGTGCTGTTAAGTGTTGAAGACCACCAAGCTACAGAACCAGCTTTTTCCATTGAAGTCAATTCCTGCCCTTTGTTACCTTGCAAGGGAACTAGAAATGACCACAAGCTTAAACGTGAAATCTTCTCTTAAACTGAAAGGCACACCTGAATCTACTGCTGTTGGTCTCAGACTTGCAGAATGACGCATTGGGCTGTCACTGTGCTAGAATTAGGATCACACTTCACACAAGTAAATTCCTTATTTTTATTTTCTTTTTTGTGTTTTTTTTTTTTCTTCTCAGTCTGAGTTATGTCCTAAGTGGAGACCTCTAGTTTACCCATAATGACAAGAAGAAAAGAGCCTTGCAAGTCCTAACTCTTATAAATTATTATCAGCGGTGTGAGCAGCTTGAAGCACCATTAGCCTGTTACCAGTATGAGGTTTTATTTATTCTAGAGCTCAAAGCATTGATGTTATTGATCTGCTTTAGGGAAAATCGCTCCACTGGGTAATCTAGGAAGTTACACTGCTTCTTATCATGGCACTGATGCTTTCAAGCTGTGGGTGAGATCTTGTGCAGTCCAGACGCTGATAATTTCTGTGGCAGAGTTAAGTGCACAGAGGAGGTGAGGATATTTTTTTTTGTGGAATGTGAAGCAGCCACTCACCAAGACTGTTCTCTGCTTCTTTCTGCAGGAAATATTCCCATTTTTCTGCCCCTTGAACTAATTTTTTAAAAGATTAATTAAAAAATTGTCCTAATGGTATTTCAAGATTGTCCTAATGGTATTTCTAAACCACAACATGTTTTTCTTTATAACTACAAGGTTAAATGTAAGTGAAACACAGAGCTTTGGGCATCTCATAATACTAGAGAAATGATGTTTCATCATTCTTTCAGCCCAAGTATAATTTCCCATGGTATCTGGTATGTTTTGACACACGTTTTAGTCTTCAATAGGCAAAACATCTGCTGAAATAGTATTGAGTCTTGAAATCACAACATCTGTGTTGGTCTTTGGTGAGTGAAAATTGATCTTTGTAAAAGAAGCAGCTATTAATTGAGGAGGCTCCTCCAAATCATATATTGAGAAAGCCTACACTCTTTAATCCACCTATGTTAAGCATTTATTTTATGCTAGAGATTGACTTTTTGTAATTATGTATTTTTTCCTATATGATGTTAATATTCAAATACTGTCTTCCATCTTCCATTTTGGGTATATATTTAAGGTCATGGAGATAGGAGAACATGGTCATAAATGCAAACTGCAGTACTAATGGATCTGAATTATGTATGTAACTTGAAATATTCACCAGTCAAATGTGAAAACCAAGGTAGGTTACTGAGTTTTCAGTGAGGAACTGTGAATTAAGGTGGTCTCATCTGAACAATCCAAACAAAGTCTGAGCTTTCAGTACTTACGTTAATAGACATTGAGAAAGCCAACTTTGCTACCGAGAGTAATGATGATGTTATGGATCTGTCTGGGCCACTATGAAAAAGATACATGATTATTATCAGGATGCAATAGCCGAAGTCCCGCTCAGATGTTTTGTGGTTGACATTCCATTATTTTAAAAGATGGAAAAGTAGCCACTGAGATTTGTTCCTGCTTAACCAGCAACAGAATGAGTTTTCACACACAAAGCATTATAAAAAGATGGCTGCAATTGTTTCTTGTTATTTTTTTGCAGGAGATTCAGTCAGTGGCCAAAGTATAAAAGAGCAAAAAAAGGCATTTAATTTAGGCTTGCAGTAATATCCATCACTTTAGCCCAAATGGTATTCCTAACAAAAAACATAGCTGCTAGTGTTTTATTTGGAATACCTGACTTTTTTGTTAGGCATTATTTAGCTTACGCGAATGACCCTTGGAACATGAACATTTAAGAAAAGATTCTGTTGTCCTGTAGAATAGCAGCTTAGTTCGTGTGGCAATGTGTGGGCATTGAACTTAAGGAAGGATTTAAAATAAATCAGTGCTGAACTAGTACAAAATTTCTTTGTGAGGAAAGGGAGAAAACAGAAGACACAAAATATTAGTTCTCTATTCTGCTTTGGTTTTCCCACAAAAAGTTAATTATTTTCAATATAATTAAATGACGAGGGACAAGAACAGAATAAAGAATGTGTCAAAGAGCTCATGCATCAATTAGATGCTTTCAGCTCATCAAGATCTGATAAATTTGCTCTAGGGCGTTTGTAACTAACTAAAGTGCTGTCTGCACTTAAAATCAGGTAAAAGCCCAGAACTTACAAGAACCAAAATAAGCCTTATTTCCAAAGGCAGGTGAAGTATAGAGACTTAAAAGAAATATTAAGCAGACAACCTAATTTCAAAATGCAAAGAAAAGATTTTGAAATTAAAAGTTGCGTATGTAAATATGCAGGACAAGAATAAGGTGCAGATGTGGTGTATTGTTGATAGCAAATCGAAACTTCTCTTTGATATGGCCCTCACTGACTACCGATAACCAAGAGTTCATGAACTGAATGTCCTGTGGTCAAAAGAATTTGTCTTCCATATTTTCCTTTATTTTTCTTTTCTGATACTATGTAAGGATTCCTTAAAACAAATTAGAAGAGGCGAATGACTGACAAAGCTGATAGACTTATGCTGCCATAATGCACATCCCTGCAGTGGATTTTTGAGAAGCTTCCACACTCCTGGAAGTCATTTGAAAGGCTGTCATTTTCAATCTGTAATTTTCCTGTTTTCTGCAGTGATAGAGGATTAAAGACCCATTAGGTTTCAGTCTGAGCGCTAATCCAAGCTTTGGACAGCTTTCCATTTTTCAGATGCGTTAAAATGCAAGCACTATTCACTGTTCCAACTAACTTTTCACTTTATGTTTGTTTTACGGTGTCACAGAACAGTTAAGAAGATTGCCACACTTCCCATTTTTAAAATAAATTAAGTAAATGCTAAATAGATTATTTTTTTTTTATGACATGTGGGCCTACAATATCCTCTCAAGCTGAACCTTTAGTATTTTAAGACAACTATTTCTAGGAGATTTATGAGTTGCAAAGAAAATTCTTAAAAGCTGATTTGCAACCATAGGATTTACACTGGTTTTGTAATAACTTGGTTCCGATTGCGTACTGCCATATAATTTCACTGCTTTTTGACATTGACACTTTTTTGGGGGAGCAGATGCGATGGTGAGTAAGATGCGATGATGCTCATGTTTAATTGCTTTGAATCTAACCTTGCAGGCTGGTGTGGAGCAAGCAGGGAGGTGTGCACTGCGTTCCTTAAGCTGGGAACTTGACAGCAATTGCTTAAAACTGCATGGAGCTAAAGAAATCTTTGATACTTAAAGCACTTCCTGTCAGTTACGAAACAGTAAAGTGATCTCTGTGTGCTCAAGGGATAAGCTCCTCAAATGGTTACCAATCATGTTTGGAAAAAAAGCATGAAGCCCATGGAATTAATCTCATGCCTTGAACTTGAATATGGAGATTGCAAACTCCTTCAGCAGTAATGCTGAATTTCAGCAGGAGTGGGATTATTATTCTGATTCTTTTTTGTTTTTTTTTTTTTAATCCCCTCATTGCTAGTTTACAGTACTAGCAAAATGTCTAGTTCAATATAGTATTATTTTCTCTGAGCTCAGTGAAATAGTTGACCTGCAGGCATATCCCAAGTAAACCAGTGGGAATGCTTGTTGGGTAAGCAAAAAGAGTGCTTTGAGACTTGCTATCCATTTTGGGTAATGGCTGTCATTATAACAACATCCTGTAATCATACTGTTTTGATTCCACAGTGTCTGGGAGTGTTGCACCTTTGGGAAGGAAGCAAATTTGGGAACTGGGGCTGACACTCATTACTTACATGATTTTCTGCTTGTAGCAGAGGCAGATTGCCAGGGAATGCTTTTATAGCCTTGTAAGTCATAGCCTGACTTGCAGATTTTAACACTGAACTTCAGTGGTTCCAGAAGAGTCTCTGATCACACTCTTGGCAGCGGGAGAATCTTGGGTTTCTGTGCGCAGAGTTTTGGGTGCCACAATGTAAGAAGGGCATAAAACTGTCAGAGAGCATCCAGAGGAGGGCTATGAAGACAGGGGAGGTTCCCAGGGCAGTGGGCACAGCCCCAAACTGGAGCTCGGGGAGCATTTGGACAGTGCTCTCAGACTATAGGGTTTGGGTGGTCCTGTGCAGAGCTAGGAGTTAGGCTTGACTCTGTGTGGGTCCCTTCTAACCTGGGATGTTCTTGGATTTTATTCCCCTCTGTAATTCATCTAAAATATATCCATAGGATTAATCTACTAGGATGTGTTCCCTCACATGAGACTGACAGCATGGCATCATAACCTCACAGATAGAGAGGTAGGTTACAGATAACTAGGTCACCCAGCTACCCACTGCATGCACTTGTTATTTTTAACTTACCTTTCGGACCCTCATCTTTTCTCTTTAAAAAGGAGACTTTTATGTTCTCAGAACTGTCTGTGCAAAATAGCTAAATAAAGTTCCAGTATAATTTCCAAATGCTGTATACAAGGCCGCACAGGAAGTCTTTTGACTGCTTCTCCTGTCTCCAGCTGTACCCATCTGCAGATTCTTAGGCCAGGACAGAAACACTTCTGGCTGTTTTCAAGGCAAACCCTTCTGGTCTTCAGCGATCTGTGGCTTGTGCTGAGATAAAAATGTTATTTATTTATGGCCATTTCTATGCTGTTGGTTAATAAAATGAAGTTCTAGTAATTAGGCTATGATGTCAAAATTAGATATGCATCAAGCAAAACTATTACTGTTTAAATACTTAAATGATCTTTTTGTTATTGCTTTCATTCAGTTACTCTAATACTAATACCATTTTAATAGTACTGCAATAGAAATCATCAAGGTTCTTGTCTCCTGTGTTAGGGTGTAGAAAATTGTGTGATTATAATAATTAGTACTGACATTTTACAGATGAAAAAGCTGAAATACGAAGGAAAAAGTGAATTCCCTGAACTTGCAGAGTACAATGTGTTTCAAGCAGCATTAAAATCAATAGGCATCAACTTTTCAATCAGCCCATCGCAGCATACCGTAAATTGGTATTTGCACAGATTTGCATGCAAGTACAGGAGGATTTGTATCCATTACTGGCAAGACTGGTACAGAAAAATGTTGGGCTTATGCTGTCTGACAACAGGAGGAATTCAGGAGACCAAGAAAAGTCCAACAGGAATTGTGCTATTGGTAGTGACATTGCATAGTTTAGTGCTTTAAAACTGCTTTGGCAAATGTTTCATAAGATGGTTTCCATCATGGTTTGGTTTAGAAGGGGAGTTGGGTGGTGTTATTCTCAATAGCGGCCTTGAGAAGACAGTTTTTTCTTGATTTCTTGTCCTTGAATTAAAAAGGGTATATAAAATTAAGAGTCGTCAATGATTTAAGCTAAAGCCTGTCTCTGACCCTCCTATAGGAACTACTTGTGTTCTATGGTCTGGACGGGGAACAGTGACTGGGAGAACTAAGGTAAATTGGGTGTTTTTGAATACTTCAGTATGTGCAGAAGCTTACTGCATGCCACAGAATATCTGTATAATAGTAAATTCAATACTGCCTTCCACATTTTTGCTGTCATGCAGCCATAGCAGGCTTGATTTTCTTATTGTCTGTGACCTCTTTGTACTGTTGGAGTAGCAAAAAGTGACTGCAGCAGTCAAAACTGCTGACTGCATAGTTTAGCTCTTGGTGTAAAGCTGGCAAAACATCTTTATATTTTGCTACGGTAGTCGCCATTATTCTGTCATTTTAGCAGTAGAAAAAAGCTGGACGTGGGGAGTGAGAGAAATCAGGAAGACTGAAGCAGATGTTTTCAGAAGTGAGGAGGGGATGGCAGATGAGAGACCTACATTTGTATTGGTGGAAAGCCAGGGCACAAGATGTTCGGTCTATTCTGGGTTACACGTGACCCAAATGGCATTAAAATGCAATCCACCCTCCATGGCAGTAAATCCCCATGAAAACAAACAATTGAAAGGCACAAGTCTGGGGGTGGGGAAGAGATTACAAATAAAGCAAAAATTGTCAAGGGTGATTGATGAATCACTGATGGAGCATTGATGTGTTTGTAGTGAAATAAATATATATGTATATTTTAAGCAAAAGGACTTGTTTTCAGTCACCTTTCCCTGGGTGAGGAGTAAAATATGCTGAAGAGATGGGCTTAGGGTACAAAATGGGTATTTGGGTTGTTACCCATTGCAGCGGCAGTAGCGTGCAGCAGAAAGCTGATGGGAATGGCAGTCATGCTTATAGGAGAATGAAGTTTCCTAGATAAAAGTGCAGCTCTCAGTAGTTTGCCAGATGTATATATTTTTCTGCAGGAGGATCTGCTGCAAGGCAATATTTCTCGTGTTTGCTGTGCTTCTAGTAAGGGCTTCCTGAAGTCTTCTATGCTAGGCGAAAATTTCTAAAAGTAGCCTGTCTTCTTGATTGCTGTTCAGCTTCCTTCCTTCCAGTCTGCTTTCAACAGAACTAAATTAAATCACATTCAAAGCCTATCCAGATTGTATTTTTCTTGTTTTTCCTGAAAGCCCAGACACCTACTGTCCTTTGGTAGAGAGAAAGAGCAGAATTAAAGTCTGTTTATGAGAAACAGAAATGTATGCCATATTTCACAAAACATTGTGCATGTCCTAATATTTAGCACTAAGTGAGCTTGGCTGGCTGACTGTAATACTTCACAGAAGTGAAGTATCCTCAAAAAACAAAGGCTGCCTCTTTAGAATAAAAAGAAGGTTTATGATGGGAACGTAAAGCGCTTCTATTTTATCCTAACATTTCTTAAAAGCACAAGAACCAGCGTAAGAAGCTTAATAACCTTGCTATCTTTGTCAGTAACAGAAAACCTTCAAGATCATATCAGAAATGGAAGATCATGCTTGTTGACTGATTTGGAGAACAAGGGGGTCCTGTTGGTGACCTTTTTTAGAGGTCTGTAATTAGTCACCACTGCATATAGGAGGAGGAGAGTCTGAAGAATGGCTCTATGCTGCTCAGAGGAAGACTGGAAATCAAATATTTTTTGAGGCTATAGTTTTAAAGGAAATTTACGTGGGTGTAGGGGAAAATAAAAAGCAATCTTGAAGAAATAAGTCAGAAATAAATACACATGCATTTATAAAATATGAGCATCTGTAGAAAGAACTACATTATGGAAGAAAGAGGTAAAAGACAAAATTATTGTTACAGAGTCAGGGATTAAAGTTGAGTTAATCATGTTCCTGTCTATTGCTTTGGATGCAGCTCTGTAGGTTCCGATCTAGGCTTGTACTTCCTCCTCTGCCCTGTGATAAACGCAGTGCGTTCCTTTGAGATGCACTGAAAGATAAAGCCTCTGGATGATAATTAGGAGTAGGTCATGAAATAAATTCTAATCTAACATGTTGCAGTTGTTCACTATAGCTGATTACATTATTGGGGGTGTAAACATAATTTCTTCTTTATAGCAGGAAACTTAATCATTAGGAAAAAATAGTGCAGCAGTGCTGGTGCACTTAGGCTCATTGTTGTGTGCATGGTGTTTGTGACCCAGCATTCCTGTTGGAATGCTTTTTCTGTTGTATTGCTACAATTCTTACAATGCTCTTTTCTTTTGGCTTTTTTTTTTTCATTCTTTCTACAACATTGTAGCAACCTCTTGGAAAATTCTCAGTTAAAGTAAAGAAGAAACCTTAGCTCAAGAAACTTTTTTATCCTTTCCAGTCTTCAATATTGAGGATCTCCTCTCATTGGGAGCGTTTGTCTAGAGAAGTAAGAACCGTTTGGCTGGGTCCTGTAGGAAACTTTGATGTACTAAAGGAGACTGGGTAGATTACAACCATGTAAATTGAAGAATTTTCTTTCTGTCCTGGTTCCATAGACACTGCGCTATTCACGTAGTATTCACATAGATCTGGAATTACTTCATCCGAAATGTTCACATTCTTCCTGAATCTGAATTTTGATGTAGACCAAGACCAGGCTGGAATCTGGAAATGTAGGTGACTTTTTATAACATAACTGTTATGTTAGGAATCTCAGAACATGCCTTCTCCTTGAGGGATCTCCATGTTATTGAGTTGACTTTTCCTATTGAAGTCTAAGGGCTACAACATCCAAGACCTAAACTACTTTGTGATTTAAGTTTTTTTTTTTTTTTTTAAATTTCTATTAAAACCTTTTGACAATGTTGCTTCTAAAATTGTATTTTCACTCTATTGCTGCCACTGGAACAGGCTGCCCAGGGAGGTTGTGGAGTCTCCTTCTCTGGAGATGTTCAAGACCTGCCTGGATGCCTACTTGTGTGACCTGCTGTAGGGAACCTGCTTTGGCAGGGGGGGTTGGACTCGATCTCTGGAGATCCCTTCCAACCCCTACAATCTGTGATTCTGTGATTTTTCAGCCATTCTAGACTTAAAGGGATGAGCATGTTCTTCTAAGAGGAGAGCTGTAACTAGAAGGTAAACTCACCAGCCTTATGCATATGCACCTTAGTCAATAGTGTAATTGATTCACTTCATCAGATTACCCTGGTGATGTAGGTGTGAGGAGAATGGAACTTTTGACATCCTTTTTTACTTTCTTATTCAGTGAATTCATTTCTACTTTCTTTTAAAAACAAACAAATCCACAACCAACCGAGCATCTACTTTTGCTGTGTTCTCTTTCTGTGCTACCTGAAATTTTCTGTAATCCAAGATATAAAGTTTGAATAACACAAGCATGAATGTGACTGAATAATAAGTTAATAGATGTGCAGGAAGGTAATAGGTATTTAAATTAAGGGGACAAATCTGCATGTGAAACTGTTTAGTATGAAGATTAAAACATTTATTAAGACGAGACAAGCAAGAACTCCTCATTAGAGGGTGGCTGTAATTGGAGTGGCCGTGTAAGAAAGGCAAAGTGACTTTTGAACCTCAGCTTTTCTACTGTTGCTTTTGAGGGGGAAATGAAACCTACAAGAAATCTCATTCCCCTGTTTACTGCTATATCGTCAAGGTAATAGAACAAAATACGTTAAAACAAAAAGACATCTAAGAAATCTTGTGAACAGGAATAGTCTGGGATAAGTAGAAAAGCTTCTTCTGTGTCAAATCAAGCCTTAGAGCACAATAATACTCTTTTATGTGTTGTCTTCATTAACAACTATTCTATATCCTATTTAACAAGTATTTTTATGAGTGGCGGAACGTAGCATGCTTCTTTTTCTCTCCAATGCCATCTGTTGAGTGGAATTTCTAATCATGGCTGAATCTGCTCTGCAAACACTTATTTCAGTGTTAATCTGGATCTCTCCTCAATCATGCCATACCACGTATTTTAACAAAGCTGGGAGCTGAACATCTTTGATACTTCTACCTCAGTGTCAAATGGGGCTGATCTTGACCTGAGAATGGATGGGGAGGTAGGTGTTATTTGGAGGATTTTAAGATAGAGGAAGATGGGAATTCAGAAACATAGTTTTACTAAGAGAGGAAGGGATCTGTAACTGGGGTTAGTTACTTCTATAATATGTTTGCACTGATTTCTAGAAATACTGTATTTGTGGACAATCAGGCAATAATGCTAAATGACTGAACCTTGTTCAAGGTGCCTAATTAGATCTAGTGAGCTGGTCACATCTCTGCACACTACAGCACTTGCTCTGGTGTTAGTAACAAGTGCTTACACTCAGTGTAAATGTGGTGCTGGGCATCTGTCAGTCTTTCCACAGAGCAAATTTCTGCCTTTACCCAGAAAAGCGTCCCTACTGAGAGTCTGATTCAGTTCTCATATGTAGCAATGTAATTCAGTTAGCTCAGCTGCAGTGGGGTTAATCCTCATTTCCAAGAGCATCAGCGAGTGCAGAAGACAGTGTTCTGTTCCTTATTTGAAAAATGTAATTACTCTCTGTGTAGAGAGATTGATCAGATCCTCCAGTCGTCGAGGGAAAGCCACCCACTGATTTCTGTAGTCTTTAGGGCCCTTATTAGAGATTTCCATTTCATTTTGAGTTACAAATAAATATCCTTAACAGTGGTGATCAAGCAGTGCTAGTCCTGTGTAGGAGATGAATTAATCAGGGAAGAGCAACGAAAGCTTGTAGGAGAGGTATTGTAGTCTAAAGGATATAAAGGATATAGTGTTGTTTCCTTAACAGGAGTAGTTATTTCAGTGAACGGTACTTTCATCGCCAAACGGCAAACCCTATCTAGCTGTCTCCTAAAAGTTGGCTGTCACAAAAATACTGATAATACCTTGAGCAGGTACAAAAACACTGTCATTAAGGTCAAGGATCACAGCATTCTCTTTGGCAGGGAAATTTCCATCATGTGAATATGTCTCCATTATGATAAAATAAGGAAGTAAACTACAAGGAGGTCATTGACTGCAAGAAGCAATTTTCAAGCTCTTATTGCTTCTGATACTCTACAGTGTAATTCACAAACAAAAGCATAAATCAACAGCAACCTGTTCCAGCAGGTTACTGGAGAATCAGGAGAGATGAAGCCACATAAGACAGGATATTAAATTGCCATGACCAATTTCCTGTAATTGTTCTTTAAAGAAAGCAGAACACTTCTTTTTTACAATTACAAATATATTTTGCAAAACCGTGCATATTTTAGTAGTGTTTCAGAGCAGCTGATATAGTAAGTCTGTCTGCTGTGAAAATAGGAACAAGCAAACAAACAAATGCAAGCATTCATATATATTCTCCTGCCACGCTACTGAATTTTCCTATCACATGCATGGCTGCTCCCTGCTCTGGCACTTAGCTTATCACAACATTTGTAAAGCACTTCTGGGCCCAGAAACAAGTATTTTCGAGAAAACTACGTGGAGGTTGACGTGTCTTATAAATACAATCCATTTTCTTTCATTTCTTGAGAACTGTGCTCAGCTGTAACAATTCTGCAGATTCAGCGATGGGAGCATTTAGGAACTGTAGGGGTTTGTTTCCCAGCATCTCTCAAGGGGTATAAACAGTGCAGTGAATATCTCGGTGCCTCTTCAGTGTGCCGTGCTGCTTTTGGTCCTCACAGACATCTATGGCTGAGGCTAATCCTCAGCTTAATTCTAGCTGTAGACGTTCCTGTTTCTAGCTGTAGATGTACCTTTCATTGCAGGGGAGCTGTACTACATGCCCTTTCATGGACCCTTCCAACACGAGTGATTCTATGATTAACACTGAATGTAATGGTAGAATCATGACACTCAGAATTGTGTTTTTATTTTTAGTTTGATTTCAGTTGTGTTTTATTTTACTTGTTTTTATCTCTTTGTTTTGAGAATTTTTGTTTCTTTGTTGTTGTTTTTTTGGATCAAGTTGCAACTCTCTTGTTACTAGCAACTTCATGTTTTTGAAATACATGCTTTTAATAACTCCTTTTGTTATATCTCTCTATGCCTGACATTCTAAAAAGCAGTCCAGTATCTCCTCCTTGTGAACAGCATCCTATAAAAGGTAGATATTGTCACAAAAGGCCGTGTTTCCAAATGGTCTTGCTGTTTTCTTGTTCTGTGCTATCTTTCAGTTCATTATATTTAGAAAATGATTTTTTTTTCCTTAAAAGCTAGGTCTATAATTTGCTTAGCTTAAGTAATGCTGAGAACTAATGATATTAAAGTTTTCCTTGTTATCGTCCTACAATACCATAGACTCTGTCTGTCATTTGGCAGCATGTTGCCACTAATGGGAGTGTTGAAGTTTGTGCTGTGGTGAAGCTTCCCACATCATTAAGGAATATATATTTTTAGGGGTGCGTATGTATATGTAAATTTGTTAATTACTGTTAAAATCTCAGCAATATAATTTCTGCATTCCATTTGAAATACTCAAACTGTGAGCATGGAAATTCAGCATGAATTTCGCCTTTCAGCTGATACAATAAGTGATTTGTAATTGAATATATAATTTGATAATTTGTTAAAGTCTAGCATTGGAGAAAGCTTCTTTTAAAAAGCATGAAAACGTGCTAATGTGAAAAGCCAAAGATTGCAGAGGAAAAAACAAAAAGCAACATCAAAGCAATCTTGTGTGAACTGAAAGGTTCAGTATAGTTTTTGTAAATGAATTTCAGCCCTTTGTAGTGGGCATACCCTATAGGAATGGTGCTGCACACAGTGGCTGCCCATAGGCTGAAATCTGTCTCAGGAAGGTATGCTGATGTCAAATGAGTTGTTAATGAAGGATATTAAATGTTTTAGAGATAAAGCAAAAAGCAATCTGAAACAACTTGCTACTTAGTACCAGTTGCATTACAGTCCTACTGTATTCACGTCTTTTGACATGGGAGATAGGAAAATGATGAGGGCATGGGACTTCATTCCATGCTAGTGCTGCTTTCCTTCTATGTGGTCTGTTTATATTTTACTCTTCCCACATGGCACTCGTGTTTTCTTCATCTGCTTGAATCAAAATTTAAATTACAATTAAATTTCAAAATTAATTTTCATGCACCCAAAGTGAAGCAGGAGCAGCTTTACCATACTGTATCCTCATGGCACTTGCTATTACATACAGTTGTGCTCAAATAAGCAAATTGAAAGGAAATAGATGTTTTTCACATTCCGGAATCTTGCTTTCACCACAAAACCAAAATTTGTTCAATTTGTTGGGAAAGATTTAAGAAGAACCTTCTTCATGCACTGGAAGAGACTGAGTTGGATGTAATTGTAAAAGCTCACTTCTTTTCAGTCTTTGCTTTCCTTTAAGAACCGTTTGAAAAAAAAGCGGAGACTTTTCTTTTTCAGTGTATCTTAGCGTAGGAACCTAGCCCAGAACACTTCACTTGTGAAATTGGAGTTCACCATGTATCTTATATCAGCAAGGTTCTGCAGGCGATTTTGTTGGTTGACCAGGACAGGAAAACTGCAAAAGAAGTTTCACACAACATATTCTATGCTTTCGTAAGATGGAGGTTGTAAAAGAGGAGCTTCTGGAGAATATACAACCCGTTTTATCTAAAGCAGACTTAAACTCAGTCATCTGTGTAACGTCTGGATAAAACTTTTCTAAATAATAGATGGTGGAACACAGGACTAGCAGAAATTAACAGGCAAACAGAGCTCTAAAAGAAAGAAGTTGACCACAAACAGTTTTTTCTTAAGAACACATCCATTTAAATTTTGGAAATAATCTTTAGTTGAGATATGCTTTACCCTATCTCTTATCGCTGTGTATTTTAATGTTTTGCTATGATATTCAGACCTTCTTAAAACTGTCAGCTCTTGCTAAATGAGGTAAAGCTGTTTTACTGCTTTATAAAGTGGGGGAAAAAAGGTATTAAAGCCACTGGCTGCCGTAAAAAAAACTCCATGCCAAATCAGTGCTTTTGCTGCGGGTCGAAGCAAGATGCACTTTACTGATGTAGAAGTTATATTTCCTGAGTAGTTTTGAAATTGTATTTTCTTGTGTATAAGTGAAAGGACATTGCCAGCAGGACCCCTGTTTTTAGACAAGAATCCCTTCTTATAAATTATCCCTAGTCTGCATAGTAATGAGGCCATTTATATGGAAATAGATGCACTACTCTTCTTTTGCTGGCTCTCAAGCAATTCATGAACTGCATTTCACATTATGAGAAGTGCTTCATGAATCAGATGAAAAGCCAGATTTAGACACTGGTAATTTCCAGCTCCCATTGATAAATATTGCTCCAAACATGAAATTGGTGAAGGAGCCAAGAGGTGCAAGACAGAGGAGGTGTAAGTGATAATAATGTCAGTAGAATGAAAAGCTATTGCAGATAATGGTCTCTTCTTCCTTGGCTGATAAATGCAGAAGGACGGTGGAGAGATTTATCAAAAGATAAGCAATGAGCCTAACTGAAGGTGTTTATTTTCACAGAGGGAGATGCCTTTTATCTTCAGATGATGATGATGTATTAGTGACTTATGAATTAAACTCAATAATGTCTCCCAGTGCATTAGCAGGGCAGGTACTTACCCAACTAGGAATGCTACTCATTCTAATTTATTTAGATAATGAAGATTGCTGAGAGACAGACAACACACTATTCACAGAAATATAGTTGAAGGGGGAATTGCTAGCATGGGAGCACAGAGAGGAAGCTGACAGATTTTAGGAGCTAGCAGCTCCTAGGAACTTTCTAAGCAAACTCAAGAAACTTCAGACAGAAATAGCAGTATATTAGTGTTAGCGCCTGTGAATAGCAATGATTGCAACAAAGTTATGCTAAAACTTAGCATGCATAAATTCATTTCGACCTTCACCATGTGGGAAGTGAAAGTAAATGAAGGCTGGAAGCTGGGTAGAGGTGTCCCTGAGCGATAAGTCTGTAAATAAGTAATTTGAAACTAATTTGTGATAAAGGTGATTCTGAAGTAGGAATTTGCAGCGTTGAATTGTCACTTCACAGCTTGGAATATCATAACCTCTTCAGGTAATTTCTGTCGTCACATACTGAAAGTTATGAGTCATGTGTAACTTCTCATAGAACAAAAGAATGGCGTTAGATATACCTGCATGTTGTCAACTTCTGTCATTTTGAATTGCAAAGCGTTGCTTATGGTTCTTAAAATCGGAGTCTTGTAAATTATTAAAAATGAATTTCTTCATTGAAAGGAACACATTTGGAAAGCAGATCAGTGAGGGTAAAAAGAAACAAAGACCACATTTTAAATCTCAGCACTGTAATGAAGACTGGTTCTTCTGAGTACAGAATTACAGTGTATTATTACTAATGTTTGTCTTGTAAGAACTTCGATATTTTTTAAATTCTTGCATAAGTGGAGACCTACTGGGGGGATTTAAGGGGGAGGAATGTATAAAACGAGGTGGATACGTATTTCTTGATATTTACTGGTGATATGACACTTGAGCTTTGAGTATTTGCATTAAAAGATATGATGGGCTGACCACCTTAGTTGACTAGTTGAACAGAAATTCACCCAAACCTGGGAAGATGCAAGTCCTGCTACCTGTTGTACTGAATGGCTCTTGGGCAAAATGGAGAAACAATTGAGGGTCACTGTGTTTCTGGGGTAGGCAGTCAGATGTTTGAACCACTGGTGTTTATTTTTATTTCCTCATAAATGAAGGAACGGTGTTCTGGATATTCTGGATATTCAGGATTTTCCTTGGCTGCTGAAGGAGTCTCATTGTCACACCAACCGTTATAGGAAAACAAAGTGAGTGGAAAATTGGAGGGGAAAGGAAGTGGGGAAAAAAGAAGGGGTGATAGTTACAGTTCTTGGTCAGTAAAAAATAGCAAGACATTTTTTGGAGGCCCAGTTCCAATTGTAGAAGAATGCTTGCTACTTTCTCTTAGTGATGCAACCGAATCCCTCAAAGACAGTATAGACAAGTGTTGATTTAGCAGACAGACTTATCGGACTTGAAGTGAAGGAGAGGAAAGCTTTACAAATGCTTCCATTAAAAATAGTGGGTAAACTTGTAACAAATTCAGTGAATGCTTAAGGATGTGAAATGGGGCTTTATATCTCAGGGGGCATTCCCCAGTCATACTTTGCTCTCCTTACCTTCTGTGGATCTAGGGATTTGTGTATAAAGACATGAATATTTTAAGCAGCTTAGAACGAAACATACTTGTCTTTGTCAAAATATCAGTTGTCTTAAAAATGCTGTATTCTAGATCAGATTTTTATTTTATATGGAGGTTTATGTGTGCAGGTGTGTACCACTGTCACTGCATACAGAGATCTGTCAAAGATGTTCACCTTGAACTTTGTGCACTTGGTTATTATTGCATCAGGATGAAATATTGGACAACATTTAAAAAAAAAAAAAAAGGGAAAAGGAAAATGCAAAGGCAAGAAAAAAAATTGAATGAAAGTGGAGATTTTTCTACCTAAGCCAGCTCTCTTTATGCTTGACATCTCTGCTTTCTTCTCAAGAAAATGTGATTCAGTATGGAGTGCAGAGAAAAGATGCTTTGAAGAGTCTTTACAAATTGGCAGTACATTTATTTATTCACATTTCACCCTGACACATTACATATCATCATGAGGCTCCCAAGGCTACACATAAAAAGAAGAACAGCCATAAATCAAGCGGGAGGCAGCTCTTCATTTCTTCCACTGATTTTCAGGGTGTTTTTTTTTTTTTTCTTTCACTAACACACAGAGTTCCCTTATTACTCACAGAGGGAATACCATACTTCATGCCACTGTCACCCTTTTTATCTGATAGTAATGGTAATAAAAATAATTTTCATGGCATGTGTATTTTAAGGCAGGATCTAATCCTGTGCAGATACAAATACATTATTTGGGGTATTTACCTAATCTCTTGAGAATTTGTTGTTCTTTCTAGCTGAGAACTAGTTGATCTTCAGCTATTCTGTGAGCCTCTAAGACGAAAGGTTTCTACTGAGCAACCCTTGTTTAGGTGTTTCATCATTCTGATTTTCACTGTACCTAGACAGAAAACCTTCAAAATATGACCTATGTGTATCTATTTTTTTTTTTTACTTTGTTAAAATCCAGTGAATTTAAAAAAAAAAAAAAAAAAAAAAGTTTGATTGCAATCAGAATTGAATTCTGTATTTTCTGAGCGATTTTTTTTTTTGTAACTTCAGTCATTTTCACAATTTCCCTGTGGGTGTTTTACCTCATTTTAGGTTTCTCTGCTGGGACTGTCTAGACTCTTTTGATGCTCAGTGAAGCAATAAAGATGCTCTGCAGGATTTGTATAGTACCTGTGTGAGGAATTTGCTCACTTGTTTAAGATTCAAGTTTACCATGCAAATAGCATTGCATGAGAATGGAAGAGGCAGAAATGGCAAGAAACACTTCTTACCCCAAATCCATTGTAGTCATCTTCTGATAAAAGAAAGGTTATTCTTTCCTGAAAGGAAATCTCTTGGGACTTTTACTGGGATGTGTTTGTTCAACAGTTTAAAAACGGTGCCAGCATAAATTTCAAACATCAGTGGAGGTGAGAATTGAATCTCACTGATATTCAGTATGGCAGAGGTCATCCAAAAGCTAAGCAATAATGAACACTGTTCCTCAGTCAGGAGAGCTCTGGTCAGTATGGACTAGGATAACTCTTTTCTTTTTCCAGATAATTTTAGGCACTGGTTTTTTTTGTACGTCTTAGTAATTTTTCGTATTGTAAGTTGTTGGTGCTGTTCCTAATGTTAATGTTTCGCTTTTATTTTTTCCCCATCAGTTTTTAGAAACAAAAAATGACTCTAAAAGGATCACAACATAGTTTTTGGTCTGTATAGTTTAGACAGATGTCTTAAATATATTTAAATTTTGGTCAGATGACATCAGGTTGCATAAATTACATCTCTAACAAATTAAAATGTTTTATATATAGAAAATATAAAATATCCATGGATTATTAAATAGCGCAATACTTAGGATTTTAGTTTTCCAACCAGTAGAATGCACCTACTTCAGGTAATGATCAAGAGAGACTTTATCTTTGGGTTATATCCAATGCCACTTCCCTTTTCCCTTTTTATCTCTTTTGATATCACGGTTGAGTTATTAATTGAAAGGAGGTTGAGATAGTGGGTAACATCTGTTTTGGCTGGTTAGGCTGATGAATAACCTAATAGATCTGGAAGAGGACACAAAAATCAGGGTTTTGCTTTGGGTTGCAGTCTTTCTAGCTGTTAGGATCACTTCTTTTTGCAGCTCTGCAAAATCCTGGTTGTCTTGTTCATGTCTTACTTGAAAGAGTAAATGCACAACAAAAGGAATTACTAGCAGGAGGGAGAGCACTTCTCTCAACAGCTTCTTGTACCCTCCTTAACTGGAGGAAGGTTGCTGATTCTGACACTGATTCTGCTCAAAGGTTCTTGGTGAGCTACGACTGAGTTGTAAGACAGTGTTAACTATTAAAGAACAAATGCCAAGGAAATGGATGTCTGCATTTTATGGCAGTAGCATTATGCTTGGTGAGGTGAAGAGAGTACAGGAAGCCTTGCATGAGACTTATTCGTAGAACTATTCCAGTTTGAATTCAAAGCTATCTGATAGGACATCTTGAGAATGTACCTACTTCTACAGTGCTGTTCCCTCAGCTGAACAGGGGATAGCTTTAGTCTGAAATATGTTTTATATATATGTACATACATATATATGTACATATATATATATATATATATAAAACTTAAGTAATATCCTTACATAATTTTATAATAAAAGTGTAAATTATTCCTTTATATATGTATATGTATATATATTCATATAAATTGAAACTAAAACAGAGTACTGGCTTTCAATTGTGATTGCTCTGAAAATATATTTTGTGCAGTGTGCAATTCCTTGTTTCTGTGCCCAGAGCATTACAAAGCATCATCCCACTATGCTCCGAAGAGTAACTTGCAGCTGTTCTATTTAATTATCGCCTTATGTAAACCTGCCAGGGGTGACCTTGGGCTTCTGGAACCAAGTATCAACATGTTGATGCTTTACAACATTTCTGCTTTCTTAATAGCATTATAGAAGGTATGTATCTTCTACTTGTGGAAGCTAGCAGTATTCAAAGAAGTAGATGTAGAAAACCTGAAGCCTATGCAGAAGGGGTGAATCCATCTCTGGAAAGCCTTGGGAAATAAGTGCTGATTTCACTTAATGGTTTTAAGGCTGCTTTATTTCTGGATCCTTTGAGTCAGACCTGGTATCGTCTCATGCTTGTGTTGTTAAAAGAAATAGGAAT
Organism: Lagopus leucura; assembly: GCF_019238085.1. Taxonomy (NCBI): domain Eukaryota; kingdom Metazoa; phylum Chordata; class Aves; order Galliformes; family Phasianidae; genus Lagopus; species Lagopus leucura. Next base: position 16,239,014 of record NW_024962267.1, on the reverse strand, counting down.
GAGCTTTATAAAGAAAAGCTGTCTAAATGGGGTTCAGACCAGTTTTGCTGGAGGATGTCTTCTGGAAACCCCATTACATTCTGTCACATCATCCAGTTGCTTTCCCTATGCTACGTCAGGTCCCAGCAGTTTTACTTATCGTCTCCATTATTATGCATAGCTCTCCAGTGGTCTCATTTGAAAAGCTGTAAGATTTTAATCGTAGCAGTTATGCTAAATGTTTTATGTTCAGTTAAAAACAAAGCATTCCTCTCTCCAAATACTTTGAAGTTTAACATTTTCAAGAATACTGTAATTTCACATGGTAACAATAGGAGAACTTGTTTTGTGATAAATATGTTGTTTTTTGGGATCAATGTTGGTATAAAAATGATTAAAATATTTCAAAATGACAGGATCAGATCCCAATTACTGTTACATTTCACCAACTCCTAAACTTATGTGTTGAAGCTGTAAATGTGATAATGGTCTCACAATTTTTAGGCAGAAAATATATGCATTATACGTATTGTTCTCTACTAAGTGTCCATCACAAGGCTTTTGTCGTAATTCTACTTTTTTCTCAGTACTGTTTAAATAATACCAAATGGGGAAAAAAAAAAGGTTGCCTACTCTTTGTATACATAATGTTTTCCTATTATCTTGAAAATACCTTTTAAGCAAACCACTGCTTATCGATGATTATGTCTCATCTTCCCATACGCTCTGACATTAATGAGATAATCTGGTACTATTTCTACCACTTAAAAGCCTATAAAATGGTATGTTTCTTCACAGTCTGTGGTCTGCTGTGATGGAATGCAGAAGTAATAGCTGACTAATTTCACTCATTTTGCAGTGGCATACTGTGGTCCATATTGATCATTAACCGCTGCAGATGTCAGCCCAGAAGTGAAATTTTCATGGTCTTAAAGCTGTTGCAGGAAAGGGGGATCTTTCACATGTTTGGTGTTGCATTAGACCCATTTCTCGTCAGTGAGAATGATGAGCTTCTGGCAGTGAACGTGCAATAAAATGCTGCAGCAAACAGTGCTGATCCTTTACAACGTTAAGAGAGATTTGGCAGGACTTGAGGGCCAAGTATGAAGTGAGTTACATGACTGAATAGCGTAAGAAGAAGTTTAATCCTCTTTTATCTCTTTCCCAGTAAACTTAGTGCAAATAAGTTGTTGTTCAGCAATGAGACTTTATTTAGTGCCATGATGTGTACACATGCAAGTGGAAGCAAACCGGCCTGCGTGGGAGCGTTGAACATCCTAGGAGTGAAGTGCTATGGCAAAAGACACAGTAATCAGGCTTCCACCTTTTTTTTTATATTTTTCCTTCATTTCTTTTCCATTCTACACTCAGTTGCAGTGGGCAGGATTAGTTTTTCAATAAACTGTATTTTAGAGGAAAATTAGCACTAAATTTAGTTCACTAACTTTACAGGTAGAGGAGGAAATTGTGCTTGAACATGTGAAGAAAATTCCCGTTTATTTGCACTTGCTTTTTGTGGCTAAGCTTAGCCTTTACAAACTGACTGTCATTCCTTTATATAATCGTGGTTGGATCTGACTTGCTGTTTTCTTTCTATCAGCATTTGCCAACATGACTGCTGCGCAGCTGACAGTGAAAAAATCAGTTTATTGATGTGGATTCAAATTCTAAATTTCAGGCACGCTTATACTACATTTTTTTCCTTCCTACACCAGATTCTCTTTACAGAGGAATCATAATTCTGTGCAGAGATTATACGTTTGCAGAGACTTATGTTTGGATACCTCACACAGAAAATCTCCCGTTTTCTCAAAATTCGTGTGTCAAAGTATTGCTGAGAGTGAACCATTTCGGTGGCTTCTTCTTGAGATCAATTAGCCCAGTAGTACTCTCCAGTTGGATTTGCTCTAAAGATGTGATTAAGATAATTTGTTCTTCAATTTTATCATATAAAAGTTTCTTATTCAATCAAATGGCAGAAACAACATTATATGAATAAAATAATTGTCAGTAAGTTATCAAAAAGTGAGTTAGTGAATGATTTAAATTACATAAAGGTTGAAAAATAGTGCTAATCCAAGTTATTAGCCATTATTTAAAAGCAGCAGATATCAATATAATCAAATTATCAGGTGATGTTTAATTTTGTTTATCCCTACCTGTCATAAAGAAGTAGTGCATGAAAAATAACGAATACAACAGCCCAGGCACGCAACAGGGGAAATGCATCTTCCAGAAGCTATTACCAGGACAGACCCCTGAAGCAACAAGATGGTTTTCGTTTAATTGAATTCCACTCCCAATCTGGTTGGTGTTTTGAACTGCTATTTAAAAGGCTTGTCTCCAGGGAAACAAGATTTATGTGGGCCTGAGAGACTCTGACTGACAAATTAACGTGTGGCTGTAGTCAGAAAAGTGACTCTGGAAAAATGACATTGTGGGGTTCAGTGTTTTTCTTTCTCTGGGACTTCCAGATCAAATTTGCTCAGCTGACAAGTCAATCAGTGCTTTCCTAACTGCCAGCATTTCAGCTCAGCGTGGGAACTGAAAATCAAGCTGTGATATTTCTTCCTCTTATTTCATTGCTCGTGATGCCAGCCATCAAAATCGAGCTGGCATTATTGCTTACGATCTGCAAGCCGAGATCCAGCTCCATCTCCCACAGCAGAAGGGCTCTGCAGTGCTATCAGCAGAGAGTTAATTGCAAATGCTGGGCCTGGGTGCCTGGAGAGAGCAGCTCCCCAGCACTGGTTGGTTGAGCCTCGGTGGGTATTTTGGTCTTATTTCATTAGCCTCGCTTTGCCTATTTTTAAACAGGGAAATAATGCCCAATTCTGTGTGGGCCTTGTACCTGCAGGCTGTATATAGCATCCACCAGACAAATTGAGAAGCTGTGAGCACAGTTAGTGGTTAGTTGTTTAATCTGCCTTCCCTTGTTTATATTAATCTTTGGTTAGAATATTCACTGTTTTCATTCTGGGACTAAAACTTCATGGAAGTTCCTGACTTGGAGCAGGGCAAATGTGTGAGGTCGTTATTGGCAGAAAATGTAGCTAGTTATTCTTAAACAAGTTTTTCTTCTCTTTCTACTTCTTTGATCTCTTTTGCATACTGTTATGGAGTAAAGATGGAAAGTAATCAGCAATGAAGAAGATAAAAATGTGCACAGAGCAGGAATCTGCTGTGAAACATATCCAGATTGTTGATTAGAGGATATAGGCATGTCCTCTGAGAATAAGCACTGTTTCATAAGCTAAAAAGGAAACTTGCATGGACTGCGTTTGGTCATGAGTTTGTTGGAGATGCTGCGGAGGGACAAGCTGAAGGAGAACAATTAATGTGTTGTGGTAGGGGATCCCCCTCACGGTGCTTCATGGAGCTACATGCTGCTGCAATGTCTGACCCCTGCCTAGAACTGCTTTGAGGTCTCTGGTCCAGCTGGTGGCTGCAAGGTTGGGTCAGCCCACAGAACGCTTCTATCCCACATGAATTCTTTTTTCATATTATCTTACTTCATCTTCTTAGGTTTTTTGTTTTGTTTTGTTTTGTTTTTAATAAAAGATTTTAGGCTTCATATGGGTGCTGTAGCACTCTGCTGCATTTCTTATCCAGTACTGGGCCAGAGAATCAATATCTCATGCTGAATTGATATTAGACTTTGTCTTGATTTTCTGCAAAAAGAACTTAAAGATGTGTTGGGAGGCTTATCCTCCATCTTGTTAGCAGGTCACGTGGTCCCTTACGGACCAGAGGAACTGAGCTCTCTCTTCTCTTATGCAGTGGGAAATGCTGATATTTTTCACTGAATACCTATGCAGTCACAGTTCTATTCTGGAAAATATGTTATGCATTTAACATCAGCAGTCTTTTTAATGCTCAAAGTGGATGAAACTTAATTGCGCTCGACCATTTCATACCAGAAAGCGGGTTTCTGTAAAAGTCATCAAAATCAATTGGCTTTTTTTGTTACATTGAAACCACTAGTGCTGTGTTAACGACAGCAATCGTGTTTCATCTTTACCAGTTTTGTAATCCAGTAGATTAAACCCCCCTTTTCACACTATTTTTTTCCTCAAGCTGTTGTCAGACATTTTATATTTCAAATTTATTTACGTAAGTATATCATTATTCCTAAATAATCCTTTTTCCAGATGACTGCTGCACTAAAATTTCCTCTAATTATTACTTTTGACATCAATGTTTCATTGAATTGGCTGTTTCCAATTTAATTATACTTGCTTCATTGTCTAGGTCACCTTTTAAACAAAATTTGTATCAGTACGAAATTGCTGGTATTACTGAATTGGGTTGTGATGTTTTTATTCTCATGAAGTTAATTTTTCATTTATGTTTGGGAAAGCTAAATGGGTGTTGATTTATTGAAAGAATTTAGGGATTTATTATTATTGCTAGTAAAAAAAAAAAAAAAGATATAAATAATATTTGCTTATTTAGTTTTCAGAAACGTATGGGATACATTATTTTAATGAAGTAATCCTTAGCGTAATTACTATTTGTTCCAGAAGGTGAAAAGATGAAGTCATATTTACTTATTTTTTCCACTTCTGAGAGATGCGATCCATTAGGACTTCTTAGGAATGAGCTAAATCCTGGGTCTTTGCTCTGAGGACTGGAAGGCAGTGGGCACTGCTCCAGCCTGTGTCTAAGCCCCCAGGCAATCCTGCTGGACTCTGATGAAAATAATTACATGCACAGTTGTTTTAGGATTAGGCTGCAAGCTCAGATTTGGCACAACAAAAATAGCGGCCATAAATAAGCAAACTGAAATGTAGGAGGCAGGTTCGCTAATAGAACAGATATAACAACGGTGACAGAATAAATGATAACTATAATAAGACCATGCTGGCATTTCAGACCACGCAGAAACATCTCCGTGGTCTCATTATCCTTTCCAGCTGAGATGTTTCTAATAAGATTGTTTTGAGGATAATATTAACTATATTGTATTAACAGAACCCACGTTAAGCTGTTCACCTTACTACTCACAGTTCTTCTACAAAATGTCTTTTTATTCGTAGTAGGTGCCTTACTGCTGGCAGGGCTATGGTACAAAATCTCCTCTATTGTGTGTGGTGCCCCTTAGGTGTGAGCAAGTGAATACTAATGGCATCAGAGAAACGATGACCCATTAGTGACCGTCCTCCTCGAGCACAGCTGAACTTGAGAAGCAACAGAGCCCACCCTTCAGGCTTGCTTTCACCACTTGTTGCCGTTATTCACGCACCAGAAGAGTATGAGCCTGAGCCAAATCTGTATCCATCAGGATAGTTAGAGCATTCCACAGTTTCCACACACATACCAACTTGTAGTTGCCAATGCTATTAAAAAAGAAGTAGCCATTAGTGGTAGTGCCCACTTGATCTTCAATGCTGCTGTGCGTACAGTGAGCTGGGAAAAGACATTTTTCTTCTGGAGCTGTTTTCCATGCCAGAGAGATGAATGTGAGATTATTGAGCGAGGAACTCAGCAATATTTCTCATGCTGAATTTGAAGAGTAGAGATGTTGGGAAAATCTCCATGTGTTTCACGAGAGACTTTGACATTTTATAAATGACAGCAGCCATGCCTTTGAAAAATGCTGCTTTTCTAGGTGTGGGACAATTAACAGGGAGGAGAAAATTTCTTTAGGGGGAAAGATGTGCAAATGAAAGAACAGCGTTTATTTTACATGGATACAATTCAAACATCATAGTAAACTGTGATATGTTGTTATATCCCTAATTACATCTTATAGAGCAAAGTAAACACTTTTTTATTACCTTGATTTCTTTGTTTTAATTTCTTCTGTAGGTACAGGCTATATTCAAACTGACCTTAAATATTTCCGTGTTGCCAGCAGCTGCTGAGTTCTAGGGTACATTTTGGAACTGTGTATGTCAGTGTCATCCCAGTGGAAATGAATGTGTTACACATTATAAACCATCTGCTTTGTGCAACATCTAAACATATTTTACACTAAGAATTTAGGGAGAACCAAATGCCAAAATGTCCAAATCTCACGTGGACTAGAATTGGCTCCTGTCAGCCAGCCCTATTCAATATGCATCTTCTGACTTCTGCCACCGAAGAGGCTTTGTCGCGATACAGAGTCCTCACGCATCAGCAGCAGTGGGCAGATATATGTTAGATTCTGTTAGGTTTGTTTGCAGCAGTGCTCTAATTCCCCGATGGAAATATTGAATAAAAACAGCCTTGAATGAATGCCTAATGTTTCCAGTCTCATGGAGAGGTTTAATAAATGAGGCCCTGCAACTTTTATTTAGTGTCTTCAGGTGGTAAATTAACTACGAGAGGGCTTCCCTATTGTTCCCTGAGAGCAGTGAAAGCACAGTGAGAATTAAAACCAAAACACTAATTTAAATCTGAGAGTGAGGGCCAGAGAGTTCAAACAGCCTATCCTTGGTGCACACTAATATCCATGCAGACGCAGAACTTCGCAGAAGTTAAATTTAGAGTATTCATTCTAATTTATGAGCTCATTTATACTGCGTAGGTAAGTACAATGCATTCTAAATGGTAGAAATTAATCTAGCGATTTTCTAATATGAGCTCTGTCATACAGTTGCAAGCAACGTACTTAGATTGCTTCACTTTTAAAGCATTCTTTGCAACAGAAACTAAGAGTAAAGTTTGGGCTATGGTAGATTGTCTCCCTTGTCAGCAAGAGGAGCTTAGTTGCTGCGATCAGTGCTGGCTGGCAATTCAAAGCAAGAGAAGAATAATTTTACGTTTTATTTATATAAATGTGTCTGATACGTGCTGACCAGGTGCAAAAACAAAGAAGTCCCCTTTGCATTTCTTCTGCTTGTATTCTCACCTTCCTTTTGTTCTTGGCAGGTATGCAAAGGCAGGCTTGGAGAAGAGGATCGGCAGCTGCACGCAGAGGAGATCTAGCGTGGCCGGGTGGTGGATGGACAAACATGTAAGCATTGCCCAAAATGTACAACGGGGAAAATATACAGAGCTGTGTTAAACGATTTGCAAACCTCATGTAAGACTATCTCAGAAACAACGAAGGTCTGCTTCCCTGCTGTTTGTAGCTGGCTCCTTGCCACTTGCACATGCACTCCTTGGGGTGCATGTGGGTGGACTCACAGAAGAGCTCCCCACTGTAGGAATAATGGGACATATCTGTTCCCCTCAGAACTGCTGTGAAATTGAAAAGAATCCACTGATGCTTAGGAATCTGGTCCCTCCATCAGAAACAGCCATATTGTCCACTGCATTCAGGTTATTGCAAGAACCATGGTAACACGAACGTGTCTTCCAGGGAAACCAAATTAAAAAAATAACTTAACAGACAAATAAGCAGAGGAGGTTGCAGATGGAACCAAAAAGGACAGGCAAGGACGGACAACAAAAATCCACAGTTATCAAAAGAGAAATTATGCCAAAGTCTGGGACAGCCCATTTGCTCCTCTTGCAGCATCTCAACGTGATTACATCTCCTCTGTTTGTCAGCACAAGGGCATGAACTATGTGAGGTTTAACATGAAGGCACTGGTGTTTGCTGTGTGAAACGGCTGATGAAATACCCGGCATTAGGAAAAGCTTGTTTTATTCAGTATGGTTTGCAGAGAATCCCTCTTGAGCAGTGCAGGCTGTGGCAGCTATTTGCTCCATGCGGTTTTTGCATGGTAGCAACAGCTGTTTCCAACAGCTATTTTACCACATACAGCTGAAAACCATTATTCGCTCGACAAAAGCAATGCCAGCTATGGTTTCCAAAATCTCAAGTTTAGCTAAAGCTAAATTTCATTACCATAAATGATACAGCTGAGTATTTTTTCCAACCTGTGTGATTCAGATAGGCTGAAGGTTGCTACCATGGACCTGGTTAGTTTGGAAAGTTCACACTAGAATACAGAGCTTTTCAATCCTGGGTTGCCCATCTTGTTCCATAATGACAGAAAGAATTAGGTTTGGATGGCCAGTGTGCTAACAGTGCAGGCTGAGGCATTGCAGCAGATGCTACAGGAAGATTAATGACCCAGTGTTCATGCCACATAAACTTTCTTTAGTTTCCACTGGTCACCAGTGGGCACCTTCAGTAGCAACCTGCAATGCTCTTGCCTTCTTTGGAGCTTTTAGGCATGGAGAGAAACCATATGTCATAGACCCGAAACTGATTGAGAAGCATTTTATAGACCCCTAATGATCTCTGTGTCTTGGAAATGGAGTTTCAGTGTTTGCAGCATAAGGAACATTTTACATGAAAATAAATTTCAGGAGAAAGAACCATGGTGAGATTTTAGTATGCTGTGAGCCTCTGATTGTTGGTGTAGAGTGGAGAGTGGGCAAGTTTCCTGTTTAGTTAAATATGAAGCCTGTGTGAAGATATACCATCTCTGTGAGAGGCTCTGCATTTTTAGAATTTGGCATGCAGCATTGGAGATAGGAGAACTGTTAAATGGCAGCCACAGTAACATGTTCTGTTCGTAGCAGTCAGACATCCACAAACTGAATTGATTTCTATTAAGCAGCCGTAAAAGAGCATTGGATTCAATTGAATGAAGTAAATGTGCTGTAACCTCTCTGAAGTTACCTGCATTTTCCTGCAGAAGTACCTGAGGGAAGTAAAAATGTACATAGGTCGCTCTGAAAGTAATGCCTCCTATTTATTTCTACGGTAACTGTAATGGCTATAAAAAGTGCAGTAACACTATATGGTAGAGCAAATTCTCAGCTAAAAAATGCTGTTTTTCAACATAATCACCAACTTTAGTCATGTATTTTTGTCAGTGTTGAACAGGAGCCTACATACCGTGCTCGTAAAAACCTGCACAAGCAGAGCTGACGCACTGTTGTCCCTGCTGAAATGCTTCACCCACCATCTTGCTGTGCTTATATCTGTTTGGTCTCCTTAAATGTTCAGCAAGCATCAATGAATGTCAGTGGGTGCCATTTTTTCTGCGTGGAGAAATTCAGTGACACACCTTCTGTTCATATGCATTTCCGTGTCAGACACCTTACTGTTGGACTGTCTCTTCACTGCCATCTGTTACGTGGCAACAAAATGTAACAGGATATTGGTGGGGAGGTTTAACCTCTGTTGCCATACCATCAACATCTGTCCCTGACCAGCATAATAACATTGAATGCGTTACTTTCATAGGAGCCACCGAATGTGTACGTTAGCTATTAGGGCACTAGCAGAGTATAGACATTCAGATGAAGGTCAAGGAATCTATTTGAATACTAGGAATCTACATCTAAGCTATTACTGAACAAAGGAACAGCAGTGGTTTGCAATGGAAGCTGAAATCCAGTGCTGTTTGCTTTCTGCCCTATCTGCAGGTTGGCAGAGCTTAGGAGCTGGGCTGAATGCCTGTGGTGCTTGGTTTCACCTACTGGCCACAGCCTGTGCTCATGTTGGGCTGGTTTTCACTTTATTTTTTATTAAATAAAAAAAAAAAGCTAAGTGTTGTTCTCCTTTTCAGGTCTGGGTCTTGCTGTGTGAACAAGCAGGTTCTTTTTATTGGTGTATTTTTTCGGTTCTTACTCAGAAATTGAGACCTGTGATGGTTTTATTGCCACTTTGCATTGCTGAATACTATCAGGGTGGATGGATGGTAAAGTAGACTCATTTGATTTTGCTTCTCTCATTCATTTTGGACATTTGAATATGCTGCCACTAGAAGGCCAAATTACCAGTGTTCATCATACTGTGTTTGTTTGTTTCCTGAAGAGAAGGAAAAGATATTGGAGGTTGTTACTGTATATTGTAATTCTTATTATGCCTTTATATAGGTGTAACACATTTGACTGCAGTTGAGACGCTTCTGATTTATATTGTGGAAAAGGGAGAGTCAGAATAACTGATCGTGATGTTTTAAAGATGATATCTATAGCAGATGATAGTGGTCTGTGTATCAAACTGGATAGATGCAAGATATTTAATCAGAGGAACCAATATCTCAGTTTTATTTCTTTTGAAGTTTCGAGCTTGCTTTTGTTACAGTTAGGAGGGAGAAATACTGTATGCTCGCAGGAATGGAGGTAGGGAACTGAATGGTTTGTATATCACAAACACAAGTGTGCTTTGAGACTTTTCCCAAAATGATAGCAGGGGACATTATAGATGCATCTGTAAAAGCTCAGAAGTGCAGTTATATGCATCCTAAATAACAGAAAATTATGGAGGTAGTAGTGCCATGATTTGATGGCCTTTTCCTGAATCAGCTCCAAACTGAAAGTACAGATGCCAGAAGAGACTGATTAGTATGAATATCAGCAATGTAACTGAGGTACCCAAAAAGTACTGAGAAATTGTCAAATAAAATCTGAATGAAATATGGCAGGATTAAAGCAGTCATTAATACTGAGAAGCTAATGCAGGAGGCATTACAGTAGGCATTACAGTGCACCTAATCATGCAGCCTGCTGCAGTTGGTAATTAGGAAGCCATGAGTAGTCTGTGTGCTGATCAGCATTATCCCAACTCCCACGTTGTGTCAAGGAGAACGCTGTTGATGTTTGATGCGTTATGAGGTAAATCAGAGAAAAACAGAGAAACTTAGGTTTTCATGGAATTTCAAGGGCTGGGGAGGTTTTTACTCCTGGAACTTAAGGGGAATGTAGTTTTCTTGCCTGGCTTCCCGTGCAGGGTGTTTGGGGCTGAAACTTTGGAGACGAGAGGTGCAGTTCTTGGTCCTGCCACAAGCCTACTTAGCATCAGGCATATTTTCTTCCAGTAATCTCTAAGATTTTGTTTGTAGAAAATACTTAAAAAAAAAAAAGGGATTACAATATTTGTTAAGTAATTGGAGTATTGGAGGTTAGAAGTGTCACGCTGTTAGTGTGTGTGTGTACTGTGTATGCGTGCATATTAGCAAAGTGATTCAGCTTCAAGCTTTGGTGATGTACCCATCTGTTTCCCACTTCCTTCGTCAGGATACCCTTCATTTATTAGGATGAGAGGAAATGGAAGTATTTGCAGTGCTAATATTAGTTTTAAAAGTTAAATTGCTTTTAAGTGTTTCACAGAACAGATATCAAGGGAGTCTAAAGCATATATAAACCTGCTGGATATCCACTGTGATTAGTTATCACAGAAGAGTTAGAACAAACATTAACAGGAATTAAACACGGATCTAAGGATTTCTAAGTCCCAAAGGTCTGATCAATAATAAATTAATAGAATAGTTCCAAAGCGTGCACATGAATAGTTCTCAAAATTGGCTAATACACCGAAATGATCTTAAGGGGCAAACCAAGTGTTTCAGATAGAAAGCAAGAGGGAAAAAAAGACTCAGATGTGTTGTCAATTCTGTAATGCACTGCATGTACTTTAATATTAAAAAAAAAGAAAAAGAAACCATTGTTCAATAAGCTGTAACAGAAAATGGATGAAATGGTATACGTTTCACATACCTGAAAGGATTTGAAAATGCATCATTTTTTCTCAAGCTTTTCTGGTGCCTTTGCATGGGAAAGGATGACATTTCAGTAGTCTTGAGCTTGTGAGATTTATTTCTCCATTTAACTTATCTGTTAATTAGTCGATTTTACTAACTAGCCATTATGTGACAGATGATTCCTTAAGTAAATGCAACAACAGTCATGCAAGATTGGAAATGCTTTTTAAGAAGACTTGCCAATACTGCATTTACGGGCTTCAGAGGTTAGTCATTAGCTGATTAATATGTACATTTACGTTCAAAATGATAACAGGCAGGGATATTGAGGTGTCTGGAGTTGACTCTGTTAACAATAGGTCTTTCAAGCTAGAGAATTGCTTAAAAGGTACCTGGCTTAGCACATTGTCAATAAATGGCTATGAGGCTTTATATATTACTTGAAACAATACACATATCACACTTCAGTCAATAGTTAAGGGAAGTGAAAGAAACCGTATAATTGTTTCTAAGAAAATATTTATAACTCTGCCCAGCGTAGCTGCAAAGGGAAAACCAAATATATAAAGTTACTGTTGCTTTCCTGGTAGCTTAAAGTAATGTTTCAAACACCCTGTGGCTTCACAGAATGAAAACTTGGATGTGTTCAAATCATTGGGAATACTATCATTACTTTTAGTACGACCAGGATTGCACCAAGGGTTCAAGCAATAGGAGCTTAACATGCAGCAGGGAATGAAAGCATTTTACTCTTGATCTGTGAAACACATCTTGCTGGGGCAGTTTATTGCATTGTTGTAGGTTTACATTAATAAAAACAGGGTCGGATCTCTCTGCTGCTAATATTCTGATTACTGCCATTTGATCCAAAAAATATCTCTATCCATTATTGGCAGCATGGGATTTATGGCATGGCTCCCAGCAGTCATTACGATTCCACATGAAGCCCATTGATATGAGGACAGATATCACTGCTATCACTGCAGCACTAATGGGGTTTGTTTCTAATCCCTGATACTTGAAAGCCGGGAGAGTGTGTTCAGGAACGAAGATCTCATCCTTTTTTTTCCTTCTTTCTGCTTTCCCTAAGCATCCAATGACCGCTGACAGAGGCCCAGAAGGTCCGAGTGACCACTTTTGGCCATCATATTGCAGTTCTTATCATCATAAACTTTTGGGAGCTATGTCATCCCTTCTTTCTCTTCTGGTTAGAAGCACGGTGAAAAGGAATAACCTTTGTCGCACGAACAGTTTTGTTCTTCCCGAGCATGGGGAATAGTGTTGTCCTCATGTGCATGATATAGGGAAGCTGTACAATTTTAATTGATGTCAAAGTAGCGATGTGGCTAAAATACTCCAAATATGAACAAGACAAGCTGAAAAAAGTAATAGTGGTTGATCATTTATTTTTAATTGGTTTTCTTGGAGGACATCCCTAAAGCACAGACCTGTGTCAGCCAAGCAAAGGTCAGTGCTCTTCCTGTACTTGCCTCTGTATATGAACATGAAACATAATGTAATCTGAGGCACGGCCTTTATCTGCAATCCCTAGGATCTATTTGATTTAAATTGTTAACCCAAGGCAGGGTCCCTGATTTTCTGCCCCACTGCTTGAAAACCTGCGTTTACTCTCTAATCTGGCAGCAAGAGCAGCTGGCATGCCCCGTGCCCAAGGCTGCTGTGCTTTTGTAGCTGTTCTGTATCAGCACAGGCTGCATCCCAGGTGTCTTTCAATATCAGCTGTTACCTAACTTCAGAAGCACTTACCTGCTGCTAAGAGGTTTGAACGTTAAGGAACCATTGAAACATGCATTTCTGTTGAGTATTATGCTGGGTGTTAGGTGGCAGCAGAAAGAAAATGCCTGCTGTGACTATCTAAAATAGAATGAAAGAAATGCATCTACTGCTCAACACAGCCATAGTTGGTAAGCTTACGGACACGGGTTACATTGCAGTGGTACATTAACAGGGTTTATAAAACGCTTTTTACCCTAGGAAACATATCACGTTTCCCCTCTGGTTAAATTCAGAAAAAAATTACAGCATAAAATGAAAAACTTTTGAAGAACTCATAGATAGTAAGGCTGATATATGGAAATATTCCCACAAAGGTAATGGCTGTTTATGTCTGACATAAAACATTGCTGGAGCTTCAGTTGGAAGTGCCAGATGATTTTGGCCCAGGCAAACGTTTAGCATAACAAAAATAACTGTAATTGACATCTCTGAAATGCTAGCTGTCCTACGATGGGTTTTCTTCATGATATATGTAGAAATTATAATTGGATTGGAAGACGGTTACTGTAGTAAATTCTGCCTGAGTAAAGAGATCCTGAAAAAAATTAAATAATGATTTTTAAACTTTTTTTTTTCTTTTCTGGAGCAAAATTGAAATGATAAAAATGCACAGTGTACAGATATTTGGACTACATTTCTGATTAGATTCACAACAATAAATGATAAAATCCTTTCTCATTGAAAAGGAAACCCCTGAAATGCTAAAGGAATTTCTGTACATTAGTAGTGGATTATTTGTATGTTGGTTATGTTGCTCAGTTCTACACGTGAAGGATTTTTCTTTCAACAAATGTCAGTAACTCCTATAGCCAAAAATAACGTCTAGGAGAAGAGCCTTGTGCTGATGTGTCACAGAGTTAGAACATAGTATAGGAAATAAAGAAGATACGGTGGTAAAATTCTAAAGCTGATATTGCCTCAAGGGATCTTTGCATGGCCTTTGCCTAGAACTGTTTGTTCTGGGTCGTTTCATCATTTTATAAAGTCTTACCATTTAAACCTCAATACTGCTTGTAACTCCTTGGAGGAGACTCTTCCTCTTGAACTTTGCAGAACATTTCATCCTGCTTGTCAATCATGGATTGCAGTGTACATCATAGAGGTTTTCTGAGGAATGCAGAATGCTCGTGGAAAAGCACGATGTTCACAATGCGTGCGAGATAACGCTCTGCAAGCACATGGGGTCCTTTGGTCTCCAGTTATTAATATTGGTGATTCTTTGGTTTTGTTATCACCATCACATACGCACCCTTTCCCTCTTCACTCTCTTTCTGTTGAGCTGTGTTCTTAATGCTGACATGCCTGTTATTCAGGAGTTAAATAAGAAAGAGGTCACTGTGGGATCTTTATGTACATGTGAGCCCAGAAGCTGTTCAGCTTTTTGGTAACCTCACAGGTGTGCCCATCTCACTGTGGTAATTGCAGAAACACCACGTGGCCTGTTTTGGGCATGGCTCCTGAGTTCTGTTTTCTTGTATTGCATTAAGAAAGGTGCACTGTCAAAGGGATTGACAGCAACTGCCCCAAAAATCAAAGTTTTTTGTCCTTGATGACCTCCTTGTGCAATGCTTAAAGGAAAGTTACTATAAATTCCAGTTTTCTTTTGACTCCTATATAAAATGTGGGAAAAAAGCTCATGATTTTAAAAACAAACCCATAAATGGTTTGATCATGCAAACATAATTACAACCAATAAGAGCAGATATTTAACGGCGCATGTGTGAAGAGTTTTAATATAAAAGAAGTGTTAGCACAGGTTAAAAAAAAAAATAAAAAATTCCTCCATTTCTTCCTCTGAGTTTCCAAAATAGAACTCCGACATATTAGAGATTTTGCAGTCACCTGTGGCAGGGTCAAGTGACCTGGCATTATATGCACCAAAACCATCACATAAAAAATCAGAACAAGATTTCTCTTCGACAGTTCAAGTCCCCAAAGAGGTTTTGCTTCCAAGAGAGAGATTGTTTGTTGAAGTTATTCCTTTTTTAAGGTCAAGTTTACCATTTAATTTCAGCAGATTAATTTTATAATCAATAGATTATGGCTCATATGGTAAAAATAAACTCCACTGAAAGATTTTCTGCTGAGCTTGTGTTACACGAATGTGGGCAGAACAAAGCATTCTGTGTGTGCAGTCCCAAGTTTGTACTGGTTCTGTGTTCTCTAGGATCTCTTTAACTTTCAGACAGCATCAGAATGCCAAACATGTTTGTGTACAGTCTCCCCTCACTAGGAAAGAGGAAAAGGGAAAATTTAAGCTTAGTTTTTCTAGATAGATCATATCCATAAAATGCTGGTCTGAAAATTCAAGACATTTCCAAAAGTGCTCTAAAGTGTACAGCATTAAAAACAAAGTCTTTTTGCTTTCTCTTGGGGAGAGCAATGTAGAATTTAAGATAAGATAAACAGTAACTGCTCTGTTTGCATTTTCCCCTGGTTTTAGTAAAGGTAATAAAATCATAAAAGCATAAAAATGAAGGGAGACTCTTTAAATTTATTTCACTCTAGAGTCTCCTTACTTCTAATTTCCATGTTCTGATCTTGCTTAATTAAATTCTGGGAAGGTTATATTATTAAACGTGGCCACCCATGATTGTTAGCCAAATGATACTGTAATTTATATATCCTAGACTCTTTAGGGATATGTATGGGAAATTAGAACACAATGTGACTACACAGGTTTTAATTATATGCAGATTTCTGCTATTCTCCATATATAAACTGGAATCTCTAGCTAGGGCAATAATAAAAAATTAAAGCTAGTTAAGGTCAAAAACTTATTTAGAGGAACGTGAACTGATCTCTCCTTGCGTGGTGTTTTATGTAGATATTGATAGACTGCGGGTCTTGATAAATTATTGCTGTTTCAGGTAAGAAAATATTTTACCATTTTTGTACGTACATATAGATAAATTTCTATGTAAGTATTTAGCAGCATGGATGTCGTAATTTCTGCAGTTCCTAGTGTGCACAAAAATTCATGGCATTTTTTGCTCTTCTTTCCACATCGTGTTTGACGTGCAATTGAACCAGGGTAAAAATGCACAGTAAATTAGGAAGTTATTATAAACTTTGCCCTGAATGCTTGGGGGAAATAACATAGCCAAATAAAAGGGAAGTTTATTTTAGCTAAGTTGTGTCTACAGATGACAGTGTCCTAATCCTTTTCAAGTTAGCTAGTTTTGTCAGCTGAAGTCATGGCAGCTTGTAGTAGCAGATAAACACAGAGAATTTTCTGTAGAAGAACCAGGTACAGCCAGTGATCACAAATAAATAACATCAAGGTGGGCACTTCAGCGATATGAGAAGCTACTGTAGGACTTAAAAATCAAGCAAGAAGGATGAAACCAGTGACACGGGATGTCTCCAACCTGGCTTAAGAATGAGAGCACATAAATGTGAATTGAAGAGCTGAGGGAAACTGTCTTGAATTGTTATCTGTCCTTCAGGCTGAGTGGAACATTAGCATGGCAGTGGCTCGTGGTGCTGCTTAGGCTCCTGGAAGGAGCTGCAGAGCCTAGATTGGGATGGGCAGGAAGATGCAGAGTTGGCTGTGATGGTGAGCAGTCCGCAAAGAGTGGGCAGTGAAGAGAGAACTGGTGCCGGAATGCTTCGTAACAGCCATGGTTGTGGAAATCCTGTTGTCTAAGTCAGCTGGAGGGGGAATGTAGAAAATGTGGATGTGAACAGTGTAATAGCTGATCTGTGAAGGCAGAAGAAAAGAAGTTAGGGGGGACTGGAAATACCAGAGAGAGAAGAGAAACCCACCACATATAAGCTGGCTGTCCCCAGCCTGTCATTCCTAACCATGCATCATGATCAGTTACTTGACCTTCAAGATAGTGGCTAAGGCTGTCGTCTTCTTTTGATCTTTCCTTGGTTGTAAATTGAGTGTAAAAGGCAATTAAAGGATAATTTTGTGGCAGTTGGCAACCGTGTGTGGTTTTTATGATACTGTTATGGCAGCTGAGAAATGGATCTTAAGGTATTCATTTGTTGACAACGCTGAATGTTGGCAGGCTGTTATTTTTACTGTAAATTATGGCTCTCTGTTAATGTGAATGTACCCAAAGGCCTTAGCAATGGGTGCCTGTTTGCATAAATACAGATATAGTAGTCACAAAGCACTTCATGTGGGTGCATGGACTAAGGGCACGGTGTGTCCTGAAAATGCATACTCAGCAGTGTGCACTGAGGGTGTTGTACTGTTGACATTGCCTTCTCATTCATTATAACAGAATTTTTTTAAAGGTGTGTTCGAATTCAGACATGTTCAGATTTACAAAGCTGTTTTTTAGAAACAGTCATACTCACAAATTGTTTGGTTATTCTTTCTCATTTATATTTCAGTTTTCATATTGTTCACTATAATTAGTTAAACTCCACTGCAACCCTCTCCCCAAAATACATATTTTTTCCATTCTTGTGCCACTGCAGATAATAAAAACGTAATTTGTATTTGTTAGAAAAAAATCTATAACTGGAGACTTAAATAGCTTCCCAAGACTGTACTTCATCCTTTCAGAAGTCCAAAGAAATGCAAAGATTTTCTTTAGAATTCCATGTTAAAACTTGGATTTCTGTGCACTACTCTTTGAACTCTTCCTTGCAGCTCTGAAGACAAATATTTAGCACAGTTACAGAAATACTTAAAAAATATATATTAATACATATTAAAGTTTGTAACGATTCCAAAAAAAGCTATTGCAGCCAAGCTTAAGCAAGGTTTGTTAGGTTGATATGGTTTGGGATACTAAACAGAGCAATTAACATACGTTTCTGAGTATGAAGAACTTGGCTAGCTGAGTATAAAAAAAGATGCATTAGAGAACTTTGAAAAATTTCTTAAAATAATTCTGTTTTAACATAGGAGTTTAAATGAATCTATAGGCATTTAAAGGAAATGCCTTTCTGTTTGTCGATGTGGTTTAAAATAGCAGCAGAGCAGTTTGGTGTCCAATGCCCAAAGTCAGTCGGTTTAAAATATGCTGCTTCTTGGCAAAGTTGTTTCACAAATACTGGCAACAGTTTTTAGCAGGTAATAACTTGTAAAGAAGGTTCTAAATGGGTTGTTGCCTTTAGTCAACCTGTAGTGTTGTGACAAGATTCCTGTAAAATAATTTGTGATCCTATTGAAAACAGGGTTCCAGGGCCAAACAATGGGCAGCTCATTCGGGTTTGATTTTCTCTGATGAAAAGCCTCGAAGTGCAGGAAAGCTTGGTGCTTGGCTGACACAGGTCTATGCTTTAGGGGCGTCTTCCTAGAAAACCAATTAAAGATAAATGATCAAGCCCAGAAGTGCAGGAAGGCTTGGTGCCCCATGCACTTGGAGCGGGTAAACCACTGACGTTAGCAGAGGAATGTGTTCCAGATAGAAGTAGGTGTCCTGGGAACACTGGGAAGTTGGCACCAACTAGATATTACTACTCTAAATAAATAATTAAGTTTAAGAATTAAATGTGTTGCTTGGATTTGATTTTTCTGGATAGTGAGTATTTGAAATAGCACGCACGGTGTTTACAGAATGGCTTGATAAAATATTTAAATTTTCTAAATACAGAGCATAAATTTGACAAAATTGTTTCTTGATCTTGCACATAATTCAGAATGGATTACAGAATCATGGGTTTGTGAGGTACATCACTGGAAGTATTCTTGCTTTTGGTTTTGGAGAGATTTGTTGCTAGTCATGGAAAATGTCCTCTTTCTTCTTTCCCTCCCTGATCCCAGGAAGATTTTAAATTGGTTATTTATTTCCAGTTCTCTGAATCACTGAAATCCAGGGCAAAAAATGGTCTTTTTTTATGCCACCAAGTTAGCTGCCTACTGGTTAAGCTGCTGTGTAAGTAGAATCAGGATATTGGAGTGGGATCTGTAGTTGAATGCCTTGGAAATTCTACATGACACACAAGCTATGGGAAGATCCGTAAAGTTAGGATAACAAAATATATTAAGTAGTGCATCTGCTACATGGAAAAAACAAAAAAAAACAAAACAGGTTCATAATATTTGTGGAAACTTAATTTGTCTATGAATGTCTACAAATCTTACTTTGAGATTTCATCTTATTTAAAATCAAAATAAAGTGTACTTCTGAAGTGTACTATAGTATACTGTTATAATGTACAGTAATATCATACCTTATGGTATACTTGTGAAGTGTGCAAAAAACAAGCAGTACGTGATTTAATGCAACCTTGCCCATAAGCATTTCATTCAGAATTAATCTTCAAATCTGATATTTATTATCCCCTCTATTGCTAAAGAAAGTAATAAAAAAACAAAAAAAAAAAGCAAAGAACAGGTACTAGCCTATTTTATTTAACTTTTTTTTTATCCCATTAGCTTTCAAGCTCCCTGAAGCATGGCATCCCTTCACCTGGAATACAATACCTGCTGGTACAGTAATAACAGAAAATAGCAGTTTCTCTTGTATGAGTAGAAGATTGCCTGGTAACTGAAGATCAGAGGCAGGATGTTGAGTAAAAAAGAAAATGCCTGTTTGAGCAGATGCTGATACTCGAATCTGCTCTAGCTGGTATCTGATAGCCAGCTTGGTTGTCAGCTCACTGATTAGAAACAGTGGTCGTTGCTGAATGGCATTTAGTGAGATTACATTACATCTAAAGATCTGCTCTGAGGACTTGCTGCATCAAAGTAACATGGCCGTCTGTTTTCTCGGGTTTCGTGCTTACTGTTCTTCCCAGTAAGTCAGTGGTTGCAGCGGTTTGTTGTGGGATGCCTGTTAGTTCTCCTGTTTGTATTTAAGAAAATACATTTCTTTTGAATACGTCTTGTTAGCTGTCTCTTAGATTTATAGTAATAAGAATCCTTTCAGTTTTTGACTTGCAGTAACAGACCTTTAAAGCGTATGTTTTTTATTTTCCTGGTTTTCATTTTCCTTGGATTGTCTTGACTGTAAAGACTCTCTAACCCCTCCAACTTGACTATGTTAGGGTTATTGTTTGTCCTGTTCCCACTGGCTGCAGCTGGTTCACAGCTCAATAATGCTTTCTTGTCAGAGGGAGTATCCATGTATTGGCAAAGAGGATAAAAGGAAATTACATCTTTAAAAAGAAAAAAGTTATATAGGAAAAAAGGATGAATTACAAGAAGTCTCAGAGGCTTAACTCATGTTTAAAGTCTATCATGGCTGGAGATTGGAAGTATCTTTATTCTGATGTTTATCTTTACTGCTTTCTTCTCTGCTGCGCAGTGCTCATCACCATTGGCCTTATCTGCATTTTACAGTTTTGATGTTCCTTTCAGGTATGAAATGATATTTTCATCAGAGAGATGGATAGCTTGCCCAGATGCTGAGCTGTGCATTTCTATCAGGAAAGAACCAATGGTGAAATATGTGTTGAGAGGCTTCGTTGCTCCAGATGCTGTACAGAAAGGTAAGTAAAATTTACTTGCTGTCCACAAGCTCCTATCTCCATCCTTAACCAGATATCTTCTAAATATTCAGTCTGCTGCTGTTGTTGGCAGATACGTGCTGTTATGTTACTTAAGGAGGAAATGTTCAGCCTTCATACGGAAGGCTGATTCATTAGCTTCCCTAAATTACACAGAAGTACATAGCAATTACCAGAAATGTGTTTTTATTACAATATTCCATCACGTTCACTTTTACAACAAAAATTTCTTAAAAAAATGGGAGAGAGTGGGCTTCTTTTTTAAAAACACGATTTGATTGTATGAAATGTTACTTTGCTCTTCTGACTTTGTGTGCTGTTTCTCATAGTAGCATTTATTATGGACATACTAGGAGCGTGAGAAAAAATGTATGAAAGAACCATTTTGCTCAGCATCCTGTTTCTGCTGCCAGAGATGGATGCCAAGGGAAGAAACTTGGGACAAACGGTGCTAAATGATCAGGTGTAATGATCTCAATACTCTGGCCTACAGCAAGTTGTGGCTCAAAGTTTTACTGTGCTAATAGCAGTCTTTTCAAAATGTAATGGTATTTAATAGGAAGTACATGTGTAAAATAGCCTCTCAATAGCGTAAGCTGTTGTATTTGTATTCAGTAGAAATTCAGGTCTGAATTTACCTCCTTTCACTGTGGCTTAGCTGAGGTCTTTCAGAGGATAAAGGGTAAACTGCACCACACTACTAAAACACAGCAAATGGAATTTAGATCACATGACTTCTGTTGTTTTCCAGCATCTTGCTGTGTTCTGTTCTCTCTTTCCACGCCTTCTCACTTATTTTCTTTCCTCTCGGCTTCTTGAATCTCTTCTGTTTCTTGAAATCAGTACAGTGTTTGAGGAATTTTGCATACATCTTTGGATGTTAATCTTAAGTTATGAAATGATTCCCTGGCATCCCTTCCCCTTGTCCCAGGAAAGAGGGACAGGGGTAGGCTCTGAAAATGAAGCCCTTAAATCAACGCTGCATTCTTATGAAACTAGAGGGTAGGATCTTAATAACCTTCAAAATCTAGAGAATTGCTGGCAAGAAGTATGTTTCTGATTTACTGTATCTAGTAGAGAAAATCTTTTAAACAAGTTTTCAGAGGTAAAGTAGTCCAAAAGAAGTCAGTGTTTCGGAAGGGTGGATCCTTATCCGCAATAGAGGTGTAAATCTGAAAGGATCAGGACATGTCAGGATTTGTTCCAGTATGGTGTTGCTCATCTCCATCCAACCCAGACATTCCACTTACATATCTTCCTAAGACAGATTTACTATCTATCCTAAGTGCTTTTCGTATAATATAGTAAACTGTACTCTAAATAAACCTCTGTGAGCATTCTGGTGCAATTTTAATTCTTCAGTAAAATTCAGTGCTGCTTTTGTTTTATAAGTGACCACATCCATACTTCTGTGCCTCTATCTTCAAAAACACAGAAAGAAACACTTTTAAAAAGATCTTTTTAATACATATGATAGTAAAACCCAAACTGATAAATTGCCATCAACCTAATGGTTGAATACAAACTTTGAGCTTTTAGTATTATCGCTATGTATTTTAACTCTTGAACAAGCTTACATTTGGTTCAATCTGTAACCACTCTTACAGAAATACAGTGCTGAGTATTCATTACTTTATTAGCTCTGTTTTACAAATGCTACCATCCTTAACATTTTCAAGGAACTGCATTAAATGTGCAAAGCTTCTGTATAACATAGGAAAAGTCAATGCAAGATTCGTCCCTGAGTTCAGTGGAAGAAAATTTTCTTTGCACGTATACTTTTGTCCACATCCTGACTATCTCTGGAACGATGCAGTTTAATTCTATACTTTCCTTGATGACATTTTAGTAGTTCTGGTCTTGTTTCACTGTTCTGAAATTTTAGGTTTTCTTTTTTTTAAGAGAGCTACAGGTAGACACCTCAGCAGTGTTTCTGCTCTGAAATACTTGAGTTTGGGGCCAACAGGGAGAAAGTATACCAGAATTTTCCGCAGGGAGAAGAGAGCTTTTCAGAATAGTCAGGCAAGAAATCCGAGTAACTGGTTAGATATATTTGTGTTTTTAGACTTAGGAAATAAATAATGTGTGCAAGTTATTCTGTGGTGAATGACAACGTTAATATCCTGCTGTCCTTGCTCAGCACACCCTGTTTGTTGACTGCCTGCTGACCTGGCTTAAGGCAGCTGAGCCTGCCTACTGCAGGAAGTGGTGTTCTGTACCCTGAGGCTTTGGAAATAGCAACACAAACCTAAGTTTCAACACAGCTAGATTTTTAATTTTGTCTCAGAAATCAAATTATGTCATTTCTTTTGGTTTTCTTTCGTGTTTGTTTTTTAAGCTGAAAATTCATTTTTTTCAGGAGATCATAGAATCAATTTTGTCACTTGTTAATTTTTTTTTTTTTTTTTTTTTTAATCATTATGTTCCCAGGGCAAAGACTAAGTGCTAAGTGTCAGGTGCTTCTTACAGATATCTGTCAGGGTGGAACTTGCATGCTGTGAAGCTTTTCAGAAGCTTAGAATGGACTCTAGTTGCCCCTTGCTATCATAGAGTCATAGAATATTCTGAGGTTGAAGAGATCGACGAGTTCCAGCTCCTGGCTCCATATAGGACCACCAAACCTGAGAGTATTGTCCAAATGCTCCCTGGGCTCCCGCAGCTCTGGGCCGTGTGCACATCCATCAGGAACCTGGTCCATGCGCACTCCCTCTGATACAGAACCCTTTCCTCCTCAGCTGTGGACCACCCCGAGAAAGCTGCAGGCAGCTCTGAGGGAATTTCAGGCTGCCATGTTGGAGCTGCAGGCAGTCTGAGGGAATTTCCGGCCACCATGTTGGAGCTGCAGGCAGTCTGAGGGAATTTCCGGCCGCCATGTTGGAGCTGCAGGCAGTCTGAGGGAATTTCCGGCCGCCATGTTGGAGCTGCAGGCAGTCTGAGGGAATTTCCGGCCGCCATGTTGGAGCTGTTGGCTGCTCTGAGGGAGCTGCAGGCCACCATAATGGAACTGCAAGCTGCCACAGTGGAGCTGCGAGCTGTCCTGAGGGAGCTGCAGGATGCCATCAGGGAGCTGTAGACCAGCATAAAGGAGCTGCTGACCACCATAATGGAACTGCAAGCTGCCACAATGGAGCTGCGAGCCACCATGATGGAGCTGCAGGCCATCATGAGGGAGGTGTAGATACCCTGAGGGAGCTGCAGGTTGCGGGCTGCCATGGTGGAGCTGCGGGATGCCCTGAGGGAGTTGCAGACCATCCTGGGGGAGCTGCAGGCCATCATGAGGAGTTTTGTTACGTGTATACATTAATTATATATATATTTGAAGACTACTCCAAAAGTACTGCCTCCTGTTTTATTCTGCTGGCCCCTGATGTCAGAGGTGGATGTTGGTTCTATGACAGTACAGGTTGAACCTTCCCACCAACAGTCCATTCCAGTTTATTGCTGTGTGACAGATGGCAGCAGAGGGGCAGGCTGACAAAAATGGCGGCTGACGTGGAAGTGCAGATGAAGCAAAGTGCATCACTGAATTCCTCCACATGGAAAAAATGGCACCCATCAACATTCATTGATGCTTGCTGAACATTTATGGAGACCAAACAGAGGATGCAAGCACAGTGAGGCGGTGGGTAGTGTATTTTGCAGCGGTGACAATGAGTCACTTTCACTGGTGCAGATCTTTATGAGTTCTCATGAAAGCTCTTGTTCATTGCTAGCAAAAATGCATAGCTGGTGGTGGTGATTATGTTGAATAGCATTTAATAGCTGAGCATTTGCTCTATCAAATACCTTTTTGTATCAGTTGTAGTTTTCATGGAAATAAATCATAGGCAACCCAAGGCAATTCCTCTTCATCCCCAGAGATGTAAGGAAGCTAAAATTTTGGAGACCCATGCATTAGGGGGAACCAGCCTATCTGGTTCTTCATCCACCTTCCTTCACTCCAGAGGAAAAGAATTGTTTTTAAGGGCTTGCATTGTCAGATAACAATGTAGAAAATTTGTATATATCATAGAGAGACTGAAAACTTGTGCAGAAAATCATTTAAAAAGAAAAACCTCCCTGAATTTTACATTATTTGAATATGTCTGCACAAACTCATCTGCAAAATAAGAAATAGTAATAACAGAGATTACGTAATGTTCTCAGAGGGTAACTTCTTCACAGTGATGTTACTCTGCCTTTGGCTGTAGCTTCACCAAAAATGGCCATTCAGTCTGCCATTGTCCCCAGAGCAAATAGCAGTGCTCAAATGGTTGGGAAGAAAACTCGCATGTTGATGATAGTGGCATGAATTTAGATGACCTTGCTAACATATGACAGATTTATGCATTGCTCACTAGGACAATAATGCCTTCTTTTCAGAGTCAAAAACCTACTGCGAAGATGCAGATATATTTGAATTCACACAGGAGAGACAAAATTCTCAAACAGCATCCTAAACAACACAGAGCATTGTACAAAATAACTAAATTCTAATAATAGTTTTTAAATGCCCTTATTAGTCCTCTAACTGCAAATGGATTCTTAACATAAAGATATCTAAAAGCAGAGTTGCTATAGAACTTCAGAATCTGAATATGAAGACAAACTCTTAAAGCAGGTTTTGCGTAGCTGTTCACACCCCTTTGCTCAGCTGTCTTCAGTGATTACACCAGCTTCTTGAGGTCATTGGCAAATGATGCTGATAGAAGCCACCTTGCATCAACACTCATTTATTCTAGCAGCAGTACAGGCTGGTCACTGATTGAGTGAGCACAGAAATGGTGGTTTTTTTTGCTGCTTGTGAGATAGTAGTCCTCTGTTGCTGTTTAAAATTTCAGCTATCAATGATCTTCAACTCACGCTTGTGGTGTATCCACGCTGGATGTTATCAACTTGATAGTATTTTCTGTTGAGCTACTTTGAGTATGTAAGGGGCTGGTTCATTAACTGGAGGTAAACTATTGATATATTTGTTTTTAGCTAGTTAAAGAAAAAAACGATCTTATTCTTTTTTATAGGGATAGGATTTTTCACTACTGAAGCTGAGTAATTCTTGTGTTGCTCATCACATAAGATGCATGGAGCTGTTCCAGTCACTTGCTGCCTATGTGACTGCTGGAGCTACCTGGGAGCCATAAGGCAGCTTGATTGATTCACGGCAGGTGAGTCATGTCTGTTCTGTCTCCTATAATGCTTTAACTCTTTGATTTATATATTGACTATGATTCTAATTTGAGATGAGTCAGCGGACTTGCTGAGCAAATGCAAGGTAAGGGTGGCTTCACTCCAAGTCTTCCCCCAGAAAGCCGAGATGCAACGCTGAATTCAGTGTAGTATGACTGACATAAGCTGTGTTTTTATCTGCTGACTGGAAAAAAATAAATCTGTGTTAACTGGAGTCCCTTAAATACAGGATGTGTTAGCAGGCACTGGATGGAATGCTTTGGAGGATGTCAGATTGCAACATGTTTTTTAAGCATGTTGAGACTTTTCTTTCAAATAAAAAAGAAATAACAAACTTTATTACTGTTTATGATATTTATTTTTAGATCCCAAGTGTACTTCAAGCTGTAAATGCCCACATTTTATTTTTTGTTTGGATAGACACCATACTTGGCACTGAAAGCACCAATAGAGTATTGCTGTAGCTAAGTGCGTCGTAGCTGAGATACTCTATGACAATTGCTAGGTCACGGCTTGAACCATTGCTTGAGCACTAAGTGAGAAGGCATGGCTAACCCAGGGAGCTCAGGTGCAAGTAATATACTTGAGTGCCTGGAACCCCTCCTTACCCTCATTTAAGTGTTAGCAGCTGGGGGTGCAGCGTCTCTCTTCAGAGATTGAGCTCTTCTCAAGATGTCTGTAGTCGTCAGAAAGGGTGAGCCACCTTCTTTTATGTTGCTTTCTAAACTAGATCTTAAAAACGCCTTTGTGAATGTGCTCCTGTCCTATCAGAAGGTATTATAGCCTTCTGTTGCTCCTCGAACACCCGTAGTGATATGAACAGCTCTGCTTCGTATGGCAGTGAATGCTTTCTAACTGGATGCATTTTGTAAAGCATGGTATAAGCTTTAACCTCCTTTGCACTAGTGTGCCCAACAGTAAAAAAGTAGCAGTAGTTTTTAGCGTGTTTAACATTTAGCAGCTCTCCAAGGATGAGGGTACTTCATTTTTATGGTTGGATTATGATGGAGTGAGAGAAAGAGGCACAACTTTTAAATTCTTTCATTATCTCGATATGCTTGCTATTAAAGCACTCTTAGGAGAAGCTTGTTTTTACTAATGCATAGATTTAGACAACTCAAAAACTGAGGCATTCTCACTAGGTGAGAATGATATTCTCTTTGTCGTTGTTTTTGTATTGTTAGAGTAATAATAGGAAATACTTCTTGTTAAGGGAAGGAGAGAAAATACACTTATGTTCCGAAAGACACTTGAAAAAACTGCTGGCTTTTCAGGTCTAAGTATTGAATTTCATTGCTGTGATTTTCAACTCTGTACCCTGAGTTTATCCATTTCTACTTCATCTCGAAGGACTTGCTTCATTCAGTTTTGTTCAGTTCTGTTATCATACTTTTTATTCTCAATTACTCCAGCTTGTCTATGTTATCTAAATTCACTAATTATGTAAGGAGAGAGTGGGTTTTAATATTTAAACACTTGAATATATAAACGTCAACATTGCTGCTTAAAAATGTGAATTAGAAAATAATGAATAAAACAGTAGCTGTAGCAGAACTTCCCAAAAGGCCAATGATGCAAACATGAGACTCTTGCTATGACTTCGACTCTAGCATACAGTGGTGCACAGGCACCTTGTACCTAGGTATGTAAAGCAGTGGTATCGAGTTGTCTGCTATGGAATCAGTTAATGCCATTAGTATTATCCACATGTGGCTTTAATATTTGGAAAACCATCTGAGGAGGCTTTTTTTTTCCTGCAGGGCATCACCTGACATTTAAAACTTTATGAAATGAAAGGAGGCATTAGACTATACCTATAAATGATGTGTGTTGATGTCTCTGACAGACAGTTCCATCTCAGTTCAGAAACAGGAGTACATTTAAAAGGACCCAGAGATTCTTCATTTCCTTACCTTTTACCATTTGACACGAGGGGAATTGCACAAGGTGGTGCAATTGTGTTTGCAATTTATGCCTTGGCCTTTCTTGATTCTCTGGGTGGCGCAGAGAGGAAGTAAAAACATATAAGCAACCAACCTTTTCATAAACATGTCAAAAGGAAGATTAGCTTAAATGATATTTTCCAATCATAACAGTCTGCAAATAAAGTCTCACTGAAAATGTCAGAGAAAGATTATCCTAAAATAACACTAAATGCTAGATTACAATTGACATTTTAGCTTAACGAAGGAAAATAAAATGGTATAGTTTGAGCCAGCAGCATCTTTTATCTCATCTTACTTGGCGACTAGAACCTGGAGTCAGAAGAGTGATGTCCAAGTCCTCTGTTGATGCTAAACTGTGCTATCCTGTGGCTGTGAAGTCTTCTGTTAGAGACAGTGAGCAGAGTCCTCTCTCTTGACAAAGCTCTGCTCTGCTCGCTCAGTGGGATTGTGGCTGTTAGCCATAACACTAGTCTGTGCCTCAATGGTTTGTTATGCTAGTAGGGATCTCCTAGGAGGACATCTAAGGCTGCAGATTTGGCCCTACTTTCACTGCAATAAAGAGAAAAATCAAGCTGGTTTGAGGTTTTTCTTTATGAACGCCAGATTTTTTCAAGTTGAGTGGCCTTGAAAAATCACTCATCGAAATTCCTTTTGTTGTCTGTACATTAATGTGCTTAGATACTACTATCATGAACATTAAGAATGGTGGCTTTGTTTTATTAACTGCCAGGAGTGAATTAGCCCTTTGCAGTAACTACTTGCATGCTTTATGTTAGTAAAGAGCTGTGTATGCTGCTATTCTTTGTTTAGGTGATTGTATTGCGACCATTGGAATCTAGAAAAGAGTTTAAATGAATCATCTGCTTACAAAAGCTCCTACTCCTGTGTATGCTTTATTCCAAATCAGGGCCAAGATCTAGTCTGAAACACCAAGTAGTGTACACATGTGTAGTGAATCGATAAATTCACATAAAGCAATTGACTTGTGGGAATTGCAGGCGGGGCGTGGGAGCGTGCTTGTTCTCTCGCTGTCTCATCTCACTGCAAATTGCTTTAAACTTTCTTAATGATGTTGAGGTGTACCTGAAAAAGGCCGGGGCGCTGCTTTGCTCAAAGATGATAGTCTTGTAAAAGCCTCTGTTTGAGTATAAATATTTTAATAATGTGGTGTTTTGTGTTATAGAGAAAAGATGGTTAATGAGGACTTCACCTAAATTGGGTGCTTGCTAAGCTCACTTTTTTCATGTAGCATGATGCTCATTAGCTTTCTGGCCGAATGGTGGTGGTGCATGGATTTCCTTTTTATTCTATCTATTTTGTCTTGCAGAGACATGCAGCAAGCATGAGTTAATAGTTCTGGGCCGAGTCTTGGCGTTCACATGCTGCTGCCCTTACATCTGCCACTGTAGCCAGAGGAGAAGGGAGCGATGGAGGGGTGAGTCACTGCCCAAGGCATCATCTATAGCATCTTCTCTGCAGGCAAGTTTTACAACTAGTTTAAGTCTTCTGGCAAGAGAACCATTGAAAAGAAGTGAAAAACAACCAGCTTTTGCACCAATAAATTGTCAGATGAGATGGCTTAGTAAATCTGTCTTGAGTCAAGGCAGTGCAGTGGTGCTGTCAGTTGTCTGCCAGCTTTGGAACACTTGCATTCTTTGAGCAGAAGTAAACTGTGAAAGGTAGATCTGCAGGGTTTAAACGGATTGGCAAGTGGTAATTTAAGTAAAAGCTACGCGTAGGTGAATGCCAAAGAAAATGAGAAACCAAAGCTATTGGGGACAGATGGATGAGAAAAGCACGGGAGACACAGGTGCATTGTTGTGCAAGGCACAGCAGGCCTATTTCGGGGTGAAGATGGAAGAAAGGATGCTATCTGAGTGGTGTATTCTGTCTGTTTGGAAACTTTTCAGTAGCAAGGACTGCCAAGTGACACTGGTGATAACAGATGAAGCAGCAGCAAAATCAGGGGTGTAACAAATAATGTGAATAGGAGGGTAGGTGATGCAGCCATCAGTTGCTTATTAAGGATTGAGGTATTAGGGAGGAACAGGACAACTGGTGAAGCAGAGAAGTTGCAGACAACTGTGGCTTTGGTGTCGGTGTGATATGTTTAAGAGGGATTTTTTGTTGCCCTACCCCCGTTGTTTATTTCCTAGCGTTGAATTTATTATCTGTTCTGTTAGATTTGATCCTGTAAGGAATTTTGCCAGTAATAAAACTTGTGCTGAGGAGCTGGATGTGTTTGAGATCTGGCAAAAACACTTGGACTCTTTGCTGCTTTGGCTATCAGGAGTGTCATGCCTCCAGTACTTCCAGTCCTCAGCAGAGATGAGATACAGAATTAATTGTATGAATGCTGAAGTATGCAAAGTCAAGGAATGCTTTGACCAAACAATACAACCTTTTAAACAGTCTTTTAATTAAGACTAGAAAGTCAACTTCAAAAAATCAAAAGTGATTTCAGATGCTATTTGTGACAACTGAGTCTTTATTAAAAATTGCTGCTTTAATATATAAAAGCTGATAAATTTAGTCAGTTACCTAACTGAAGTAAAAAGATGTGTGGCTGCTTAATGATGTGTGGCTTTTTTTAAAGAAAAAAAGCAGGAGGATTCTTTTCATATCTACTGCCATAACTGGCCTTTAAAAAATACAATGCAAAATTAGTTCTGGACTGCATTTCATGGAGAAAGTAAAACAATTTATGATTTTTGCATTAGAAAATTCATTAATACTTGGCATGTTTTTGATCCTATTAATCATTAACAACATACATTATATAGAAATGTAAGTAAAATGGTTAAGGGAAATGTCATTGGAACAGAAAGGAAGATGATAGCAGATATAAAAGAAATAATTTGAATTCTTTGAGTTCTAAATGCAATAAAAAAGTGACCTTTTAATCATTTTTGGAAGATAAAATTATTCAATTATCTTAATTTAGTGGAGAGAACTTATAGTTGCATTATGGAGTATAGAAGGGTTTTATGAAGGTCAGGTAATAACAAAAGGTGTGCTTCAATTTTCTTAAGAGTTTTGATTATTTGAGTAAAATGTATATTTTTTTCCACAAATTCCTATGTTTTACATTATCAAGTCCTTTTTTTGTTTATTATACAGATACTCATTCATTTTGTTTTAGTGTTTCATTTTATTGTGGTATGCTGTCATTGGGAAAATCTTAAGGTGGGTGATCACTGCATTAATAGCCCTGCTTTACAGGCTAACGTGCATTTTAAAAAGATTTTTAGAAGATTTATGTATTATTCCTTCCTACAAGGCTGGGCATTACTGAGCACTAATCTGATTATCCTCATCTCTCCACTGGAGCAGTTTGCATGAGATCACATCAATGCCAGTTGACTTAACTTCGTATTTTCTCACACGTGGTTAGAGAGGAGGGCAATGCTCTAGAAACCTGTTGTTCTTGTGCAGTGGCACAAGGTGTAATGGTTCTAGGTATGCCATCTCTTTCCCTTAATGAGGTAATGCAGTGTGAGTTGGAGCAGAGTTGGATTTTCTTGATTGTATACGACTGTTCCACTTGTTTTTGTGTGGCAGTACTGTATTTAGGAATCTAATGTAAAAGAAATCAGTGAATATAGTCTTAAAATATAGAATATCCTGAGTTGGAAGAGATCCGTAAAGATCCATGAGTATAACTGCTGGCTTTGCACAAGACCAGCCATGTGTCACTGCCCAAAAGAAATTGCCTGAGCATGCGCGCTGTTGCAAATGCACTCTAGGTGAGTCAGTCACTAAGTGTTTCAGAAAGGGAATCCTATGTGAAGTGGTTACTCGAGAGATCTGCAAAACTCCATTTCTTCAAGTTGTTACTCTTTTGAAGTCTTAAAGTGTGTTTGTCTTCTCTATGAGCCCGGTTCTTGTGTCAGAGTTGAGCCAGCTGTTTCTCTTTCTGGTGCTACTTTGGGCTGGCTGTTAGAGTATTTGCTGTCTCTAACGTTCACCCATGTGCCACTTAGCTTCACATTGAGCTGTGAGGAAAGCTGTGAGCTTTTTGGATAGCTTGCTGCAGGTGCTGAATAATTTAGGTGGAGAATGAAACTTGCTGAATGCCACAGTCAGTTCTGAGTACGTAGAAGAGTTGCCCATAAGGGTGACCTTTTCAGAGAAGGACTTTCAGGGGATTTCTCTTAATCTATGTAGCTTTTCAGAGGCTTATTTGAAATTTTTCACTATCATTTTGATATTGCTAATAAAGATTGAGAATATTAATGCAAAACTAGTAAGCCTCAATAAAGATGATAATGTTAACAGCAAGATGAATAAGTATAGTGAGGATGTAGTCATCAAAACAAATCTTTAAAAACATTTTGAGCATTAACACAACAGTTTATTTTTTTGTAACATCTTAAGGTCAGTATTCTCAGGATTTGGTAACTGAGTAAATGAAACTTGTATTCAATCCTGTAAGAATATATCTATCATTTCCAACTTGTAATCTTAGCCTGTGCGTTTCCAGTATCTATTTGATATAGTTGAAATTGGGTGACTGTGTCTTAAAAATGAGGTGTTCAAGGAGAGCAGATGACCCTCTTAAATTCAATTCCTGAAGTGTAATGTGGCCGTTTTGTTATG
Source organism: Lagopus leucura (assembly GCF_019238085.1). Taxonomy (NCBI): domain Eukaryota; kingdom Metazoa; phylum Chordata; class Aves; order Galliformes; family Phasianidae; genus Lagopus; species Lagopus leucura. The sequence goes on along the minus strand of NW_024962267.1, from coordinate 16,206,730 downwards.
TTTTAAAGTACTTACCTGAATGTGACTTGAAACTAACCTTCATTTGAAAAAAAATCTGTGGCATAATAGAAGTCCAAAACTTGACACAATGGCTTTGGTTACTTGGGTTTGGAAAGAAGTGATGTGGTGTAGAATTACATGCAGTACTTAACTTTTGTAAACATTCTTGATAAACAGATCTGTCATCTGTGGTTTTAAAATCCTGACTCCGTATTCAGAAAGCAGACGCACTTCCTTCAGAGCGGAGCAAGACAACAGTCCTCACTTGAAAAACATCTGCTTTTAGCTCACTTCTGTATAAGCCTGTTGCCATGTGCTCCACTTAAAGAATCAAGAAGAAGTAAATCTGTAGGAGAAAACTATTCATTATGAACATGTCAGCTTCCGCAGCATGTTATGGATTTTAAAGAGGTGTTTTATAAGCTATGTTATGAAAGAAAATCCATGCTGCTTCTGGAGGAGAAAGCAGGAAAAAAAAGTCCTGTAAATGTTGCTGCCTTGTTGTGAAACGCATGCTTACGCGCAGGCATATCCATTTGCTTTTAATAACCACATTTTTACATTGTCAGTTGTACTGAGGTGAAAAGGCCTGTGCTGATGGATGCAATCGTGAGGTCAGAGCAACTTGGATGAAATACACCCCAAACTCCCCATTGAACACACACAGTGTGATGGCAGGGTCACCTGGAAAACCCTCTGCCCTCTTCTCTCTTGCATCAGTCTTAGGGAGATCCGAGCTGTTACTAGCTTAGCCTTTGCTCTTTGGAACAGGTTGCTTCCCTGTGAGTGCTATGGCTTTTTGGAAGGATAGAATAAGGGGGGAAAAAGAAAGTCACTGATCATCCTCGTTGGTGCTTTGAGGTCTGAGATTGAAAATTAAAATCAAAGTGATGGATATTGAAACTTACTCCTGTGTGTGTTGACATTGTCACTTGTGGGGTGGTGTTGCAATAAACATGTTGGCATTCACCAACATACATGAGACCTGAAATAGAAAACACAACACATTCTCGTTCACGGGTAGCAGCCTACATGAAGACAGATGTGAGAAGGAGTGTTTACGCTGCTGTGGCCATATGGCTGGCTTTAGGGAGCTAACAGCTTTACCTCTCCAAGCTGAAATACTGCCACAAGATTGTATAGTGAAAGCGAGTAGCATCAGTAGGGAAAAAATGAGCTTCCCTTTAAAGGGGTAAGGCGTACTAAATTGAAGTTGTCAGATTGGTAAAGCGACTCCTGAGAAAAGCGAAGCAAAACATTTAGAGCTTTCCTTTCTTTTTGATATATCTTTTATTTTTCCCTAGAAAATTTTGTTTTAATGCCCATTTGTATTAGGCCTGAATGCAGAAAACTATGTGACACCTGGAACAAAATACTTTGGGTGGAAGTCTTCTCTGAAGGGCAGGTGGAAGCAGCCTTGACAGAACATCCAACTGGCTGGTGGAGCATTAAATATTTGTTAGGCTATTTTAATAACGTCGTATCTTCATCTATCAATATAAGGGATGTCTGAGTGCTCTCTCTGGCTTCGTTCTCTTGGGTCACCTTATTTTATAGCTGACTTGTGACGAATTGGTAGGACGTGAGGAGAGATGATAGCTGTGCTCTTCCCCAGACTGACTTCCTGCAGTATGCAGGGATGGAAGTGGCAGCAATGCAGGAGGTGTTCTGCATTAAAACATCACAGCATAGGCAAAAATCTCATTTAGCAGAAATCTTCAGGCTTATTCATCGGGCAGTTCTTCTGCATTCTTGCCTCAAATTTCAACCAGAACTTCTTAAAGAGAAAAATTATGGTGTTTTCCTGGGACTTAGGCCTGCTGTTTGTCAGCACTGAAGTAGATGGGTATCTTCAGCCAAAACAAAACCTGAATCATGTTTATCCTGAAGTTGAGCAGGACAGTCATACTTCCCTGTGCATTGTGAGAGCTGTGCTGGAGACCTGTGTAGCTGGCTAAGGCTAGAGAGGCAGGTGAGTTGAAAAGTAAGAACTTAGTATTTCTTATTTTAAAAATATATATATCTTTAGTGTCTCTGTGCAGTCATGAATAATGTGGATGCAGTCCTACAAATCATTTGCAAGCTACAGTGGTAAGAGTGATAACCTGCAGAATGTGGATTAATCTGTGCTGAAGCTCTGCAAGTTTCTTCTAAGCAGGGGGAAATCACGACGGTGTGCCTGAGAGAGATAGGCACCGTTCCTCTTGAACAAACCCATTTAAATTTCAGCTTCGGGTCTCCTGAGAGAGGGTGCTCTTGCTCAGAGCAGGAAGAGCCCACATGGGCATGACAGGACTTTGGTACGTCTGTGATGGTTGTGGGCGCTCAGGTGGTTGTCAGCCAGCAGTACTCCTTGCCAGAAGTGGGAAGAAGACGCTTTTAGTTCCAGTGTGCATGCTGTCATTGTCTCCAGGTGCTTGTGTTGGCCCCAAACCCTGCTATTGTAACATGGGGTATAGATCAAAGGGTTTATGCAGCAGATTTGTCAGCGGGGTGGGAGCTGTGATATGTGACTGCATGAGGGGGAGGCCTCTCTCCCAACCCCAAATGCTCATATGACTATCTAGCACTAGGGAGAGATGTCAGATAAGTCCAGGCATGTGCTTACCAATGTGCTTATCTATGTGCCTGCTATTTCTATTTTTTCCTTTACCACAGTGGATGGAAAAACTGAAGAAACATGGATTCTGTAATCTGCTTTCTAATGAATTGAAGTACATATATGCAGTGGTATTTCTCAAGCTGCAAAAACCCTGTGTTGTGCAGGCTACTTGGCAATTTCCATTCTGTTATGTGCTGCGTAGAGGGGAAGATGTATTTATTGCTCAGCCCTACAATATCAATTTTATGTAACGTTAACACTTCAGTTGTTGAAACTCAGAAATGTTACAGTGCAACTGAAAAAGATTCAGTTGAAAATTTCTGTTGGATACAGTTGCACCTCTGTGTCCATCTTTCAACTGCTGCTTGGTATTGTATAAATCAAGGAGCTTTATGACAATGACAGTAATGTCGTGGGAAAGAACCTAGTTGTTAGCATACAACCTTAGAAATAGATTAATCTGTTTAAGCTTTAACTTAAAAATAAATTGCATTTGCAGTTTATTAAGACGCCTTTCCTGAGCTGATAGTGCTCATTGGTAGAGATGTTCTGTACAGCTTTATATAATCAAGAACATGGCCAAAAGGAATTTAAAAAAAAAAAACCAAGTATTTGTGACTGTAGCTGTGTATTCTCTGAATACTTTATCATGGATTTATTTACTTACTATTGCTGCTTAGATCTCATGCCCTTGACCTCAGGAAATGTGCAGTTTTCACAATATGTCTGATCTTTGAGTCATCAATGCCAGTAACAAAGAATTACCTTGAGCTAGGAAACTGCAAATCATGTGAGAAGCATCAGCTGGTCCTGATCAGCCCCTGCTGCAGTATCTGTTGTTTCACATCAATGGTTTCATAAGGGTGATGCTTTCAGAAATAGCTTTTTTTGCCAAAGCCACTGAAGTTGTAGCAATGATAATCTCCCTAAAAAGGGATCCCCAGGTGACTCTCATTTTAAGACTATTAACCTGGAAATTACAGTTCAGTAGAATTTTGAAATCCAGTTTTTGAGCTGAGCAGTACCTGGAGATTGTCAACACAAGGCTTGTATAAAGCCTCAAAATGCAAGCAGTGTGCTGGCATCAGTGTGATGTTCCTTGTATTGCCAGGTTGTACCTTGTAAGTCCACATAACTGGTTTTGGGTCCTTTCCTTTCTTTCTTTCTGTTGTCCCTTTCTCTGCCTGTGCTGATAAACGCAATCAGGAGTTTCACCTTACCAGCAGTATTGGTGTAACTGGTGAAAATGGAGTAAGAATCCTGCTTGAGCAGAGAAGGATTATTCACTGCTTGGGCAGAAGCAGAGTTAAGGCCTGATCTGCTCTGGAAATTTCCATAGAGATCATTCAGTTGATCTTTGACTTTTATCTGTGCAGGAAGTACTGGTAAGAATGACTGGATTCAAAGGGTAACAGTCTCACCTAAATCTAATTGTAAATATGGAAATATTTCTGGTTCAATGCAGTAAATTAATTTAGCTAGTGAAGCTAAAACCTACCTGTGTTTGTTGTTTGGTTTTTTTTTTTGTTTTTTTTTGATAGGCAGTGTCTTCTTGATGGCTTCTATTTGATCAAATCCTTTTCATAGGATGACAGAATCATTAAGATTGGAGAAGACCTCTAAGATCATCAATCCCTCCATCAGCTCATCCTCGCCATGCCTGCTGAGCCATGTCCCTCCCTCAGAATCATTATCTTTATGTTTTTTTTCCAGATGCAAGTTTTGTCAGCTCCATCACACTCTGTTTGTTTTAACTTCGTATGTCTCAGGTTAAATCTACCATATCAGCTGCACTGATCAAAAAATTGAGTGCCTGAAGCAAGTGATGAATGCCACTGTAGCAGAGCTGTCACTGCTGCTTATTTGGAGGTGAGGGAGGGGAAGCTTGCTTGCCATGTGCAATGCAGACACTCTAATTTGTTATTTTGGGTACCTCAGACTAATTTTTTTTAATTTTTTTTTAGCTTTAAACTATTTTTCATAATTAAATTAAAATACAGAGTAGTCAATATCTCTTATAGGAGTAGAAAAACAGCGTGAATGTATTCATTCTACAAAAAAGCTCTGTGAAGTAGGGCAGTTGAATATCATTGTGCAGGTTTGTTATGTTTCTTATGAACTTTAGGTGACAACTGTTGTTCAAGACAAGACAAAAGCCCATGGCTACTTTTGTTAACCATCCACAGTGAACTCTGAAAGATAGAGTATCCTTCAGGAGTCTTCTAGAGTAGCTTATGTAAAAAAGTTGCTATTAAGTGAATAAGAACTACTAAAAGAAGCTTTTTGGTGTGGCTGGAAAAATCGCTTTATATACCACAGGATGGGAATTTGAAGAAGCTTCACTATTGTTTTCAAATGCAGTTTTGTTTGATTTCACATCTTCCTGTTTCCTTTGGTGGTGGTTTTTATTTTCATTGAAATGATCTTAAAGAATGAAAGTTGGCTAATGTAAGTGTGCTGTTTTAAATATCGAAAACATCTCATTTTGGCTGGTGCTAAACACGTAGGTTTTAAGAAATAAAAATGGAGAAGAAATTAATAGATTTAAACAAACAAACAAAAACAACAACAACCGTAGGCTTTCTTAAACTTTATGGATAGGTCTAACTCCATAACTTGGCTGCTGGTTGTCTTCATAGAACTGATGAGCTGCACTCCGAGCACAACTGCGTTTGTTACTTTTAACATACCAGTGTCTACTTTAGCCAGGCTATGTTATAGTACATTTTAGTTTCTAGTTTACATTTTAGTTTCTAGTTTACATTTTAGTTTCATTAGCTTATGTGAGATGAAATCTTAGCTGCAAAGCTGAAACTGTTCTGTGTGTATGTGCACAATACTTAGTGCACCATTTGCCAAAGTTAAGTTTTACATGACAGGGTGGATACCTACAGGCTTTCCTCTGGAAAATGAAATGCTGCTCTGCTGTCTTAATGCAGTCAGTTCATCAACCACGTAAATGGTCCTGATCACTCTCTTGTCTCTCTTTGCACTTAAATATGAGTACTGTTAGTCTCTAGCCACATAAGACTTGCTGATTTTGATATGTATTTTAAATATATATATCTATATCATGTTAGAAGGTCATATATATAATACTTACAGCGATCCAGACAATTATTGTATGTGTGTGTGTGTGTGTGAGTATATACATAGTTATATGTATAAACAGTGATCCAGACAGTTATTGTGTGTGTATGTGTGTGTGTGTGTATATATATATATATATATATAATTACATGTATAAACGTATATGGAACCTTGCTACCTGATCTGTAATTTCATGCCTGGATTCATGGATTTATCTTGCTCTGACTTTTGTTCATCCTTCAGTTGTGATGACATCATTTTCTTTTTTCCTTGTATTTCCACTATTTCACTCACCTTTTCTCCTGAGATCATCATGCAGAAATGTGAAGCGAATTACTTGTCTTAATTTCACTGCACAATTTATCCTGTGTCTAATAGGCAGGAAAGGTTTCTTCTTCCATTGATGTCTGTCTTACAGAAACACTTGGCTGAAGAGCTCTCCCCCCACCTTTCTTTTATTTTTTTTATTTCTTTAAGCAGAATATGACACAGGGTGTTTGTTGTCTCTATGTACTATGTGACTGCAAGTCCCAGGATGGGCTTGTTTATTTGGTAGTTTGGGTTGATCCTGTATTATCATTTAACATGATATTAGAGATTTTTTGGCTTCCATTCAAAACTAATATATGCTTTTTGAGAGTTGATTATAATGTGACCTGAAAAATTAATGTGGGAAGTTAACGTGGCTTGGGAGAAATTTATTTTTAAGTTTGAACGAACATTCTCTGCCTTTAAAATTATTTTGGTCAATTCTTCGGCTATGTTGATGCATTCTTCAGAGTATCTAACAAATTCCTTATTGTACTGAACTGTGCAGACTATAGGAAAATTACAGTACTTCATCAGTTTTGCTGCTGCACTGCACAAGCATACCCCAGCAATTTTTTGTTTGTAGTCGTTAGAAATCTTGATTTTTCTAGTGTCTCTAACAAGTGAGTTATCTTCAGCAATTCTAGCAAGTTATTTTCTGAATGGGCAAAGGGCTGTTATTCTCTGAAAAATTTCATGTATTACTGTGTGTGTGTATATATATATTTGTTTTCATTCACTGCCTTAGAGAAAATGCTTTTTGTTCACAAATGACCCAAAATAATTAAGAACTGAGAAAACTATTACTTTCCAGAAAGTGTCTTTTTTGAATATAGTGTCTTGAAAACAATCTGTTCTACCTGCATAGCTGTGCTCTTTTATTTAGGTACAATTTATGTGTTGTCATTTATTTTTCCAAGTTTCAAATATCAAACAGTCTCCTTGAAGTATTTGGCTGCTTATCTGACTTAGTGGAGATGAAAAGATATTTATCTCCTGACACAACACATTAAAAAACCCTTGAAAGTATACTGACTGAGGTGGCTTTGCAGAATAGCTTGATAGCTTTCCCTTTGAAAGCATGGGAAGAAGGAGATGCTATCAAATTGTTCAGTGGGATAACTCATTAATAAATTATGTTTAAAATGGCATAAGCCCTTAGGTGTCTTGGTGGAAAGTGTAGTTGTTTGGGAAGGGAATGTTATGTTGTTGTTGTTTTCAAGGAAAAGTCTGAAGGTATTACTTCTGCTGAACCCTGTTTCTTCCTTTTCTTGTTCTGCCAGAATGCAGGTAATTATAATTTATTTCTGTTCTCTGGAACATATTCCTCTAGTCTCCAAGACAGGCACACAAAGCTCTTTGTTTCCTGCAGGATGAAGTATTGCTTTAAAACATTTTGATTCTTTGTCACTTGTCACCCATCTCTTGTGCTCTTCAGATGTATGTGAATGTTTGAGGGAAGAATTAGGCAATCTTTCATCATTTACAAGCAACGTGACACTGCTGTGTGCTGTTAGTAAGTTCTGGCAGAGAGCTGACAGCTCTGCATTGGATTAATACCTAGGGAGTCCCTAGGCCTCCTGATGGTTATTAAAAGAAGAATATGAAGTGCGTTACTGCATTTCCTGGCCTTGAGGGGTGTGTGTGTGTATGTATCAGCAATGCTGAATTTCAAGCAGCAGTGAGGTGGCCAGCAGTCATAGAAATCACTCAGAAATCATCTGGTTTGGAAAAGTCCTTCATAAAGTCCAATCATCAACCTGACCTGTGAGTCCCGTCACTAGACCAGGTCCCTTAGTGTCTTGTGCACTTGTTCCTTAAATAGCCGGGGAGATGGGGACTCCACCACTACCCTGGGCAGCTCATTCCGATGTTTGACTGCCTTCCTTGTGAAGATATTCTTCATGAAGTGATGTCTAAACCTCCCCTGGTACAACTTGAGGCTGTTTTCTCATGTACTTTTGTATGGGAACTACTGAGTTATGGCCTGAACCTCTGATTGATCACCTGCGGCAAGCCATGAGTCGGCCAGAGCAGCACAGGTGAAGACAATTCACCTGTGCTGCCCAAAGGGGTACAGCCAGGCTCCACTCCTCCTAGACCTGTTTAAGAGCTGGCTACCAGTGGGGAAGGATCTCTTCTGGAGATCTGCTCTGCTGGAGTTCTGTAAGTGAGCTCAGGATAGGGGTAAGCCTTCTATTTATTCTTCTTTTGTTATCATAGTGTGCTTTGCCAAACTCTCTTGTTTATTTCATAATTATAACATCCTAATATTCACTGATTATACACCTATCACTTTTTACCTGTGAGAAAAGTTGCTGGTGATCTTCCAGGCTGCAGAAGAGGTGAGATTCAAGGCTTAAGATACACAAACCACTTTCTGGCCAGAGAAGGTGGACACTGCCTGAATATTTCAACCATCATGGGCATTGATGAGTATCACTCATCTTGGAGTGCAAAACCAGCATTTCTGCAAGAACAAAGTTGTAAGGAGCCCTGGTCTGTGATGGAACCACAGGCTGCTATCTTCTGAGAGGACTATTTTCTTTTTTTTCTTTCTCTTCCATTTTCTTTGTGTATGTTTGTTTATTTTTTAAATCTTTTTTAATCTTCTTAACTCAAAGGAGAGTTGGGACATCAAGCTCTTCTGTACCGAGTTCTTTGTGGGTTTTTTTTTTTGTGGTTTTGTTTTGTTTGTTTCATTCAATGTTACCATTATTTCCTTCTGCTGAAGCTGGTGAGAGGATTTCTGGAATTATTCCCATGCTGAGCACCTTTTTGTGTCCCCTATTGCCACCTATATTTTCTAAGTAAAGAAAAAGAAAACAATCCATGTTTCTCCCAATGTTTTACTGCCCATTTTCTTTCCATCTTATTTCTTTTAATGTTCCCCTTTAAACCTTTATAGGCTGAGCAGTATGACCTTAGTTTTTCAGTAAATTTAAATGATGTGATTCCATTAGATTTTGTGACAGTAATTTGAATTTTTATTTTACAGTGTAGATTATCTAAATGTTAAACATTTTGTTTTAAGTGGGAGCACAGAAGTCAAACTAAAGCATTCTCCTTAATACAGAAGTCTGCCCTAGTGCAAAAAAGCATAAATATAAAAAGCAAGAAGTCTATGAAACTCAAAATCAAACAATTGCCTCCAGGAATATTTTCCTTTTCACACATACCTTTAAACTTCCTCATTCTTTAAGGTCATAGAGGCACCCATCGCATCACTTTGGGTAACTCAAAACCCATAGAAAGAAAGAAGCGAAAATACTGGTATGAAAAAATGCTGCTGGTTTTATATTGGGGTGTGTAAGCAAAAGAATGGAAGTGTGTGAGTCCAGAAAAAAACACGTGTCTGCAACTTTTCTGCGACCTGTTCTTTGTGCCTTGTTTGTTGTCAGAGAAGGAGTAAGTCTAGAGGTTGTCCTCTTACAGGTGTACTGTCCAAAATAAAATTGCTGCTGACTGTAGGAAGTACAATCTTGGATTATGGGTATAATGCTTTGCCCTGTCAGTGTCTGCAGAGAGAGCTAGAGAAGTTGTGAGGAATGCAGAGCTGGCTTGAGTAAGGACATTTCAGCAAGGAGAAGGGAGGAGTGATCTCAGCACATAGAAAATGCTGTAATCCACTTTGAGAGGAGCTGGATCGTAAATTGATCATCTGCCTGTATGGTATTTTGAAATCCGAAACACGTCTCAATGAGTGCAACATTATGTGTAAATATTATACTTTTTCTGGCATTTGATTTCATAAGATGCTGAAATACAACAGACGGTAGCTTTTGTGTATGGAAATGGGATGATGCTTAACTGCATGGATGGGAAGGGGGAAAAAAATAAGATCATTTGATGTTTGGGAGAGCAGGGAATCAAAATCTTTTAAATAGTAACAATTCTGAGTATTTTAAATAGAAAGACAATTTGGTTGGGTTTCATCAAGAAAGCATGGAATTTCATAAAGTTTCTAAATTGGCTACTTCACAATGAGGAATTATTTCCATCTCTGAATATGCTGTATGCTTTGACCACTGCATTAACATAAAAACATCACAAGTAAGCTACAGGGCTACTCCCATTATCACCATAACAATGGTGCATAATGATACTTTACCATTCATGTCAAGATTCTAAACACTGAATAAGCTTGTGAAAAGAGCTCAAATGTAATTTCTTACAGTGGAAGAAAGAATTCTACCCTGAAAAAACATTCACAGTGTAAGAAAGAAGGACAATACCTATTATTACAAGTATAGTTGCATTGGTGTTTTTTCCCATCTGACAGAGGAGGTGTGAAGTACTGTACCAAAGATGCCTGGCAAATCAACAGTACCAGCTAGCAGTCTTAGTGCTTATAAAATTGCAGTCCTCTGAAAGTGAAACAATGGCCCAGAGATGTACTAAGATTGTCTTTAATTCCAGACTCTGCCTTGCCACCTGATATTTAGGTTTTGTTGTGTTTTTTTTTTTTTTTTTTACAACTGTTAATATATATTGTTTCATCGTGAAACTTATATTTATGTTGCAGAGGAGAAAGCCCCATAGGATGGTATTTAGCTACAAGTAGCAGTCAGAAGTATATAATCCTTTCAAGCTTTTTTCCTTTTTGCCTGTAATTACATCTGACATAGCTCTGAAGTTTAGTGGCATTAGCATTGCATGAAAAAGTAGAGATTATTGGAAAAGGCTCCCTTACTCTGTTTTCCAATTCCTTTTCTTCCCCTTCTCTCCAAAATAAGCAAATATATATGTATGCACTTTTTATGTCTGTGTGTGTGTGTGTGTATATATATATATATATATATATATATATATGTGTGTGTGTGTATGCATTCTGAAGTGTGAGTGTAGAAGGTCTGCTTTGGCCTAAAAGGCTCTTTGTGCTTTTTTTTTTTAACATTCTACCCATTTTTACTGTGCTTTTTTTTGTTTGTTTGTTTGTTTTTCTCAGTGGAAACAAATGGTAAATGTGAAAGAATGCTGCTAAAGCTGACATGGATGTCTTCTGGTAATTGTTGAAATAAAACCAGGTGATGCCTGTCAAGAGCATGTTGGGATGGCTGTGAAGTGGGAAGTCAGATAGGGTGTGTGCTTGCTCTGGTTAGTGCTGTAGGCTGCAGGAAGCACTGCTTGCTTGTCTCTCTTCACGGAATTGGTGTGGAAATAGCAAGGACTGCCACCTCCAGAGTCACTTAAATGGGTGTCTATGGAGAGATCCTGCAGGCAACCTTAGTGGGCATGGCTGGTGGGATGCTGCAACCCCAGTGTTGTGTGAGCAGCACAGAGAGCTGCTGTACGTATTTAGGTAGAAGGGCTGGAGGGCTCTTAGAGACAGCCCCTGACTGTGAGTGAAGCCACCAAAGTCCTGACAACAATACCCAGCAAAGGAACAATTCAGATACACCAGGAATTGAAAGTTTTGAAAACATGATTGTTAGCCGTCCAGATCTTGTCTAGGAGACTGAACTGACAAGTACGTCCTCAGCTCTTTTAATTAGTTTGTGGTGATGAGGACTTTGAAAGCCATGTTGGGTGTGTCTCACCAAAGCAGTTAGTAAGATCTGCAAGCTTCAGGAGAAGCTGCTTGACCTTGTTTTAACTCTTGTGAGAAGATAAGGGCATATGGCTGGTGTTTGGCCAGGCCCCGGAGGTTAGTGGCTCCACTCCACAGATAAGCCTAGAATCATAGACTGGCTTGGATTGGAAAGGACCACGAAGTTCACCTGGTTCCAAGCCCTGCTGTAGGCAGTGTTGCCACTCCCAAGGTCAGGCTGCCCACAGCCCTGTGCAACCTGGCTTGAACACCTCCAGGTGTACTGATGACAAAATCCTGCACTGGATCGGAGCCTCATCTTAACTTCTGGTACCTGTTCTTACTGGGATTCCTCAACAAACAGAACAGCATCTAATGAAAATTCTCTTATTTTGTTTCTTTCCTTTTCCTCCATAAAAGGAGGAAATGGTCAAAATCTGTGCACAGCTTATTCTCTTTTGTTTCTACCTTTTTTTTTTTTTTTTCCTTCTTACAAATTGTATGTAGGTTTGTCTCAGTAGCTGGGATTTGTGGGAGGCTGTTCTATGATACGTAAGCAAGAGTAGGTGCACCTTTTTTTTTTATTCCTTTTCTTAATCATTTCTTTAAAGATCCAGATGAATTTTACTTACTGTTAGCGTGCTACCTTCCTTGAATAAAATCAAAACCTGCTTAACAATTATCTTGTATATAAAGATTTAAACAAACATCCAAAAACAAGGAATAAATATTGCAATTGTATGATATTTCAAATAATAGGTATTTGCCAAAGCACTGGAGCTTTTAAGTAGATTGACACTTCCATCCCCAGATGATGAAGTGACAACAATTTTGTTGCTGAAATATCTGGAGCTTACAGGATAGGGCAATTATGTCGGAGTCTTTAGAGAAATGGATTTATAGTAATGTGGAAAACAGAAAGTTAATTTGATTATCAGGCAGAAGATCAAAACTTCACACTGACACAGGAAAAGGTTTCTAGTCACTTGGAAATGTATGTAACTGGGAGAAATAGAGGTCTTAGGCTGATGGACAAGTTATGAAAAATGTCTGTGGGTATGATCATTATTACTATTATTTTTCTAATATTAATGTTCTTGCAAGTTTTATAGATCTGTAAAAACTTAGGTATGAAGAGAGTTGAGCAATGCTTTGAGTTACTTGTTTTATTATTTCAGTTTTCGTAATCTATAGGCACAGGAAGGACAGTGTCAGTGGGAATAACAAAAGGGCAAAGAGATACAAGCAATTTAGCATCCTAAAACTGGAGGAGCAGCATTGTCCAGCTTGTACACTTGTGTCATGTGAGATTACACCGTTCCTAGACAATTCCGGATAGATGGTTATCTTCTCTAGCTTAGAAATCTAATAGAAATGATTATTCCGTAACCTCTGAGTAACCTTTCCTGGGGTATGTCTGCTCTAATGGATGCATAGGAGGTTCCTGCTATACAGCATTTATTTTCTTGGCTGCAGGGGCACTTGTACTATTTTCTGTTGTTCTGTATATTCCAAAATAGCAGACCTTTAGTTAGTCTCTTTTTTACTCCTATCCTAGGCGCATGATTTGTGCAATTGTCTGTGTTGGTGGTAACAAAGTAGCCATGGGAACATTGGTTTGAAAAATGACAAGTCTATGGATATTAACATTTTTGTTCTTCTCTTTGCTATGAAATTTAAATTACTAAGATATTTAATTTAACGTATCAGTCTGAGTTGTGGTAAGTGTTAGAGCTCAGCTTTACTGGCAATGAAATGCTTCAAAGAAATTCCTTGATGAAATATTTTAGAATCTGCTTGGTTAACACTGATAAATACGGAGTCAGTCCAGAAAACTTGGGGATGTACATCTTTGATCAGCAGATAAAGTCTTTTTTTTTCATTAAAATGCCACGTTTGGCAAATTTTGGAAGCCATCTGGTAGTCCTGTGGGGAGGACAAGAGGTAGGTCAGGATTATGGGTCTGTGCTGCACGGAGTCTTGCTTTTGCACGGAGCCCAAGTTGGGATGTTTGCTGCATCGTTGTGGCTTGGTTAGCAGGCTTTCTGATGTGCTCTAGGAAGATACACTTAATGTGTGGGTTTTTTTTTTTCCAGCTTATTTTCTTTTTGCCATTCAGACTGATTAATGCAAGTGGCTTTTCTCAATCCATTTCCAATTAGTTTTAGCAGAAGGAGCTCTGGCCTGGTATACGAACTAAACTTCATATTAAAAGATTATTTAAAGGATCTTGGGCTCAGGACTGAACACAGAGCTTAAGCTCCAGACTTGCCATCCTGTGAGTCACCAGCAAATGCATTTCCTCCTCAGCATGAATCATCCCAGTGATGTGCTTTGAGCTGTTGGGTCTTAGTGCTGTCACCAAATCCTTCTATCTGCACCTTGCCAAGTTATACTTGGCCACTTGTGGCTCTGAGGGTCACCAGCTTGCCTCATCCATGCGAGAAGAGGAGGAGACTCTGTTAGTGCCTGACAATTACTCGGCATTCAGGGGACGTGGCTGGAGGGGAAATAAATGTTTGACTACTTTTTATGTCAGGACTTCAGTGAGCAAGAGCCATGCTGAGACCCACGTGGATAATGTAAAATCAGGGATGCTTTTTGTTGTTCTAAAAGGAAAAAAATGTTTTCCTCTCTCTTTCTTCAGGTTTCTTGGGTACCTGTGGTACAATATTTTTAGCATCCCTAGTGAGGGAAAAGAAAAATATATTCGTGCCGTTGTTAGCTGAGCATTGCTCTTACTGCCAAACAGCTATTGCTATTTTCTGCATTCCTCAAGCTGTAGTATGCTCTTCAAATAGCATTCATGTTGAAGAGAAAAAAACTCTTATTTTGGTGGTGATTATACCATAGGAAATCCCATGTATGCCAGGGTCTTAAAGAAGGCAATGTGAAGACAAACCTTTGTAAGGTTAACTGAGCAGAAAAAGGAGGGAGTGCCTTTATTGGTACTGTCTCCTGTAGTTTTGCTGTATTAACAGCCAAGGTACAATACAGCTCTGAAAGAGCTGAATCACTCTTCTGCTTATTATAGGGATGTGCTAAGGGCTGCAGAAAGGGATGTCACGGGCTGGTGGCTGTTCTGTGATTCTATGTTTTAGGCCTTTCCACTGTAAGAACGTATATGGAAGAAAGAACAGAATAGAAATGGAAGGAAGGGCTTCATGGCTTCTTCAGAGGTTGTGAGTGAGCCATGTGACAGAAAAAAACCCTTGGAATGGAGAGAATTTGGTCTGAGAAGGACTGCTGCTTTGGTTTTTTTTTTTCTTTGGCCTAAGTATAGTTTGATTTGTGATGCTTACAGCCACGTAACCCCTTCTTGCTAGCTCACAACCTAGCAGTGAGATGGATGCTTCTCCCTCCTACTTTATCTATATCTTATCTCAGATTATTTTATGCTGAGAGATTACATTAGGATTTAGAAAAAAGAGGGACGTTATTAGCAGCGTGCCATTTATTTGCCTGAGGGAAAATGAATGCTGTTACTGTTTGTTTCAAAGCAGCTGATGCTGCTTTATTTCCAAGATTTGTGAGGCAGAAGAACAGGTTGTCCTTTCATGGCACACTGAATTGGAGACAAAACGCACTTACATCTGCTGGCTGTAATGGTGCACAGCTGATTTGTTATAATCCATTTGTTGAGCAAAAGGAAGAAGTGTTATGTTCGATGTGAAATATGGTATATGTGCTTCTGGTGCAAATAAGAGATAGATGCTATTGATCATATCTGGAGAAGAAAACTAAAACAACAAGCAACTACGTATTTTCCATTTGGGCTGAATCTTGGAGTGCTTTGCAAAGGGCTGTGCTCCCAGGAGATAGTGGAGCATTGCATGAAGTAAAAATGAAAGGTGGGTATTTTAGGAGCTGTTGTTATTTGTCTATTCTGGGCAGCAAAGACTGGAAAATAAAGAACTGAGTCCTGCATAACGCAGGATGTGTCATAGCAATAGACATCGAACCTGTGCCTCAGGCCTTTTGGATGTTTGCCAGCATTAATTCCCAGATGGCCACCAGGTAGAAGGAAAATCCCTATGTGGATTTTCTCTCTTCTCAGTCAACTTGTTGGCCTCAAATCCTCCCTTTGTGCAGCATGGGAATTTGGACATCTGGGCCCCAGTTGTAAGAGGGTTCAAGTGTTCCAGATGGTGCAAAGTGATAATATTCCAAAACTTCTCTTTGTACCTTATAACTGACTGTTACCCTATTGAATGTCAAGGAGGATTCTTGTTTAATCAAAGACATTCTTGATCAGTTGAAGGAAATAGAGGTGAATTATAACGACACTGAGATGCAATCTTGCAAGGAGAAAAGTGAGTTTCACATAGATTCACCTGTCAGCCAAGGAATAGCTTACTTGTTAATACTGCAAGTGGTCGTGTTCAGGCTGAATCTCTCTCTAGGAAAGAAAGGGAAAAAATGCATTTGCTGATCCAAAATACTATGCAGCAGACTGTGCTTTACGTAGAATTGTGCAACAGCTTGCCATGTGCCAGATGTTTCAGGCACATTCACAATTCCCTGCTCAAGTGCAGGATCTGAAGCCTGTCTTAAGAGGTCTTCACATTGTTGCTGTGTGCTTTACACTGAAGCAAGCAGAAAGATTTGAGTTTCAGGGTAAGAAATTTGAGGCTGGAATGGTTTGAGTGCTCCTGCAGCTCCTTTGTAGCATTAGCTCTTGCAAAGAGAAGTGTCTTGCTTGTTTCCCTACCTTATTTTTACCTCTTGATTATTCATTCTGGATGCAGATGACTTTTTTTCTGTGAAATTATTGGAAAAGAATGAAAACAGATGTGGAAATGAGTTGCCTGGGAAAACTATTTTTTTTTTCTTTTACAGAAGCTTTTTTTTTTTTAGTGTTCACCTGAATGTGCATCAAACAAAAGTCATTTAAACCCCATTTTTCTCATCCTTTTCAGCAGTTTTTCTACTCAGTAATTTTATTCAGCGTATATGAATTTAGGGCAAAAACTGTACCTTTCTCCATTTGGCTGTTTCTTTTTCTAAAAATCTCCTTCTTATAAGCCAACTTTGTGTGCACAAGTTCACATCTCTTTTGTGCTGCGTGGGCCAGCAGGGGACGAAAGGCGGATGCTGTGTGACTGGGCAATGGGTCTGTACATTAGAGCAGGGAGAGGTATTATACAAACAGGACATGGGAAGGGAAACAAATAAGTTGTCCATCCTTTTTAGCATTGTCTGGGTTAGGTATCTGGAAAGGTTCTTCTTACTAGTTAGCACTTAGTTTTTGTGTTTCCTCTATTGCATTGTTTCACGAAAGTGACCTGTTTGAATGTGCTTGCTTGTTTGTATGTTTGTAACTCTGTAATTGCAGTGATGATTATTGCAATAATACTGAGAACTGGGAATGCAGTGTGATATTCGGATGTCCTCTGGGACTTCTCTATCCTTTCTCCATTAAGCCTATTTACTATCATTGAGCTTCCTATACTTAGACGACAGAAGATGAATGACCATGGATGGGTTTTCCTCTTTTTTCCTTACAGTAAGAGAAAGCCACCATCACTTACAAAATGAAGAGTGGACTACAGAAAATGCCACACTGATGCCACGGTGTGTGCACTTAGAAGCTTTCTGCTACGTCTGTGTATTGGCTAACAGGTCAGCTTAATTGTATGAGAAAAACAGCCTCGTGATAACTAAGGTTTTCCATTAAAGTAACTGGAAGAAAAAGCACAACAGTGACATGACTGCTAAAAATGGCTTATTAAGATGGTGTGAAAGATCAGGCTGTTTGTGGTAGACAGGGTGAAAGGAAGAGAAACAGAGTTAACTCCTTCCTTTAAGTTTTCTTTTGAGACACGTTTGTAACTTATTTGCCTTTTCTTTATCTTTTCATAATAATATTATAACATGATAATTTTCAATAGTATATAAAGACAACTCCTCCGTCACCCAGACTATTTGCCTCTGAGCCTTGTGGGGCTGAGGCTGGTGCCATGTTAGCTTATGTTGATTACAGACACATTTTTGCCAGCAGTAGTTGCTTTACTTTAAGCATGTGGGTGCTGGAGAGCTTCTCCTGCTCTTTGGGAAGAAGATCCAGGCGGCAGCATTCTGAGGACAGCAATATTATTTGACTCATTTTATTGATCGCATTTGAAGACTAGTTTTTTGAGCATTGCTCCAACCTGTGTGATGTTATTTTATGCCATCTTGGAAAAATTGATTGTGAGGAACATAACAGGGAATTACCAGCGTGAGCAGGAAGTTCCTTGAGCAGCAGCTTAACCCCATCCTCAGACCAACTGAGCCTGTGCATCATTTCAGGTCTTTTGCATGGTACAAAGTGCAGAGTTTTCCACTTGTGTCTATAACTTCATTAGTATGATACTCAGAACTTTATAAAATTATATGTTGAAGTCTGATTATACATAGCAGAAATACTGATGTTTTATGGATTCTCTAGGAGGCTGAAAGTTCTGGAAGAGATATCTGTACTTGCATCTATTGTGTGTGTGTGTATATGTGTATATATAGTATATATCTATGCGTATATGCACAGACATTTAAGAGCTGCTCTGGAAGTAATGCGTGCTGTTTCATTGAGTTGGCCAGTGATGTCTGAAGCAGATGGTGGTGGTACGGCAGTCAAGGCTGACCCTTCCCAGCAGCATTCTGTTACGTTTTGTTGCTGTGTGACAGATGGCAGCAGAAGGGCAGTCTGACAGAATGGTGTTTGACGTGGAAGTGCATATGAGGCAAAGGTGTGTCTTGAATTCCTCTGTGTTGAAAAAAATTGCACCTGTTAATGTTTAGTAGTTTTGTAGCTGAGAATTTGGTCTACCAACTAGTGTTACTCTGCTCTTTGTCTCTGTAGTTTCCATTGAAATAAGTAGGAGGCATTACCTTTGGAGCAACCTCCAAATATCTGCATAGAAACTGAGTAATGAAAGCACTCCTCTTATAGAAACATTTGCTGTAGTGCTGATGAACTCTAGGAGCACAAGGGTGCAACCAATGTATGACCGCTTGCTTGAGGAGCAGACTTCTTGCTAAGTCGTGGTATTTTAGTGCAGACCCTAAAAAAAATAACATTCTTGCCTGTGGCGTACAAGAACGGCAGGAAATTAAATAGCATCTGCAGTACTTTGAAGCCTTTTGGCTGCTGGAATGGAATTTTTCATATTGCTTGTGTTTAGAGTGCAGTGAGGGCTCTGGATGCCTTCCTAGAGTCACATATCTGCTGGTCCTTGGTTACTAAGTTAGTGTGTAGCAAGCCTTGTGTCTTGGAGCTGAGGAGGAGGGATGTCACACGTTGAAATGTAACCTCTAGCAAAATTTGAGCCTTCGGTGATAGTAGTGCCAAGTAGCTCACTTCTGAAAATACGGAGAGTGGTTCTGTTGTTGCTGTGGGCAGCAAACACAAAGGCATCCCTAAATAGCTGAGTTGGGTACTTCACTGCCTTCCCACTGCAGTGCATTTCCTGATTTTTGTGGGGTCATAACTCTTGTACGGTAGTGACACTACTTGCTTTTTAGTTAAGTGTTATTATTGGTCAATTGCTGGTACTGAGTGCCACATAACAATAAATTCTAAGACATTTGATTAAATTGCTTTATGATGTACCAAGCGCTGTCAGCATAGCACATATCCTTGTTCTGAGGTGAGCTCTTAAATTTAGAGCAGTTAGCAAAGCCATTCGGCTCACCATTCTGTGACTGTTTATTATCAATAGATTTGCATTTATGTATGTCGGTTCCAACAAACTCCTTTGCAGTGTTTCAGGAGTGACTGGCTAGATGGTGCGGGTTGGTGTTCTCATAGACTTCATTAAGGTTACCCCCTGGGATATGTTTAAGGATGAGGGAGCTCTTTCCTGATTTGTGTCCTCAGCATCTTTACAGGTTGTTAAATGGGAGTGTAGAGAAGGTAAGTCTAGCAACACCAAGCGTATTCCTCATGTAATATTCAACATGCTGTACAAGCTTTAAAAGAACAGTGAAATAATTGGTTCCTATTAGACTTCATATGATAGGAAAAAAAAAAACCAAAAACATCCAGGAACAACATCAAAATTATAGTGAAATTAAATTAGAAGAAAGAAGGATAAAACTGAAGCCCAGATGCTTAGTGTTTCCCCACTTCCAATGGAAAGATTCTTCCTGTTGTTGAGTTTTGTGTGGTAGTATAGGATATAAGTGGATGTCAATAAATGCTGCATATTGCTTGTTGTGATCTTTAATTTTATTATTTAAAGAACTGCATAAAATACATGCCTACTGAATGAAAAATGGCTGCTAGAGGATAGGTTTTGGAAATGAATTTAAAACTCAGAAATAATAACATTTTCTATATACTGCAATGGTTGTGAGGATATGCTCTTGCCAAGCTTTGCACAAGCCTTACTATTTATGCTAGGGGTTAAATAATTTTTTTATTATTTTTAATTCAGCTTCCATTTGAAATGAAGCACTTTCACCTAGACATTCCTAGGGGGAATGAAATATATTTACCATAATTTAACTGTAGTTTAATTTCCTTTGGTACACAGTAAGCCAATGATCTCTGGAGAATGTGCTGCTGTTTAAGAGGCTTACAAACAGAGGAAAGCATTAAATAATCACACAACTTGCAGATATTTATGGTTACAGCGGGATCAGCTGACATACAGGATGGTTTCTGTTGTTTTCCAATCAGCTATTGAATTAATCCAGAGTGTGCATGTATATCCAGGCTGCTAGGCTGCAGCAGTCCCGGAGGACGTGGTGTTTTGGCAGGACTGAGCTTGTGGCAGTTGGAAATCTGTCTGGAGCAGGAAAAATGGCGTTGGCGGTACTCTGCCTCGCTGTGATACTGCCTCAGTGATGCCACTTTGACCTGTAATGCCATAGGGCATCTCCACGCTCACCTCATCAGAGCATGCCACGGGTGGGGGCAGGCACAGAGAGGATGACGACGGTACTGAGGATAGCAGCCACTTTCTGGAGTGCTTGATCTCTAGGCTCAGCTGGTGGGTGACGGATCAGAACTTTAGGGAATTGTGCTTTGGGACTTGCAGGTGATGGCAATTGTGCGTTGCTGAAAGTCTGTGCTCCATCTCTGGAGGCGGTCAAGGCAAGGTTGGACAGGGCTCTGGGCAGCCTGATCGGGTGGCTGGCAATCCTGCCCATGGCAGGGGGGCAGAACTGGATGATCTTTAAGGTCCCCTGCAACCTGAGCCATTCTGTGATAGATACATATTCACCAACCTTTCCCAACAGCTTGCAATCCTCCCTATCATCTGTCAGGAAGAAACCAATCTCAGCTAAATATAGCCTGGGTTTGATCGGATTGTCCCCTTCTCCAGCACGACTGCCGCTCTGGCTGTTCAGAAAAGGGACTGAGGAAATGAGTGAGCTGCAATATTAATGCGGCGACTTCCATGTGCCGAGGCAGTGCAGAGATTCATGCACTGTTCTTCAGCACCAGAATTCAACCCCCAGCCTTTGCCAAAGCTTTATTTTTATTTTGTCTTCATCTGATGCTGTCGAGGTTGTCCACGTTCCAAAAATGGATGAGTTTTAGCAATGGTTAACAGTTTGTGATAGGAAACCAGAAGACTGAGGCTTCTAACACATTCAGAATGTTTAATTTCCCCTCCATCTGATGATAATAATTTAACATGTAAAAAAAAAAAAATACAATACAAAATTGTGGTTTTTAAAAAGCCTCCCACACACCTTATGGAAATGAAATAGTGTGTAGGGCTGGCACCATGTGTGTGTTCAGTGAGGGTGATCTTCAGAAGCACGTTAAATTTAAGAAAAAAATTAAATGAAAAATTAATCGTAGCTGTCTTACCCAAACAAACTGCTTTCCTAATATTTTCCTTGTGCCCATTAGGCAGCTATGCCGTTTCTGTTTAACTAAAAAGTTCCTTAGGGTGATATATCTGTAAAACTTAAATATTTGTTGATTTGTGTAGGGAGGTTCTACTACAGGAGCACAGTGTGATGGTGGGACTTGAAATGTGCCCAAGTGAAGATGGTGCCTGGTGGAAAGTTTTGGAGCTGCAGCTTTTTCATGCCAGAATGTATATAGTGGTATGGTCTGCTGTGTGTTTTTGTAAGGCCAGATGATCTTTGTGGCATAAAGAGCTAGCTGGAAGTCTGGCTTCCCAAGCAGACCTGGCATTCTACCAGGATGCATACTGTGTTTTGCAAATTCACAGAGCAGGCTGACGTGAAAGACATGCTGTAGAGAAATGTGGGAAATCCTATCTGCTTCCACATACAGTAAATGTGGAGAGGGGAAGCAAAAAACCTCACACCTTCTGAGATGTTTCAGGAAGCTGACTGATAAACATGTACTGGAAATGCTTTTTTTGCTGTCCTTTTTTTTTTTTTTTTTTTAACCAAACAAAAATGTAAGAAAACTAGCAAAAACCTATTTTTAATGGTGATAGCAGTGCTGCAAAATGGGAACACCACATCTGTCAGTTAGAATAGTAAGTATTCCCATTCTGACTGCCATGGTAATTATTTTAGCTTTAAATCTCATCATTAAAAACACACAAGCAGTGGGAGGTGAAACTGCAAAATCTGCAAAACAGAGAAAATGATGAAGCTGAGGGATGCAGCCCTCATTTCCTACAACCACTCATCTTAAAATGCTGCCCATTACGCAGCGGAGGAAGTACTTAAGTGCAGATTGCTGCTCATCTCCTTTATTCCCAGAGGGTACGTGTGGATGCTGAATACCCATACATCGTTTGTAGATATCTTTTCTTTTGGCCTTGCAGTAAATATCTTGAAATAGGGAAAGTTTAAATTTAGTAGTTAAAACTCACTCATTTTCTTAATTAAAAGAACAGCATTACTCATGGAGAAACCTTTTGAAATCTGAGTTGGTATGGAGATCACCTTCTAGCTGCGAAGCTTACAAATGTAATAAAATGCAGGGGAGGATTCTTTCTAAATTGCATTTGGAATACAAGAATCAGCAGAGAAGTACATGCATCTTTTTTGTCTCACTGTGCACAAAATACACAATGCTGGTATTTCATTTAGGAGTGTTGTCTTGTAGTAGAGAACCTTTATGATACAGGTAGACTGTAATGAAGGATTTTATTACAAAGAAGCTTCTCAATGATACTGCTTTACTGTGTGTACTCTGACAGGCTTCATTCATAAATCTTTTATACTAACAGCATTTTATGATGTATCGTTATAGAAGCACTAAAAAGATACAGTTCCTGTGAGCAGATTTTGCAAGAAAAAAATAAAATTTCCTTAAGAAGATAGTAAAGTACAGAAAGCCAGAAGTATGCTATTTCTGCATAGATTTGTGTATAGAAAGCATCTCCAGGAAGACAAGATGGGATTTTATCTCTGTAGGTATACACCCATTCTTAAGGTATTTTTATCACGTACTGCAATCTAATGTTAGATCCCATAGGGGGGATTTTGCACGTTCCTTTCTCATTTCAGTTAGGAAATTAAATCCTGATAAGGTCCTATATGATGCCTCTTATCGCTCTGCAGAAGAACAATTTAAAGGCCAGAAAGATGTATGGTTTTTCATCTTTATGAACCAATTCTGATCCACTGGACTTGTTTTCCTACTGTTGTTTTCAGGAGGTCAGCAAATGCTTTGGCCAATACTCACTTAAATTACTGCTAGCCTTCAGATGCAGGAATGCTTTGTTATATCTAGAGTACACAGCTGAAATATTGCATGAAAACCATCCACTTCCTAATAATACAGATAGTACTTGGTTTTCTTTCAGCTTTCTCATTAGTTGCTTACGTGAATGGTGAATAAACTACAGATGAGAACTGATAAGAAAACATGCTTTGCAAGGTGGGACATCAGATGCAATTAAAAAATTGACTGCACTGAAAAGGAGCAAACTGTGGATGTTAGGATTCTGAGATGCCACTATGAAAGATAACACAGGCTTGCCATCCCTGAAAAGAGCTCCGATGGTTAGTCTGAAATGTCCATGTCAGCACTCACCAGTCATCTTGTGTGAGTATAAAATGTAAGAAAGAATCAAGTATCAAAGGTGCTTGATAACTGAAAGTCAAAATTGATAGTTGATTATCCAGTGTGAGGCTGGCTGTATCCCCTACACTATCTGGCTACACCTACCTAGTGCAACAGCCACCCTAGTCATGCTAGGAGTAAGGTAGACGTGTGTCCTGCTTATTTGTATTCAATTTCATCTTGCACTTGTGTTTCCTTAGTATTCTCAGTCTCTCAGTTACTTGGTTGCACCTTTGGTTTTTCAACCTTTCTGATGTTATTGTGAAATTAATCCCTATTTTGCCTTCTAAAAATAATGTGGCGGATGCCACGGAGACAAATATCTACCAATGGATTCAAATGTATGTCTTTAAGATAAGATCTTTAAATATAATCTGCAAGTATTATGCTTTTGGTCATTTGGACATAAAAGTCTCTTATAAGAGAATTTTCTACTCTGGAAAGTGAATAAAGGGAATTTGGAGATGATGGATGAAAATGACTGAGAAGCAGAGAGAATCATTTCGTGATCGGGAATTAAAGTAATGGCAATAAAGCTTTACCTGCGGAAACAGCAGGGATACAGATTTGAGGTACTGTGTCTTGTAGTAATGAATCAGTATTTGTGAAGATGAAAAGAAGAGCCTGAAGGTCTTCTGATTTCTGTGTTGGGTCAGAGAATCAGTGGGGATTTCTAGCAGGCAAAATGCAGCAGTGAAGAAGTTTAAAAGCTGCAAGTTTAGACAATGTAAGGTGCTGCCTAATGCAAAGAAGATATTTTTAAAAACAAATTAGGCAGCAATTTGGAGAACTGTTTCAAGGAGAGATGCAGATATGATAGTTGCCATCTTTCCACTTCATATTTCACATTCTCATTGCGTCGGGCAAAAAAGGACCTATGATTTGCCTTAATATGAAATGCCAATCTCACAATCTGCTTCAAAAGAGGTGGAGATCTATTGGATGGTTTATGTTGAATGTTTTGAAACTAATTCCAGATCAGTGGATTTGTCTTAGCTTTTTGAGTCGTGGGAGTTTTCCTGCAGATGTCTTCTGTGTGTTTTTAACTTACATTTTCCTTTTTTGTTTTTAATCTGCATTTTCCTTCTTAGACAAAGGAATTTGATACATTAGGTCCAAAGGAACAGTGGATTTCTATCATTTTTTTGTTAAATAGAATAAACTTGTTAAAACATTTCGTATTCTAGTCCTCTTGCTGGTTCTTGCATTTCAAATACGTTAGTATCATTGGTTCTAATGGAAATGCCAATATTATGGTCAGTTCAAGGCTAATTGAAAATACTTAGGAGTTGACAGTATGGAAATTCTATAAAAGTGAATATACATAATTCTGGAAGTTATGCCTCCTATTTATTTATATGGTAATTACAACAGGTGTACAGAGCACAAAACACTGCTTGGTAGAGCAAATTCTCAGCTATAGACCACTGTTTTTCATCATAGTGGCTACCATCAGCTGTGGATTTTCACCGGAGATAAACAAGCAGCTGCGTGCCATGCTCATGTAAAACAAAAGTCTGCATCAGTGGAGATGACCCACTGTCACCACTGCTGGAATGCACCACCCACTGCTCTGTGCTCACATCCACTTCTGGCCTCCATAAATGTTTGGCAAGCATCAGTGGATGTCGGGTAGGTGCCATTTTTTTTTTCTGTATGGAGGAACTGAGTGACAAACCTTTGCGTCATGTGCACTTCCATGTCAGCCCGCCCACCTGTTGCACGGTAACAAAGTGTCATGGAATATTGGTGGGAAGATTCAACTTTTACTGCTGTACTGCCAGCAGCGTAAAATAGGAGGCATTACTTTCAGAGCAACCTCTTATTTTAATAATAGATCTTTTGTGTTCAATCCTGGTCTGAGCAGAGGAGGAGCAGTGTGCAATTAGGCAAATCTGTCGAGACACATTGGCATGTACATAGCAATAATAGCAGTGGAAAAGGAAGCACCTAGCTGTATATAACATGCACGTTGTGCAAAGAGTAAAGTGGGAGAGGTGGTGTGTTTTAAGTGGAGAAGGCTTAGTTTTCAGTGACCCGTCTGGGGACTTCGTCACCAGGAATGCTTCCTCTTAACGATTCTATGGCTGTGACTGTAGGGCAGTGAAATGCTGAAACCACATTAAACATTTCTTTCCACCTGAATAATAAAGAAGGTCACAATGCATATTAATTTAATTAAATTAATGTGTAATCCTCAGTAGTGGCAATACCTCATCCTCCCTCCCATCTTGGTAACAAGGAGGACTCTTTCAAGTCAGGGTTCAGCAACGAAAGAGCAATGTAACTCTAAGGCAATCAGAAATTAGGATGAAAAGACTTCTCATGTTGCAGCTGGCTTTTGGTTCACCAGTGCTGTTTCGGTGTCACTACTGGTAACTGATAACCTTGTCTTCTGATTACATGAGTTGTTTATGTGAGATTACATGAGATACCCAAGAAAAAGTACGTTGGGTTAGAACGCAGCGTGATCGCTATAGCTTAAGCTAATGAGCAAGTTTTTCCTTAATTAAATGAATTATGTAAATATTTCTTAATTGTCAAAATGCCAAAAGTGATATGCTGGGCTTTGGAAATCCTCTCTAGTTTTAGTACAGTATCAGCTTTGTTTCTTAGAACTGAAGTTTTCAGGCTAGTAACCTATAGTATGCTCAAGGCTGTTTTGATTCGGCTATACTTAATTAAGTACATAAGTTAATAATGTTTTGAGGTAGAATAAATCCTTTTGATGGTATTTTTAGCGTGCCTGCTTGCAATTAGATTCTTCCTCCACAGCAGACAGATTGGTTAGTCATTAGTTATTAAGGAAAAATTAGATAATTGTTCTAATGAGTAAACAGGGCCTTTCCCACAGGAAGCCCACGGTGTTAAGCACCACTCAGGAGGACTGTAATGAGTACTTCAAGAACATTAGAGCGCTGTGTGTATCTACCTGTATTTCAATTGCAGATGGTAAAAACTGTGGGCTAAGTTGTTATATGGTGTGTAACGTAGCTTATGTATATTCTGGCAAGGGTCCTACTGCCTTAAGCTGTAAAAAAGGAAAATAGTTATAAGGGTCCCTTCAGATAAGAAGAGATGAAGCTTGGGTGCTGAGCAGTGAGTGAGTGTAGCCATGAGGCTGTGGCCACTTCCAAACCTTGCTTTATGTTCCCAAGGAAGCCTTGCAGTGTTACTGATAAAACACACTAAGCACCCTGCTGCCCAGGAGGCACAGAGTGAAGATGTGCCTGCCTCAGTTATCTTGATGAACTTCACGGTTGTTGAGAGTTTAAGACAAGCTCTTGGATTAAGCCTAACGCTTAATGCAGCGTTCTCTTAGCTGCTCTGTGTACGAGCTGCAGTGTAAAGGGGTGCCATCTGAGTTGTGTGCAGCAGTGTGTCAGTTGTACAATGTTACAGCGTACTCCCCGAGCGTGTACTTGATATTCTGCTGTGCTCTGGTATTGTTAGAACAAGCACTGTGAAAGTGAACCAACTAATGTCTGGTTTGATTTATGGTGTCTTAAACTGGGAGGTTGTAACCATAAATACTGTAGAGGATTTTGATCTTCAGATGGTGCCAAATGTTCTTCTTCTAAAAATTAGATTTCTGAATTGTGTAGTGTTAGGGAAATAAGCACATGGCTTTGAATTTAAGTTTCTTTTTCTGACTATTATAGATCACAAGCTAAAGGAAGCCTTAATAGTATGTCATACATTGAACTCAATAAAATGTATTAAAATATTAACAACTGTTATTTTCCTGGTGAGTCTCCAATTTATGTTGGCTCATTCAGGAATAATACAGTTCTACTTTCTGACCTATTATCAGTGTCACAGCATCACCCCAGCTCTGCTCAGCTTTTATGTTGAGAAGATTATGGCAGTGAACTGAATACTAAAGAAGCGAAAGGTGTTTAATTATGAAATTAGCACACCAGTCATTCAAAAAATGTTTTAATATTCTTCTTTCATACTCTTAAAGATTTCAAAAGCTATCTTATTCCACCTCTTATTGGTGAGGCATAAAGGGTGATGAACATATACTTTTCCAGTGTTGTGCGCATTCGTGTAGCTGTGTGTGTTCATACACAAATATGTATCTGGAGAGGAGTGAATGAATACCTGAATGAGTACTGGTTCTGTTCGAAGTGCTTTTCTACTTCGAAACTTCTTGATCTCATTACCACCACCCAGTGGACAAGCTTGGATGCAGTACCACATCCTGGCATGAACTTCAGGGTGCCTGGTGGCTCTTCATGCTGCTGATGCAAATGAAGCAAAGGCGGTTTCCTACTGACTGTGCAAGACTTGTGATCGATTTCTTAGATGTTTTTAACTTTAGGGAAAAAAAGCTGTATGGATGGAAAGTCATCTGATAAATGGCCACAAACTACCTGCTGTTCTACATCTCCAGATGTACAGTTTTCGTATTTAATCATTAGTTTGCTTTCATTTACTAGGTTTTGTCTTGATGCTTCATTTATTTTGGATAAAAGCCTTTTGCCTCCTAAGTATTTTTGAAGTATTGTATGTATTCAATAGATCAAGTTTGTAACTGATTAAACTGAAGTAAAGAGCAGTTATTTGGTGAAATTTAAAGCCTGGTGCTCATTAGTCAGCTCCTGTTTTAGAAATACAGGAGACAACTGGTAGGCTACTTTGAATCTCCTTGGATCTTGCCCTGTGGAGTTAATGCTCTATTGGTTTTAATGTTGAGCAGGATATGTGCTTTGTTTGCTGGTTTTGGGGGAATTTCAGTTGTCGATGGAGGAAATGTGCCCATTCTGTGGTCTTAGTGCATTTGTTGTTTTTATTTCTGAAGGGAAGGGCACACTGTTTTATGGGATTTTCCACTTCTATCTGTATTGCTCCTGGCACTGTTGTTAGGTTATTAGGGAACTGGGTTTGAGGAGGCATTCTGGTAGTCCTGAGCTGGTCCCAGGACTTCCTCAGTTGCTGGTGCTTTCTGTACTGCATGTGTAATGTGTACGTGGTGGAGGGTTTGCTTCAGGGGTTGTGCAGTGTGGTTTATCACAGTGAGTGGCACATCAGCTCCCTGACAGTGTCGCCTTGCAGCCTTTTGCCCTGCTGTCTACAAGCTGAAAGAAGGGCGTGAAGCAGCAGTGCTTGCAGCATTTTCACTAATTAAGGCACCACTTGAGAAGTGTGCCAGGGCATCTAGCACAGTTTCTAAGCTATAGGCTTCAAACAACTTTAATTTTTTTGGGGGGGGGGGCGGAGAAAGACTGGGTGGGGTGCAGGGCTGACAAAGGAAAGGAAGAAAATGTTATATAGAAGAGTTCAGCACTCTTAAGATCACTTAAGCATCTAAAGAGCAGGGGCAAACATGGGTGGCTAAGTGGGAAAAATAAAGAAATGAAGGAGAGCAATAAGAGGAGACTGAAAGTAGAGGAGATGATTTTTAAAACAACAGCATGATGTAGAAGTGTGTCTTAAAGGGCTGTGAGGGAGATGTTCTTAAAACAGTCTGAGTTGTAGCGAATGCAGTGGGAATTGCTGTGGGAGCTGAACTGAGTTTCTTGTGACTTACTGTGCAGACACTCCTTGCCATCCTTGATGGATATGTTTCAGCAGCGAGATAAGTGAGTTCTCGGAATATATTCAGTGGGTAATCCACACACTGGGATGTGCTTTGGAGGTTGTTAAACAAAAGGTGATTGTTGATACTGTGGAGTATTTTTCTCTGAATTACACTGTGCCTATTTCTTGAATGATTAATTCTACCGAGTGTCAAACTGCAGAATACTATTCTAATTGTCACAGGCAGAATAGGATAGAGGTGGAAATAGGTAAGGCTTTGGAGGTATGTAGAGCCATAGGCTCAGGGAGTTATGAAATAGCCATTAACTAAGATGGGAAAGAAGATTTGGAAAGGAAGCACTTCCCTGAGCACGTGTGATCATAGCAGAGAGACAGAGGCAGAAAGAGTGCAGGAAAGGGACTTCTGAAGGACACGTAAGGAAAAGTGGAGATAGAAGAGCAGCCAAAAAGAGAAGAGTGACCAACCAGAAAAACTAGAAGACATAAATTTTGCTTATTATGTGCTCTTTAGTGCCCATTCTCATTTCCCATGGTCTTGTATGCCTAGCAAGAGCACGCAAGCAGTGTTGGCTGAAAGCAGCCAGCCCTGGCCGTGCAAATGTGTGCTTGTGGAAGGCAATTATATGCTGGTGACATACAATGAAGTGGGCAGCAGAAGTATTTCAGAGAAGAATGTTCTTGTTCTTTGCAACAGTGACTGTGGGAAGGGCTGTCTACTAGGAACTGGCTTAATGGGAACGTATTGTACAGGAAGGTGGTGCTTAGTGTGTTGTATGCCCTGGTCCAGAAAAATGGAGTGGCAGTAGTTTTCTTTTAATTTTTCATTGCTGTTTCAGCCTTTTCATTACTTTATCCTATCCAAACTTGGGATGTTTTTGGAAATCTCGCTGCCCAGAGGAGCTTCTCAACAAACCTTCCAGTTGGCAGCTGTTCCATTGCCAGCACCACCAGGAAATCTAACATGATGGCTTCCAGCAACCTGGTGCATACGTGTGGGAGTCCAATCCTGGTGATATTTCCACCTGTGGGACTGCCTGGGATTCAAACTGGGGTGCGAAGGTGCAGCAATCATAAACACAGCAAACGTTTATGATACTGACTTCACAGTTATGCTGCAATAAACCTGACTATATTTGGCTATATACGTATGTATGTGCAAACAGAAAAACAGTGTGCTATTATGTGTGTGTACATTTTTCACCCTCTCTTTTGAACTGTAGCTGCAGCAAACTGTGGCACCTCACCTGTCCCTCAGCTGTCAGAATTGACTGCTGATGGTATTTCCAGGATTCCTTTCAAAGCACTGCAGCCTTGGAAGGATGAATGACAGCTGTCACACTGCGCTGCTCTCTGTAGGATGGGGAACAGAACAGATAGCCAAGTCTTAGCGGAGTGAGGCACCTCCTGTAGATTGTTGCTTCCTCTACCAAGGATACAAGCTGCACAGATGCTGATGGGAAGAGGGTCTGTCCCCGTTCACCCCTTGTGTTTCCTACCTGCAGTTCCTTTTATTTTTGAGGATGGGATGAATAGGCTCCCGGTATCTTGTTGCCAGCAGTAAGTGCAGACTGGGGCTTGTTTTTGAAGGTTACATTGTGCTTCTGGGCTTGTTTTCCTTTTTAGCGTTGGAATTTATCATTTTAGCCTCTTGATTTTTAGGTATGTTAAAGAAAGTAAGCGAGGAGGCAAGCTGGCTCAGGATGTGCGGTGCCTTCTGTGCTAAGGCTGCAGGTCAGGGGTCTCTGAGGGGAAAAAAGGACTCGAGCGTCTTCCATACGCCCATCTTTTATGCTGTGACAAAGCGTGGCGCTGCATGAAGGCCTTACCCCGAGCACGGAGCGGAGGGCGCGGCACGGGCAGCGCCTGCTGCCGCTCCTCCTGCCGCCGCCTTTGTTCGCAGCGGCGCGGGGGGCAGAGCGGGGCCGTCCCCGCTTCGTCGTCCGTTTTCAGGGCGACCCCGGGGCAGCGCGACTGAGCGCCGGTGCACCCCGTGAGCCTGCGGCACCCGCTGGGTCCCCTCTCCGGGTGAAGCGGCGTGCGAGCCCGGCTTGGCGTAAATGATAACGCGGATGTAGAAACGTAGAAGAAGAGGCGGCGGCGGGGTGGAGAGAGGGGGAGCGGCGCGAGGAGAGAGGGAGAGGGCCCGAGCATCCCTCCCCACCCCCCAGATCGCGCGGAAACCGGCCCCGCCCAGTAAAGAAAAGAGAGGAGAAAATGAAAGGAGGGAGCCGGGGGGGCGGGCCGAGGGCTTTTCCCGTCCGCCCCCCGTCCCTCCCCTTTACCTGCGGGCCCGGGGGGGCGGCGGAGGCGGCGTGTGCCCGATGTCCCCCCCTGCCCGCCGCCGGCCCGGTGGCTCCCTGCCATTGGCTCGGCGCATCGGACCGGCACGGCCGCCCGCTATAACAGCGCTATGCCCGCCGCGGGCGGCGGCTCACACGGCGCCGGCGAAGCCTCGGCGATGCCGCCGCTCCTCCTCCTCCTCGTTCTCCCCCGCCGCCGCCTCCTCCTCCCCCGCCAGCCGCCGCCGTGCCGGCTGTGAGCCGCGGGGCCGCGCATGCCGCGGGGCTCCCGAGAGGGCCCCCATCGCCCGGGGAGCCCCGGCCCCATGGAGTGCTACTACATCGTCATCAGCTCGGCGCACCTCAGCAACGGCCACTTTCGCAACATCAAGGGAGTTTTCCGAGGCCCCCTCAGCAAGAACGGGGACAAAACTCTGGTAATGGCTTCTCTTCCCGCATCCCCCGCCCCGCGCTCCCCTGCCCTTCGCAGCGGAGTCTCCGCCGAGGTGCAAACTGCTGCGTGTGCGTCGGCGCCGGTGCGGGAAGCCGGAGCCCCGGCCGGGCGCTTTCGTTATCGTTCTCGATAGATACATCTGCAGGAGTGTACGGTGGTGCCTTGCTGTGCCGGGGGTGGGGCGCAGCCGTTCCGCGGACGGCGGGGCTCTGCGCCTCTGTCCAGCACCTTGTTCGCTGGGGTTCGCGGCGGCTTCTGCGCTCCGGGCTCGGCGCGGCGGTTGGGCAGGCGGTGGCTGGGAGCCCGGCGGAGACGGCTGGGGATGGGCATCCCGGGGTAGGCAGGGCTCTGCGACCTACACGGGGGTCGACGGCATGAAGCTCCGGTGCGAGTGCTGAAGCTGTCCGGGGATGCGGCCAGTGCGTATCTGGTGCTGGGGACAAGGTGCCGGTCACTAGACGGTTCGCGTCGCCCCGGGCACGGAGGGCAGAGGGAGGTCCCAGTCTGGAAGTGCAGCGAGGAGCAGTAACTTGTTTGCTTGGGGTACAGGCTCTTCGGGTGCAAAGCTTCATTTCTTTGCTAGCGGCTTTGTAAGCCCTATAAATTTGTGCTAGCTAGTTGGTTGCCCAGTTATTTAAAAAACAAAACTGTAGGTTTGGAAGGGGTCGATCAGTTAAAAGCACCTGGCTGGCCAACTTGGGAATGGCTGCGCAGCGGATCAGCTCTGTCACTTTGCGGACACGCTGCGTTGCTGCCTTAGCATCTCCTGCCTCCCACCTTGTGCTGACTTGCTGTGCCGTCGCTTCCCAAACTTCAGCTGGCAAAGAGGGGCACCTCAGCTCAGTGCGTGCCCTTCTGCCCACGTGAGGCTGGGCACTGTTCTGTCTCGGTTGTGCTGCAGGAGGTGTTGGGGCTGCGGGGCTCAGCCGTGCTGCCGTCTCTCTTTTCCCAATCCCTTCTGCAGGAGCAGAAGCAGGGCTCGCTGCCCATCTTCCCATTCCCTCGAATGCACGCCCTATATTGATGGGGAATTTACTGAAGTACTTAACATTTGCTGGAGTTGGCAAGCCTGCAATTTCTTCCTAAATAAAGAGATTAAAGCAAGGCTGAGCCAAGTCGTAAAAATAGTAACTACTACGAGAGAATCCGCGGCAGATTTTTGGATGGTTTCAAGTGTAAAGTTCCTGCTTTCATGTTGTAAATCTTACAACAATTTTATGTGCTGTGGCTTCTGCCTATTTTTCTATGAGGAAATACATTCTTGGAATTATAACCAAATATTTGTAGCATCCATGAGATGGCAATGTGTGTATAATATCTCACTGTCACAGCTGCCAACCCAAGACCTACTGTAGCAGTCCTCAGAACACTTTAAATAATTGCATGAAGCATCGCCTTCTCTCTGCAGAACAATTTCAGTCACGATACGTTTGGCAGGCTGAGACTGCTCTGGTGTAACTTTGGGGCTGCACATCATCTTGCAGTTCATAATTGATCCTGTTTCAGCAATATTTTTTATTTTTTTATTTTCCTTGATATAATAAAAGTTTGGATTTTTATTTTTTGAGAAAACATGAGTTACCAAAATGTGTTTGAGGAGACACATCTAAAACTTCATACAAACATACTACACAGGCTTTGAAACACTCTGGAAAGAAACCTACCTCAAATTTCCTTTTCATTAAGACAGAATAGATGCTTGTGGGGGAAAAAGAACAGCAGTGGTTATGACTTTGCCATTAGAGCCCTTACAGCTTCTGCTGTAAGCAAGGAGAGGTATGATTGGTTTTCACTGGGCTAGAAAGGAAGAGTTGTTGATGTTTGCTCTCTTAACAGCATAGCGAAGTCCCTCGCTGTGAAACAAATGGAATAGATGCAGACATCAAGACTTACTTGCGTTGGGGTAAGTTCTGCTATCAAGTAGGTACACATACTGTTGCAGAGTGGCATGGTTAGGTAGCTCGGATGAACACTTCTGAGGCATTGAAGTACCTTTCAGACAGCCTCTACTGGAAAATCAAATGTTAGATCACTTTGGAGGATTGGGTGCTTTTACTGTAGAGAGGATTTCAGCCTTACAAAGGTGAAAATCTTTACTAACACAGAGTAGAATACACCTCTTCAATTTCTAATGGGAACACCAGTTTTGTTAACATGTTCTCAGTATCTTCTGTCCTACAAAAAGCCCAGGAAAACTGATGATGTCTAAGTAAGAAAGCCAGAAGTATTTTGGAGCAGCTCTGACTCAGGCACATTTTCCCATTTTGCTTTAAAATATTTGGTCTGGGGTTTTCCGTGCTCCTCACCCATGTTTTCTGAAAATCCCTGCTCGCTCATAAGCTGAGGAGAACCTGAGAACAGCCTTTGTTCACACGCCGTAGAATTGCCTCAGTGCAGAACTTGGCACACTTATTAGCCTTGCTCCTTTTGAGGAGCTCTAACCTCATCCTCCACAAGAAGGTAAGATTCTGTGTGCTCTGCTGGAGTTTTATAGCAAGTAGCGCTGGTCGTGGTCTACTGATGAAGCCGGGTTTTTGGTTGTTTATTTTCCCTGCCTCACTACTGCGCTTAAACGCTTAACAGTGTATGTGCTTTTGTATCACCAAAACCTCCTGCCAAGAATGAATACAGATGCTGTCTTTACGTGATTTAATATTAGCCTGTCTGCAAAACTGGAGCTCACGAGGTTTCTGGAGAGGAAAATCCTTAGAGTTTTTGCCTTTTGTCCTGCTCTGGAGGGGTCTGGGATTCATTTGGAACTGTTCCTTTCTGCCCCACTCTCCAAAAGAGGACAAGAAAAAGAGGAGAAACACTTTTTCCTATGCGTTTGTCCCTGCCAGTGATTCTTACCTGGTTGTCCTTTGACAGCGTTCTGCTTCACGCATTTAATTTAAAGCTTTAAAAAGTTTTGGTTCAAAGCTCCCATAACGTAATGGGAAGAAAGAGGTAGCAGGCCCTGCTCACCAGGCAGGGAACATGAAGCACAAAGCTTTGTGCTTTCTGCTTTGGTTGGAAAAGAAGAAGGGTTTAAAGAAAAATAATAATAATAATAAAAAAATTGAAGCTCTACGCAGATTTGCCACTAATGAATGTGAGATCTCCTTGTCCCTGTGTTGGCCAAGGGTTCGAGAGCCAGCCAACATCCTGCTGCTAAGCCTTGGGGAGGTAGGAAGCCTCACTTTTCCCAATGGAGAAGATCAGATAGCTCCTTTTGGGTAAAAAGGGGGAAATTGCAGTATTTCTATTGCCTTATTCGCAGGCAGGTCATTTCCCTAGTCTTGCATAGCTGTATTGCCTACTGAGTGCAGAAAGATGAGATGGGGTTATACGGGAGATGGAAGCAAGGGAATAAGAGGTGAAAGTAAGAAGTAGGATAAGGGAAAGACCCCAGTTCTGGCAAGGCAAGACAGGAAAGAGCAAAGGCATGAGAAGGAATGAAGAAAAGGATGTATTTAAGCAATTTGAGGAAAATAGACTACCATGAAAAACACTTTCATTAAATGGGAAAAATTGCTTGTGCACGAGCTTTGGGTGAGATGATGGGGAAGAACGAAGGAATGTGTATCTAGTGTGGCTCTGACTATCTGATGCTACAGCTTTGCAGTATGAGTGCTCTGTAATGAGCCTGGATAACTGCTTGGTGCATGAAGGGCACACTTACTCAATTATAACCCATTGCTCCTTGCTAGGAAAATAAATAGGAATTATGAATTGATGTGAAGGAGGCTCAGCATATGTGGAAGAATAGCATCTAAACTCATAAATTTCCTTGGAAAATGTAGGAGTTTTAATAAAAGAAATTGGTGGTATCTGGGCTCTTGAATAAGGCTTTATTTTCTCCCATGGCAGTTCCTGCCATCTGAAGCATTCTTCAAATAGGTGTAATCTCATAATGATAGCTAATCTGCTGCTGAAGTACTTCATGTAATTTCAGCCCTTTAGAAAGGATGTTGTTGGTTTTGTTGGTGTGCATGAACAGATTGCTGCCTGTCCTTTGTGTTGCAGGCAATTTTTAAACTAGAAACTCAGGGCTTACGATGGGGGTCAGAAAAACGTACCAAAGGTAATGTTCTGATGCTCTTTCTGTGTTTTTGTGTAATAATGCTTATTTCATGGTGGTTTAGTGAATGAATGCGGGCCTGATTGGCCATTTATTGTCAGGGTTCATTCTCAGCGTCTTTGAAGGTTTTCCCTACTTTTCTTAGTTATCTATACTTTTCCCTTTGCTCCATCTTCCTTTTTGTGGTCTGTGAGAGAGGACTGGCTGTGGAAGGCCTGTTTATGTTTAGCTGGACAAATACGTTTTCTCCATCAGTGATCAGAAGTAATGCCCTGTTTACATGTAGTCGGTCAGGGAAGGATTGTGATGTGCCGATCGCAGAAATCCATTGTTTTGTCCAACAGTAACACCTCTCTCAACTCTCTGTGTATGTCTACATGTACATACATACGTATCTGTGCATTCAGCTGTGTGTACACAGGAGACTGCAGAGATAGAAGATGGGTAGTGCTTCCTGCTGCAAGAGTGACAGGCATGAATGTTCTCAGACTGGAACCTGTGCTGCTGTGGTTGATTCAGCTCTGAGCTCTGTGTGATGTGCCTTGTGAAGATAAGAGACACAGCAGCTCCATCCATGTTGCCACCACACAGGAGAGCTTTGTGGCTCCAAGTCAGCTCTGACATGAGCACAGGGAACGTGTGTTGGCATTTAGCATACAGCATAGGCACAGGTCTGTCTAAATAGCTGTTGGATGTCCATTCACACCGTTACCAACATCTACCTCATACTCATGTTCATGGTACTAAGCTGCTTTGAATATTTAATACATATGTGTATGTATTTGAGTTCTGGGCCTTAGTTACAGTTTTATAAAAACTCCGTGGAATTCGGATATTGATTACACTTGTGTATATTGAAAATGCCATCTGTTGTTCAGGCTGTCTGTTGCCTTTCTTTCTTTTACGTTTTGTAGAATATAGTTGTATTTCCAGATCAACTAAAGTAAACACGTTGCGGTGGACATGGAAATCTATTTTGTGAGCAAATGCGTTGAATGTATACGTAAAGAGAGAGCTTCTATGCTACAAACAATATGTATCTGAGGATCTTGGGTACCAAGACAGGAGCTGTAGAGGGACACTTGCTGTTTGGTACCTCACTCAACTAATCCTTAATTGCAGGCTTGCACCCCCATGATCTGAAAGGAACCATTGGGGCATTTTGAGCTGAGCACCACACAATTGTTTAGTTGCATACGGTAGTTGTGAGCAATCAGTGTTAACACAGCATGCATCTATGGGCTTGTAGCATCAGTGCCACAGGCTCACCGAGGGTCTAGCACTTGAACCTGAAGTTATGTGGCAGAGTGACTTGCAAAAAGTCAAGCCGTGTATTGAATTTGGCAGAGTGGGAAATGAATGTCACCTATTACTTTTATATCTTGTGTCCCATGGAGCTCTTTATGTCTTTGGTATTTTCTATGCTCGTGAGCTGATTGCTGGATGTGAAAATGTTCAAACTTTTTTCTGTGAAAGCAGCTAAAACTCATTAACAATTTTAAACAACAACAAAATCCACTTAAGTTAATTTGAACAATTAATCAGTGCCATTTAAATAACAATTGAGAAGCAGCCACTGAGAAAACAATGGAATAATTTAATAGCATGGAATTAACAGTAAGATTGTATCTTTATTGTACTTGTTGCATTAATTCGTATGAATGCAAGTGACTCGTTGCATTGTATAAGGCTCTAGGTAAGAGCGCCTGTTCACAGCATTTTCAGCTGGATTCGTTCTCTGCTGGATTGAACAGGAGGTTGTTACAACCTCATGAGTCTCGTGCAGTGAGAATAAAATACTCCTGCTATTCTTGTTTTATATTATGGCTCTCAAAGCTGAGGTTGGTTTATATGAACAGTATTCAAATTCAGCTGTAGAAGAAAGTGCTCAGCAGCAGTGGTTCCTCTTACCACACTACATTCTGCTTAATTTTGGAAGTTCAGCATGTGCTCGGCGCTTTCATCTGCATCAGACTCCATAGGAACGCATGGTCTGGTCCAGAGAATAGTAGGAGCTGGGTTCTGATGTGCAACAGATTTAAACTGGGGCAGAGTCTGATTCAAGTAGAGTTACGACTGAGCTTTTGTACTGTAAAAGCTCATTAAATGCATGGTAAACTTCAAACACATCGGTATTCTGTTGGATGTAATTAGGCTATTACCATGGTTAAATTAGTACACTTGTTCAGGTTTTTTTCCAGATCAAGGCCTTAAAGCGTAAGGAGAGCCTTCGCCTTGAATATTTTCAGATGCAAATATCCATAGCAATCTTGTAGCTCAGAGATACTGAACATTAATTTTAACACACTGCTTGAATACGCTAACTAGAACACAGCAAGTGTGTTTCTGGCTACTCAAAACCAGTCATATTTTTTTGTTTCAATAGGCTTCTGAAACCCTGTTACTGAGCATTCTCAATGTGCAGGTTGGAGTTCTGGAAGCCGCACTTCTCCCGCAGGCTGTGGGAAGGGGCTGCTTCCTACCTGCTAACAGTAGGGATTCACCGCTGGTAAAACTGCTCAGCAGTGAGGAGCAGATCTGGAGGGCGCTGAGATGAAGAGCGGTCAGAGCTTAGCACAGTGGGTTTTGGAGCAGGGCTTTTGACCAAGTTAACTGCAAGGTCTTGGGTACCCCTGACTGGTAGCAATGAAAATACTTCCTTTTTCTGCCTGGCTCTTAGGCGTGCCAGGAGAACAATTAGTTCCTGCTGAAAGCAAAGCGGATGGATAGATGCATCCTGGGATACAGGAATGGGCTAGATAATCCCATGAAATCAATCTGTGGCATTTTGTGTTATTGAATATCTTAACACAATTAATGGAGATGATGGCCTTATTTGTTGCATAGATTATTTACCCTGGTGGCCAGGGAAACTGAGCTGATTTTCTTTTTTACTTGTGATTCAAATGTGAGCATGGGAGAGGCAGTGAGCCTTCCTAATTTAGCTGTGTTTTGGCCTATTACTATAAACAAGCGCTAATCAGACCCTTTTATTTTGCCACGTGTGTTTGGAGAGAGAACAAACACTGTTCCTCTGGCACTGGAGAGAGACTGTTCCAGGATGAGCTGGAGCTTGATTTTGTTTAAAAAGAGCAAAAAGTAAACAAAACAACATTTACTCACAAGGAGCTGGACTTGTTTAACCTTGTTTTTTCCAAGAGAGATAAGAAACTGCTTGAAGGCAATGGGGAGCTGGAATTGTAAACTTCTACAGCAATTAATTTATTTGGTTACGATGTGTTTGCAGTTCCCCTCCCCTGAGGACTGGCAGTGGCAGGGGCATAGGCTGGGCAGAGGGTTTCCTTTGCCCTTGGCACAGAATGCTTTTTCTGAGCGTCCAAGCTGTGTGTGGATGTGAATTCCTGTGCAGCCCTGTTCTTCAGTAGTTCAGAGAGCACGTTTCCAAGTATTTTCAAAATGGAAATGCAGGTTCCAACCTTTAGTGGCTGTGCAGATAGCGTTGTAAGAAAGGAAATGCAAT
Source organism: Lagopus leucura (assembly GCF_019238085.1). Lineage (NCBI taxonomy): Eukaryota > Metazoa > Chordata > Aves > Galliformes > Phasianidae > Lagopus > Lagopus leucura. Next base: position 16,167,386 of record NW_024962267.1, on the reverse strand, counting down.
TTCTTCCCCTGCTGCACTAAGAGCAAATGCCTAAATAAGACTTAAGGACTCAACCTGACTTTCCACCCTGGTGTTCCTGTCCTGCTTGTGTCTGCCAACAGACAGGGCTTTGACTTCAGATTCTTGAAAAAGGCCTTGGAAAATGGTTAGATTGAGGTGAGGAGCTGGGAGATATATATATATATATATTTTAGTCTCTCATCAGTATTCTCTAGCCGTACAAAGGATTTAGAAACATCATTTGAACTGGTCAGGCTTTTTGTCTGACTGTGCTGATTTGCATTTCTTGAAGATGAATTTTTTTGTCAGTGTGGTAATTTTAGATTCTCCCCAAATAGCAAGTGATCAGGCTGCTCCTGCTGGGGCCAGGGCTGGCTCCAGTATTCAGTTTGCTGCCTTTCTCCCATCTAGCTCATAGCCACGTTCTGCAAGCTGGGTAGGTCTTGGCCAGGTCTTCCTCTTTAGAACTTTTTTATTGCAAAACATCTGTGGAGTTCTTTACCAGCTATAGAAGACTTTACTGAAATAGGAAAAGTGCTGTTTCCAGCTTACTGATAACGTCCTTCTACAGAAAAATGAACCTATGCGTCTGAGACTGCATTTAAAACGAAAAAAAAAGATCAGATTCTTTTACTTTGTATTAGTTTCCATAAAGTTTTGGTAAATAGATTTACAAATTGATTTACGTGGCAGAAGGTAATTATTCTTTCAGGTTAGCTGTTCAAATAGCTGCGGTTTCTAAGTATTTAATTTCAGTTGAAAGTGTTTCTAGAAGGAGACCACAATACCCATTAGCGAATAGCTTATCAATTGCTGCTTAGTAATGTGGTTTTTCATAAAATGTCTGGCATTGAAACTTTGGGGACAATCCTGACTGTGTGTGGCATTTTGATCTGAACAGTGGTTTGGTGAAGCTGTCAGTGAAGGCAACCTGCACCGAAATTTTTCAAGCAAAAAGCTTGAGAATAATATAAAATAGGTATGCAAAGGAATCAGAAATACCCAGTACAGAGAAAATGAGAAATTACTAAATAATAGCAAAGAGATAATTGATGTGATTGCTTCAGTGATGGAGAACAGCTCAGCGGCAAAGTTCTGCCTCTTCTTGCGTATTCGTGCCAGTGGGAATAGTGTCTGCTTTGTTCACTGAGGAACTTGAGAGATTCACAGTGGTCTTGGTAAGGCAGATAGCTCAGAATTGTGCAGTGGGAGGCAGTGGGCCCCTGTGGGAGTGTGAGAAACTGATCAAGTACAGTGGAAAATAACAAATTACTGTGAGAGTGGTCAAGCTGTGGAGAGGCTGTCAGATCTCCATCCTTGGAAATGCTCAGAACTTTACTGCGCAGCCTTAATCTACGCAGCAATGTTTTAAGAAAGGCACGAGACTGAACGTCCCTTCCAACCTCACTCATGTCATGATTCTGAGTTCAATCTGTTGGGGAGTGGCTTTTGATGTATTCTGCCATGATGAGGTTCTTTGGGGAGCAAGGCGTGCAGCTGTCACGTTCTGCTCACAGCTTTTTGGGATTACTCTCTTCTCCCCTCATTCCAGTTCAGGTGCAGCTGACAGAAGCAGCATCACCATCAGCTTTCTCTGGGGATCTCCTAACTATCAGAGATCCAAACCCTAGTGCTTCTTGTAGCTCCAAGAAATAAATCAAGCATAACTGTTGAATCTACTGATGATTTCTTTTCAGGCATTCCTGAGCTGAGTCATGCAATTCATTGCCAGTGACCCAATTTATAATTAAGAAAGATGATGGACTCGGAACTCTTCCAAACTAATTCATATTTAATTCCCCCCACCTCCTGTAAATCATCTGAGTTACCAGCAGTATTTTATTGATTACACTTTTTCATATTAAAAAGTGCTGGCGAGTATACTCCTAATTTTGGAAAGGCTTTTAAAAGGCACTCAGGAGGACTATTGATAAAGAAGTGATTTGTTTTTGGTAGAACATTATCTTGCAGAGGCAAGATAGATCAAACTGAGCATTTTCTAAAGAGGTTGTATGCTGATTGTCTGGCATTGACAGAGATGAAGAAATCGAGTATTATTGAGTCATCATTATGGGCAGATGCCTTCTCTGTATTGGCAAAGAAATCTGGGAAGCAGCAGCCTGTCCTGATCCTCATGTTTTCTCCACTGTACAACAGAGAAAAAAGCTTTTATGTGCTTTTGAACTGAGAAGCGTAAAGAACTTCCAAAGTTTACAGTCTGTTGATCTGTTGATCTTGCTCTTCTAAAGATAGGTCAGTTTGCTGTACAGGTATGGATATCTGGGAAAGCATTAAGGATGCTCTTGTGCCCAATCTTTTGCTCAGTCCATCAGCCGGGTGCGGAGGTCCAATTCTGATGTACATAGCCATTTTTTTCCTCTATATTGCAGGAGATACGGAATATAGCAGAGAAAAAAAAAAAAAAAAAAAAGAAGAAAAAAGAACTCAGGCAAGTTTTCTTCTTCAACTCACCGTGCTCTCATGTTGTGGGATGGATAGTGTTAGGTTTCCACGGCCTGAGTATTTCCAGGAAATGGGCCAGATATTTTGCATCCCATCATACAGTAGGTACGGTTTGTGGGATGTCTTTGTTTTATACTTAGATGCAAATACACGCACATGCCTACGTATAAAATAGCTGTTTTGTCTACATTCAGGTCTATTTTTTAACGCAGTGGTATGACATTGTATTAATTCTTCTAATGTTACATATACAACTTCTTATAATGTTCTTATTGTCTGTGTTTTACTTAAATATGATTCTGAGGGAAAGTGTCAAAGCCCCTCCTGTCTTTTCTGTAAGAAGGGACTGGTTCAAACAAATAGATAATGCCATCAAGTAAATTGGAGGATGAGTAGAAGACCAGCTTTGGAGAAGTCCCCATAGAGCAAGTCTGTCTACACGAAGACTGTGTTCTCCTCTGCTCCCATCACAGCTAGCAGAGGTTTTGATGCTGCTTGGAAGCTTTTTGGTCATGGTGGATCAAGCAGTGGCTAAAGCTACACCACAGCGTAGTCAAGAGTTGCATGTTGGATTTATATTGAAATTGATTAGTAGAGTAACTGTAGCCATGTATAATCGCCTTCCAAAATGATCTCTCAGAAGTTTGATGCATAGTGAATGTGAAAGCTACAATATGGAAGAAATTATCAAATGGCTCAAATTCAGTGTCTCTTTGAAGACTACAGGGAGGACAGAGGAATTACATTGTATTTTACACCTGCCAAATTGAATTAGTGCTACAAATCTGTATAAATGAAATTCAGAGACCACAGTCTAGTGTCAGGTAATTAGAAGCACAGATATACTTGAAGGTTCAGATCAGTTTCTTAGAAAGAGTCCTTCACATGAGTATGACCCTTGCAGAAATCAGTGTCTTCATCTCATCTATTTTAAGAATTTTGAATCAGAATGTGGAATGACTCATCCATTATTTCTTCATCTCTTCATCAGTGAGACACACAAGAAATTGTTCCTCTGATTGTTTCCCTGCAAATGTGAAATCTTTGGTTTCTTCTCTTTTCAGTGGGCAGTCATAAATCCAATTAACATTAATGAGTCTCACATGTGTGCACTGAGAGGAAAAAATGGACCTTTTGTCTCTTAAAGTATGTGTTTAACTCGAGGAAAAAAATGAAGAAAAAGCTTTTGGTGAATTACAGGTTACAAAGTCAGTAGCTTTTATCTCATTTTCCCAGTTGCTAACGCATTTGCCTAGTTCTCTCTCCCTTGTCAAGGGTCCTTGTATGAGCTATAAATGCACGATGAGTAGTGCTGTCAGTGAAGTGGAGAGCACTATATTACCTCTACTTTTAAGCTTAATCACTAATAGGACCCATTTTGCAAAATGTCAGGGTTACAATAGGGTTAATATAACTGCACTTGTGTTTCATGATGTAATTCAGTGAAAAAATGGACGCATGAATATGGCAGCCACCTGTGAATTAAAAATACTTAGTGCCCTACTTCAAAGGCTCTCCTGTCATCTGTCGAAACAGTAAGTCTGGTGTTACAAGATGTTCATGTGTATCATCGTGTACTATTCAGTGATATTTCCTGTTTGCTTTTGGGGAGCTGTGGAGCAGATTTGACTTCCTGATGACACGGGAGAAATGATGATGGAGCTCAGTGCTGTTAGCGCGTGGATGTGGTTCTAGTAAATGAAACACGGGCCTCTAGAATAGCATCTGCTGTTGCTGGCAAAACAGTCTCTCTTCAGGCAATTTTGCATAATTTATTGCCAGATAGACCCACGTTTGCTTACCGGAACTGGGCATGAATACTGAAATTCTGGAGGAAACACCTCTCTAAACGTGGCAGTGGGGAAGACTGGCTGGGCAGGCAGCTTGCAGCGGTCGCCTGCCACCCAAACCTGCCACGTGCGCCCAATGCTCCTCCTGGGTCACAGCTGACATGAAAAACGCCCCAAGGAGCTCACTGCAGTATAAGTACACCGAAACCATATGGTCCTTCAGAGTTGTAATATTACTTCGGAGGTTTAGAAATAGCATTTTTATTAGCTGTAATCACTTCAACATTTAAATCCATGTAAGTACTCAATGTAGTTGTTTTGCCATGCAAATCTGGCCTGCAGTTTGGTTGAAAATAGAAAGCATTGACATTCCAAGGAAAAATGTTGTGGAAGGACTTTTGGTCAGCCTGTGTGTTAGGAGATGTCTGGCAAGGTCATGTCTACCCTCTGAGAGGAAGAGGTTACCTCTGCACTGCGTGAGAAGATGTATTGTGTATGCTACGTGGGATGCTTCATAGCTGCTGTTACATTTTCTGTAGTTAAAAATAAAAAATCTGAACTCCTAATATGCTTACTGTTTTTGCAACTCCTTCCTCTCGGTTATATGTAGCTAAGGCCATTTTGTGCTAATTGCCATCCCTCCTTGATGGTTACATCCTTCAGATATTTGTAAGCTGTAAGAATCTGCGTTACTTGCATCTTAGCAGGCTTGGAATGTTCTAGCTGTTTTCTTTTTTCTTCGTGCATCAATTCCTCTAGTCTTGATTATACTGAGGCTTTTTTTTTTTTTTTTAAACTTCAGCATTAAAATGTGAATCTATCAAAACAGTTCCCAGTAGCCCATAAGTGGAAACTATAAGAATACTCTGGATGTTGCTATAATGGTCCCTTGATGTACAGATATCTGGGGGTGGATCATGTGGCCTGCATTTATAGTGACGTACTTATTCTATACATAGTCTCATTAAGATCACTGGGACCGCTCACTTTATCCTATTTTTATGCCATCCCTATTTCTCTCCTCCACTCATTAAATACCTTGCTGCTAATGCACCATTTGGCTATGGTGTTGGTGTGGCTTTTTTATCATTGTGTTTTTTTTTTCTCGCGTCCTTAGTCGTGCCATAAGTTGTCAGTTTCTTCTGATATATCAGATCTAACTTACCATTTCTCAAGAAGGTGCTTAAATAAAAATCTTCCTATAACGTTTGTAAGGTAGGCTTGTTTGTATTTTTGTGAGAAAAATGTGATTTCTTCTGCAGTAATTATTGTTCAAAGCTCACATACATACGTAATGAATGCACGTGTCTGTATAAGTTCTTTTCCTTGTGGGAGAAATTTAATTAATATGAAGCATTTCTACACAGAGGCAGAACTGTTTTATTTCTGACCCATTTTACTCTTATCCTCACCTCCACACCGTCTGTGGAAAATCTGAGTGACTCCTTTTACCCTGGCCTTGCTCTGTGCAAATGGAACCTTACTCAGTGTTTCCATCTTGTCCTGGCTCTCTGAGCCCCAGCCTGCTCCCTCCTCATCTCATCCCCACCTGACCCTCCTCATCTCCCTTTCTGTTTCATGAGATGACCTGAATCCCCCAAAGTTTGTCTTGAATGACGACTGTCAAATTTGCTTCTTCCCCTGCAAATATTTGACGGTGTTTTCTCTATCTTGAACTTAGATCTCACTGTTCTTTCTTAAGCAGTTGTACAATTTAGTTCTCTAAATTTTACCATTCTGACCAGACTGACACTCATCACTTACTCACTACCATGACTTGGGGTTCTTTCATCATTTTTCATAGATAGAATTTTTAAAATGACAGCTATAAGTGGAATGAAATTGAACTTCACAGAAGAGAAGTACTGGACTGGATAAATGGGAGGCTGCTTGAGTAACAGGCCTGCATTGCTTTCACCTCCCACTTGAGTACTGAATTTAGCAATTATAAGAATTGAAGGAAAATGTCATTAAACTTTCAAACACTATGCTGACAAGTTAATACGTATGCTTAGGCACTTAAAAATAAAATAAAATCTTGGAGGCACTGGGATTGTCTTCTAAGCAATGGTTGTGATGACAAAGCAGTGGATTTCAGAAGCAGTTGAAGAAAATAAAAGGATTAATGATTGCTTTTGCTGGACATCAATCCACATATATTTAAACCATACAACTGTTTCTTGCTACTTTTTTTTCCTTTATCCATTTCATTTCTTTTTAACCATCTTTTTCTTAGTTTTCTTTTTCATTTTTATTGTTTTGGAGGGGCGGCGATTGCCAACTACACTGTGACTTGTACATGGAAGATAATTTGCTAAACACAGCTCTCTGCTGTGGTCTCTGTCCCACGCTACTGCTTTGTTTCTTTATCACCTCTTCTTTTCTTTACATTTTTCCTTTCTGTCTGTACCTCCATACTACTTCATTTGGGTTGAATTCTTTTTTGATCTTTATTCCATTTCATATCCCAGATCTTTGCAAGTTCTGAAAACCTGGTGTCGTCTTAAGAATAGATTAACTGTCAATCAGAAGACGTGGATTTAAGCTGTGAGCTTTTGTTTGGATGTTTATTTTGGTTGAAAGTGAAGAAGTGCTTTTGATTGCGTAGTAAGAATAAGGTCTCTAATACAGTTTTGATTACTTACCTCATTAATCTGTTAGATTTAGTATGGATTTAATGGTGTCATTGCAGCTGCCATTTTGATTTGGAGAACAAAGTTCTTGTGTTTATATTTGTAGGTGAGAGAATAGTACAAATGCTTTCTGCTACTCAGTTTCTCTGCTTATAATACTGCGTTTGTTCCTGTGAGCACTTACAAGTGGGACAAATCCTTTCAAGGTCTGAGTAGTCGGAACTCAGAATTTTCTATTTCTGAGTGAGCACATGGCTGTTGCCTGTGGTGCTTGTGCTAACAACAGACTGGGGCAGTACGTTCAATGTGGAAGGTGTGCACATGCAGCTACAAATACATATTAAAAATACATTGTAATGGCCACCATTCCTTGCATGATACGAACTCTGTGGTGGAGGCCGAAGTGAGCAGGTGGTGGTGACATGAAAATGAAGGCACCTCTGCTTAAGTTTTCTTACAGAAATTTTCTTGTACAAAAGTAATAAAAACATGATTTTTGAAGGAGAGAGGTGGAAGGTTGGGGGGAAGAGGGATTTGTCTGGTAACAAGGAAGGAAGCATGGACTGTTTAAGTAGCGTTGCTAAAAATGCTAAGGCATATCATGCAGAAAAACACGTATGTTTTTGTATGACAACTCTGCAACTCTGGGCATTTAAAGAGTAGATTTCAAGGACCTGTGGCAGCATGAACCTTGCATGTGTACAAAGTCAGCTACAATGCAAATTGCTCCTTTTGTTGGACTTGTAAACTACATAAAATCAAAAAGTCAAGTGGATATTCAAAAATCACAGCATCATTTGACTTGGAAGGGTCCCTTGCAATGAACAGGGAGACCTACAGCTCGATCATGGTGTTCAGAAGTCTGTCCAGTCCAAGCATGGAGCATCCACCAGCTCTCTGGGCAGCATATTCCAGTGCCTCACCATTCTTACTGTAAAAAAAAAACCAAACCTTTGTCCTTATATCCATTCTAAATCTAAAAAACATATACATAAAAATGAATGGTGATTAAATGTGCATGCATGTTTAAGAAAGGATTGAGAAACGTTTGACTCCAATATGTCAAACCTCATTGAAGAGTTTTCCTTCTTTTTTTCTCTAGCTCATCTCTCGGAAGAGTAGTCTCTCTAGATGCCCATGAAAGCCATGTGCTTGGTAATTGTGTGCTCCCTGTGCATCCACATGGATGTGCTTGTTGATATGTAAGTAAATGAGAAATTCTGGGCTCATATGAGCCATTCGTCAAGTTGGCGCTCCAAGTATGGAAACTAAATGAACTGGAAAGCAGCTTTTGTTTTTTTTTCTAGAACAAACCCCAAGCTCAAAACATGCACACAAAAAATCCAAAAAAACACTTAGTGAGACATTCAGTGAAAGAGGTAACATCTTTTGAAAATTTGTACTGCCTTTCCAGGTCTGAAACAGTATTGTTTGCAAGTACTTAAGTATCAGAATCTTTCCAGGGAAACGTGAGGGGTTCTTATGTGGTACAGTTACCATCTTTAATATTACAGCCTTTCCACTGACAGGAAAGACATCTTTTCGTTATTTTATACTTAGATCCACTTACTGCCTGGAAACGTAGCCTGTACTTAAATATGTTAATTGTTTAAAGGTGTCAGATACCACAAAAGAAATGTCTGCCTTACCATGTATTAAGCGTGCTGAATAATAATTTAATATGCTCAAACCCCTAGGCAGGGAATGATGAGCTTTTCTAACATGGTGCGTATCGGAGAATTTCCGAGTCTCTTTGCATAAACAAAAAGTAGTTGTTTGGGTTTGGTTTCTGCCCATGTTGTGTACATTTTGCTTATTTAAACTACTTCAGATGTTGTTTTTAATTGTTTTATTTCATAAGGAGTGGTGTAGATTTTGCAGCTCCGGTGATCCCCATCCTCTTCCTCAGTCAAACAGTGTATTTCACTCATGTTGGATGTTAATTACAACCTACTCAACGTTGTCAGGAAGTGATGCCTCATAAAATAGGGTCCTGTATTGCTGTTCCACTGGTTGAAATATGCAGTGCATGAGATAAATTGTGTCTTCTACTTTAAGTGGACAGTGGTGGCTGAATCAGATATTTCTATTTGTTGTGATGTTAGTGTATAACGTATACGTGCATTTGGGTAACCTAAGTACTTCTAACCTGTTGAATAGCCTGAGGATTGCTTTAGTTCTTCTCCATTTCCGCACAGCCTTCACTGTTCCACACTACTGAATGGAAACCAGGGAAGAGCTACTTACGCTTCTTAAAGCAATAAGTGGAGAATGTTTAAGTTAATCATGGGGAATGTAAGAATGATCACATTACCTTGACTTAAAAATGTTGCCGCGTGTTATCTGAGCGTGCTTTTAGCCTGGGAAATGCTGAGCGAATTGATTCAGCTTAGCTTTCTTTCTTTTTGCACTAAACTAATTAGAATCATCTTGTGTTTCTTACGGTTGCTGACAAGAGTGAGGACAGTTGACAAATATCACAGGAGTCAGGACTGCCTTATAGTATTGATGTTGCTTAAATTCCATAAACACATTGGCCTGCGCCTACATTCTATTTCATTTCAGAGAGATGGTGTAGTTTTTAAGCCAGTTGCCGTTTCCTGCTTCCTACACAATGATGTCATGTGCACAGCAGTGCTGGGGCACACCAACTGGATTCTTGAAGGAAACTCCTCTTCCCTCCACGGGTTTACCAAGAAATGCAGTTATTACCATCCCAACCAATGACTGGCTCTGAAACGTGTGTGAGGTCTAAGGAATCAGAGGAAGTCTAGTAAATCTTGGAGTTCCCAATCTGCTTAGGGTCCATATCTATTTACGCTGACTGCCTCACAGTACACATCCATGATGCTGTCTTATTTTGTTAATACAGACACAGCCACAAATGTCTGTGAGAAACTGAGCTATTTACCGGATCAGAATATTACTCTATGATAAGAAGGTACACACTGGACATTATGCTTATAATATAGTTAAACAATATATTGTATCCTTGTGATGAATGAGGTGATAAAGCAAGGCAAGAACAAATGATTTCTTAATTTTTGTAATATGTGCTTGCATGCAAACATAGTTATGCACAAGTGCACACAAAATTTCCTCGCCATATGATGGCTATGTCTGTTTTAGCAAGTAATGAGGCACAAAGGAAGCAGCTCCACAGACCAAGAGTGACAGAAGCCCAGAGTGCACTACTGATGGACTTCCAGGGCTTTTTCTTCGTGCTAACTCTTGTTCGCTCCAGTGACGTGGAAGGCCATGAGCAGTTGGAGTGCGTGAGGCAGGTCCTGGAGTTCATCTTCCAGCATCACTCCTGTGCTCCAAGACTTCTCCATGGTGTGAATCAAAGCATCATAAATGAGAACAGTTGGGAGATTCAGAAGTACGTGCTTTGGGGTCTGAAGTACGAATGCGGATGCATCTCCTGATGTAGTTGTTATTCTGTTGAGAAAAACGTACTAGAAACAACTCTGAACTATTTTTTTTTAAGGTGAAAGAAGAAGGTGGCAGAGAGGCTTGTGCCGTAAATGAAAGCGTCAGTGCTTTTATTAAGTCAATTTATATTAGCTGTTAGTTTTTGTTTCTCTCCAGCAGAACATTCACACCTCATTTCAAATTAATTGCTCATCATTGAAATCAGTGGAGATAACAAGAAAAGTGCAAGCTATTTTGAGTGTTTGAAGGCAGTCTGTTTCCCTACCCCCAACAGGTCAAGGAGTTGGTCTTTTTGACTTCAGCAATAACTGCATCTGCTGGAGGAATCGTGCTTTTGCTAGTTCCTCCCCATTTCCTACCATTCCTCTTCCTCCCGTTTTCTGCTCAGTGACTGCATCTTTTAGAATTTTTTTCTTTGTTAAATTTTATTGAGCTAACTTCACAAAACATGAGATTCAATCACTTTCTACGTTATAGCCTCTTTCAATTCAGGATTATATGAACTTGGGCAGAAAAACAGAACATAATGTTTAGAAAACATTGAAAATAGTTAAAGACTTTTTTTAAAAATTTTTATATTTCTCTGAAATAAGGAGGAATTTGATGCAGAAGTTAAGGAATTAGATCAGATGCAGTGCTTGTCTTACAGGAGGGCAGCTTGGCACCAGCACAGCAAAGCTGCCCTCTGACTTCTTCAGCAGTTGTTGCAGTATCGCAGCAGCAAAATAATTTGATGCTTCCTCCAGCCTTCTGTGATTGCCTGGCTTAGACCTGAGCATGTGAAATAGCACAGGGAAAAGCTAACTTAACTTTCAGGTTTAAATAAAGCATCATCATAACCAAGATGCAGGCAATTCTCCCCTCTTGGAATTTCTGAACAGTTTGCACTTGCTCTTTCTTGCTTATCTTCCTTCCCTCTATTGCTTATATTGCATGACTCCGCAGTGCGACAGGGCCAAGGCTGTGCAGCTTAGGTGAGCAAAGGAAATGGTGTGACCAGGCTGATGGTCTTTAATCTTCTATTTTATTTTATTTTTTTCCCTCTCTTTGGTCTTACTGAAGTTTGCGACAAAACTCCAGCTGAATTTAATGCTGGAGCTCCTTTCTCCTATTTTAACTGTTTGGATGAGACTTGGTTGTTTTTCCCCTGTGTAAAATACTTTACATAGTCATTAATCATGTACTGCATGATGTTTTGGGACATGATTGTTCTCTACTGCTGTAGCAAAATGCTGAAATGTATAAGAAAAGCAACAGTAACAGTTAGAATCATCAACAGATGAACATTTGTGAAGTTGGGGAAGAGTAATACTCCTGCAGATACATGAGTTTTTTCCCAAAGAAAACCAGTGAACGACCAAACGTTTTTGGGATATGAGTAATTTTGCACAGGGTGTAAATGGTACCATTTTCCAATAGAATGATACACATGCAGCTCCCTCTTTGTGTATTTTAAAATTACAAGGCAGCCAGGTTGGTAGTGATGCTTTTATTTTTTGGTACTGCTGTATAACCTGAGCTGACAGCTTCCCTTAACAGCCGCACATAAAGTTGTAAGTGGGGTGGCTGTGACCCACCTGCCTCAAGTCCTTCTGTTCAGCTGGCACTTCGCCTGCTGAGAAATCACTCAATAACATTGGAGGAAAACGTATGGGCAGGTAGCAATCAGCTTAAATCCCTTCCAACTGCCTTCCTGCTTTTACCTCTAACATTTACTGATGTCCTTTGGCTCAGTAATACTATCCGTACACTTGGATTTAGGGGAACAGGAATTAATGGACTTCTCTCAGTTGCAGAGAAGTATGGAGCTCGATTTCAAATAGGTGTGTGATGGAGAAGAATATGCAAATTTGAATCTGAACGTGGTGATTAATAGCAGTGTTGTGTTGAATTTTGAGATTGCCACCTGATCTGTAATTGCAGTCTCATTTAAAGGAAACCTCTCATACCTTTTGGCATCAGTAAATATTGTGCGAGGCACAGATTGTACACAGATATTTGCAGTGCACAGCCACAAGTAAGGCCGTATGCACTCAGGTGTTTTGGTGGAGCTATGACCATTCCTCTTTTTTCCCATTAGCTATAGGTGTGTTGAAAAATTGGGCATTTCTTTTTTTCCCCTGCTTTTGTTCCTTGCTTTATATTTTGCTGGAAAAGGACTTGTGACAAGGCTTGCTTTTGCCAGGTACATACAACCAAGATGAGCTGGCTTTTTCTCAAGGAGAGCATAAGGACAAGAGCAGTTCAGCACAGCTGGGTATGGGAGTGGGAAGCCAAAGGCTGGAAATAGCCATTAGCGAAGCCCTGGCAAGCACAAGTGCAGATCAGATGACTCCAATGCAGGAGGGAAGCGTCCTGGAGCTTTTGTGTTGTGTGACATTGGAGAAACCTTGAGCCGATCTAATTTGCACAGCCAAAAAAGTGCTTTATTGAAAGTAGGTATTTTTGTACTTGTGCATTGCAGTTTCTCGAGATTCAGCTAGAAGAGTCCTGTAATTGAGATGAGGTAGCTTTGGTCTGTGTCCTGAATATAACTGTTTGAGATTCAGTTCAGGGGAAAAAAAAAAAAAGAAGGGATTGTTGGTGGAGGAGATAATTAGAGGAAAACTAATTAAGTTTCTTTCTTTGTATTTTTTGATTATGGTATTTCAGAAAAACAAACAATCAAAAATAATAAAAATTCTTCCCTGCTGCCATCTTCTTTCCTTCTCTCCTTTATTATGTTCTGAAGTTACAAGTGTTTTATGGGAAGAGGTTTTTGTTGTGTTTTTGTTTGTTTTGGTACTTTGAGATAGTCCTTAATACTTCCCTCTTCTATCAGCTGATGGGACCCTAATGTTCTTGATCAGAAGTTATGGTTAGGGCATACAGACTTAAGGAAAGAGAAGGATGTTTTTGACCAACAGACTCCAACTTAATTTTCTTTGCATTTTCCTCTCTCACAAGTTTCCAGCATAGATATTGGACGCTGATCCGGGAGAATGGGAATCCCCAGTGCCTGGTTAGTAGCTGTGAGTGCACACACTGGTGCTACGCAGTGCCTGGGTTTTGGGCAGCACACGCACTGCAAAGGAGATGAAAGGAAAAGAGGAATCTCTCCAAGTGTTACTAAATAGCATCTTTTTGGCCTCATAGAAAAGGAACGCAGTACACAAGCACTTCTTTTCTCTGTCTCCGTCAAAGCGCAAGTTGTTTTATTCTGGTTATTTTGTTTCATCTTGGGTTTCTGGTCATGTTTGTTGATTTTTATTTCTTTTTTCCCCCTGTTGCTTTAATTGTGGCATGCTTTTAATTAAAAAAGAAAAAAAAAAACTAACAACAGCTAGTTGTGGAGTTTAGGGCATGGAGCGTTTATATAGTTAAAAATTACAGCACTTTTCTCCTCCCTCCCTCCAGATTTCCCAGTAATTACAGGAAGGAGAGATTATTTTATCTAGAGCTTTTCCAGGCATATAAAGTTAGTTAAGAAGGTCACCACTGCAACTCCTATTGTAAAATCAGTTTTTCAACTTTTGACATCAGATATTCTCTTGGGAATTAGCTGAAGAAGAGAACTACAGATAAAACCTGAATGATTTTATGAAGTCTACTAAGGGAAGAAGAGTTTAAACTTAATTTTTAAGCCAATATTGAATACTTTGCATTTGTAATATTCTATTAATGATTTGTGAAGAAATCAGCCTGAACAGAATCTTAGCTTGCTTTGCAAGTTGGGACTGAGTCTTCCATGGTACCTTTTATGTGAGCATGGTTTCACCCATCTGTGGCACAGAGCTTTAAAACAGGTGCTCTTATCTTATATTCCAGTCTTCTATTACTACATGACTGTGCACCTCACACAAAGGCTTTTGTTCTTTTTATTGGAGTGGTGCCATCTGTTGGAATATGATTTCTTTGTAACACAGCGGTTACGTACAGTTCATTGGATGGTGCGCTTCTGCAGTCTTGGAGATGGTAGGCATGAGCCACCTATGCATGAATAAATAGAGATTAGAATTTCACTGTTGGGTGGAGAATGCCATGAGGGTCCTTCCTTGTTTGTTAACGCTTGGTTTGAGTTAGCTGCCATCCTCAGAAAGCTGTTTGGACGTACTACAGACCTTGCTCTTCATAAGGGTATGGAAGGCTGGCACTGGCCAATAGATTTTCCACTGAGTCGTGCACCATCTTCCTGTGCTAGTGTTAAATTGGAGCATCCAGGAGCACAAATCCAGCATCAAATTCATTTCCATGTGCTTGTATCTCACGTAACTCAGGATTGCTGTATTTTAGTGACTGTAGCAAATATTTTCTGAGCCAATCAATGCATGGATTGCTGCACAGTAGATTATTTAACTGTAAAAGAAAACATAAACCCTTTTATATATATATATATATATTTTTTTTTTTTTCCTTCTTTTTTGAACAGAAAGGAGCATTGTTTAGGGCCACTGAAAACGGGAGTTGAAAAGAATCAATTTTTGCCACACCAGTTGAACAGAAAAGACTGTGGAGATGCCAGGAGAAGGCTGGCCGTGGCTTAGCAAAGGTCTGGGTGTAGTTACAGTACCTTGAGGAGGAATTCAAGGTCTGTTCACAGGTTCAGCCAGAGTGGTGGTTTCCCAGGAGAACGAACCCCGCCTGATAGCTTACTTGACAGTGTGGTAATGGGCTGGTGCCTAAATTGTTGATGAATTTACATTTCATTGTATTTAACTTCTGTTGCCATCAATATAATATAATTTGGAGCAGTCTATACTGGTTATTTTATAGTACAGTTTAGTATACTTGATTTTTGGGATATAGAATCTATTTAAAATAGAAACCCAAGTGTGTGTTATACCATGCCAGTCCAATGGAGACTGTTTCCCATTCAGGTGTCAGTTCATAATGGATCTGGATGTTGCTTTATCTCTGTGACACACACATGTGCTTTGGTCCCGTGATCCATTTTCTTCTCCAGCTTTTTTCTTCTGTTGTGCACGTCTGCTTTTCCCACATCCTTGACTGGTTTGTGTGTGTGTAAAGCTCACTGTGTATTTGGCTTGGCAAACCTAAAGTGAAGTTAACCAACAGCTGAACTGGGAAAGAAAAGAAAACGGTATTTGGGAAGGAACTTTTCCAGTATAGGAGAAATCTGACAAGTAGTAATGTATGGTAAGCACAGCATTCTCTAATATTAAAATAGATATATAAAGAAAAATAGAAAAGAATAAAGAAATATGAGGGAGTTTATCGTTGGATCATTTTTTCTTTATAATTCAAAAACTTGGGTTTGTGAAACTATGCACCACACTGGGGCAGCAGTTAGCAAGCATAGGTTGCCTGAGCTCCAGCCTCGTGTCATGGGCGTTTTTCTTTTGGTGTTTGTGTGGAGACTGACAATTGATTTTGATGGGCCTTGTTTAACTGAACTGTTTGTTCAGTCTTCTGATTGGGGTTAAGCAGCAGTTGCTGACTGCTTGTGGATGAGAGGGAAAAAGATGGAAATAGAAATGTTACCAACTGATGATCCTATAAGCACGTTAATCTCTACTGCTCTGATGCACGATTTGAAGAGTATTGTGTGAATCTGCACACAGTTAATTAGCTGTGTCTATGAACTGGTGTCATTTTTACATTGCATGTCCCCTTCCTAACCATTCTCCCCATTTTTAGTTTTCTGATGTGAAAAAGGTGATTTTATCACTGTAATCTGCATTTAGGAAGGTGAGACCATCGAGGGCTTGTCCTGTATGATCCTAGTATGATCTCAGTGTCTCTCCAGAGAAACAGCTCTTCTCATCAAGCATTCACATATTCTGCTAATTTATAATGCATTATTTGCAGTTAAAAATATCACAGTCTGATTATTTTTTATGTTCTGTTTTTTTGTTTTGTTTTTTAATGTTAAAAAATATATATGTTGGAGCAAGGAAACTGAATTCCATGGAAACAAGTTCTGCCCTCAGTTTGTGCTTCTGCCAATATTTATACACAGATATCCTTCAAGCATTTCTCCTTTACGTTTTCAGGACCAGGAATTTACCAATAATGACAGTCTAATTCTGTGGAGTCAGAGATACAAACATTGCAGGCTACAGTTAGTTTGACTGATTTATTTTTTCCTCCCCCCGAGACTTACCTGCTTTAATAGTGACAGCTTAGAGGGCTTCTCTGCCATTTAATGTTCAGAGCAAATGAGGCAGCAATCTGGTAGATGTGTTCCAGGCTCTGTGGCTATCCAGAGGCTTCTTGCATTTCTCTTGTTCTTTATCAGGTCATAAACCTCACTGAGAAAGGGCCAGGATATTCACCAAGATCGCATTTTCTATTTCTTAAAGTAATATTTAAGGATTGCTTACATTCTGTTATCCTGACTGATAACGTATTCGAATATTTGAGATGAATTGTGAATTCTGATTGTTTTGGAACTGATTGTAATGGGGTAAAGGGGACTTTGTATTCCCAAAAAAAGAACTACAGCAAATTACAAATCCTCATTGTGTAGTTCATGTCTTAATGCCAGCAATGCTTCTATAGTATTATTTAAATTATTTGAATTTGGATTAGTAATTGCATGGAAAAAGTCAAAATCTCAAGTATTTTGCAACATGTGCTTTCTGATCTGAGCATGCCAAAAACAGGCTCATGAGTTTGCTGCTTAGGATCTGCATGTGAATTGAAAGAGTTCGTTATGTATTTAATGACTGATTCACCAGTGAGTCCTTATATATAAGGTAACTGTTATCCTCTGTAGGTTTAATGCAGTCATTTTGAATGTCGTGTTATAAATTCCATTAAGGTGATAATTATGTTATGATCTGTGGTAACTCCTTTCAGAAACTTCTTGCTTCTACCTGCTATTTTCTCAGCTTGTGAGTCGGGTTATGCAGTGGAAGTCAGGTAAAGGAGTGAAAATGAGCGAGAATCTGTATAGTAAGTGTAGCAATGTCTACTTGAAGAACTGGCCAACTGACTTTGCCCATCACAAGAGCCACAAAACTGAGTACTGAAAATGTTTAGTATCACAGAGAAACATCTAACTGGGAGCGCTAGCTTTTCCTTTCTAACCTCGAGAGTAGATGTGTTGTGCATAATACAAGTTTTAACTAGTCAAGCAGATCTATGTCTGTCCTTTTACAATAAGTGAAAGCGATAGATATTTTGGTGGCAAAAAATAAGAACCTTGCATCACTATTTGTAAATAAAGAAGGATTCTGGAAGGACATGAAATAAGCGTTGCTCTAAATATATTTTTATTGATCCCTCTGGAGTGCCTAAAGACTGGGAGACATTAAGTCACTAGTGCAGTGCCTCCGTGGCTAATAACATGCCCCATTCTAGGATGGAAAGCAAAACCTTAGCACTCTGCATTATCAGTATACAAATCTTAGTTCCATACAAAACAACACGTGATGAAGAGGGAGGCTTCCTTGTTGGGATGGGCTTTGCTGAGGCTGGTAGGAAAGGGTGAGACAGATTTCTGAAGGTTGGACAGACCTGTGAGAAAATGCAGTCATGCTTGACATATTCGCATCTGCTTCTGGTGCTTACTAATGCAGAGCTGGGAGCGTGTTGGGACGATGGACAAGTTCATACTTTGGCATATAAAGCTTGAACTTGAACATATATACTTGGTGTATGTGGCAAGGAGCTAGTAAAAAGTTTGACCTAATGGAACTGTGACATCTGGATGTGACTGTATGGATAAAAATGCAGTGCTAATGTGCAAGAAAAATAATGTGGTTGAAGTCCTTCTTGTCCTGGTAAGAGGTCCAACATATTTGTAATAAACCCGGATATTTTTCTGTATGGAACGTATTTTGATCTATCCGCCATCTGTTTGAGAAAACCCTTCTGTCAGGGTAGGTGTATTAAATAGGGTTTGGTCTCAAAATATTGGAATGTGTAGTGATTTTTCAGACTTAGTGCTGAAGAGGATATGGTGATTATATTGAGGTCACTACAGAATATGTTGGCTTTGGTAGGGTTGGTATTTTATCTGCAAATATACAACATAATTGGCTACTGGTAGGTGATGGAGTTAGTTCTAATAAAATCTGTAAATACTATATTACTCTATAAGTAAATGATGAAGATCTTGTAATAAATATAGTAAAACAGTTTTGTGGGTTTTTTATAATATATATTTATTTTTCTTTATAGAAGTAATTAGGGAGTGAATTTGAGTGCAGCTTTTCAGTCCACTAGCTGTATTTTGCCACTGGGAGTTTGTCTTCATATATTCTGTGTGTATATTACATAACCTGTGTGCATGAATGTTTGTTTTTAAATATATAAATAAAATACTGTATTTCCCACTCATCTGTTAACTGTGGATTAGGTGTGCATACCTGAACTACTCATGCAAATATTTTAAGTATTATAAAATACTTCCAGGCATTTTGTATAGCTTGCTACATGTCAACCTGCTTTATTTTATATGTGTTAAGACATTAAAAACTCTGTTATAGCTATGCTGAGAGAAAGCATTGGTAGTGAGTTGGCAAGAACCACGTGTTTCCGTTAGTGATAGCAAGGAGCCCTGTTGGATGTTGCTGCAGCTGACTTGAAGCATTTCACTCAGAGTTGCTCTCGAGGCTCCACTCATCACACTGGGAAACCTTTCATTATTTCCGTTCATGCTGAGCACAATCCTAGAATCGCCAAGGTTTGACAAGACCATCCAGTCCAACTGTCCATGTGTCACCAATAGTTCTCACTAAACCGTGTCCCTCAACACAATGTCAGAACGTTCCTTGAACACCTCCAGGGTCAGTGACCCTACCTTTCTTAGCTGCAGTTAAATTCCAAGAGCCCAGGTACTTTTTTTTCCTGCTTATATGTTTTGTTTTGTTTTACTACGAGAAGAAATGAGATACAAATGTCTCTGTACCTACAAATAGTATATAGCTGTTTAATTTTTTCCTGCATGAAGTTTTAAATGGTGGCCTACATCATGTCTGAACTATGAATCAGTATGAACAGCATTCTTATTTGTTTTCTTCTGAGTTTTATATATTGTAAGTGGATTGTGCATGAAGTTTCTGGGATTAATGCATTTTTTCAGGACGCAGTCGTTTAAAGGAGAGAAGGGTAGAGATTAACCAAGAAAAGAGGTACATGGATGGTTTCATTTCATTTTTAAAGCTATTGACTCGTGAAGTGAATGGTTTTGTTTTCCTAATCAGCCAATTAATTGTTTTCATTGTTTGGGTGGTGATTTACCAGCAGGAGGTGGGAAGTGCCAAATAATGAACATATCCTCACCGAAATGAGTTCCAAGCTGATTATTATTGAATATGGCTTTGAGTGAAGCCTTGTAAGGAGCTCCTGCCGCAGAATTCTCTGAGTGCTCTGGGGCTGGAAGATTCTGTGGAAATTTGAGATCTGCAGATAAATATTTCAAAGCAGCATTTAAATCAGTAGAAGACTATTCTTACTCCCATAGATTTCATTACTCCTTGGTGTCTCAGAAATGATTCCAAAACTCCAGCGAGTTTCTTCATGATTCTTTTATTTTTTTTCAGATGATCTTTACTGTTTATCTTTTTCTGAAAATGTCTGATATTTTTTCTTACTTCCTGAATTTTCCTGTGTTTTAGTGATGATGCCATCAGAAGTATGTTTTTGTAATGGATTTGGAAAAAGATGGAAGCTTACCACTCTGGAAGCTTATAGCCAGTGTTTGGAATTATAACACAGCTGTGGTTTTGATTGGTTCCCTTTAAAGAGGTATTTTTTCAGGAGGAATACTGAATGTTATGTTTTTTGGGAATCAGTGTCAGCCATTTTTCCATGTCTGACAAATACTTCCGGTACCTTGCTTCAGCAGTGCTTAGCCTTCCTTGGTGTACATGAGAGGAATCTTTGGTGTCCAGCTAGCAAAGAAACAGAAAGCGTACTTATTGTTTGAATGCCTAAGTCATCTTAAATAATGGCTATGCAGGAGGGAGGAAGGAGGAGAAAAGACACTAAAAATATCCAGAGGCAGTTTTTCGCTCTGAACTTCAGATGATCAGTTAAACATTCATGGATTGACCTCTGAGCAGCTCAAAACCAATTTCAGAATGGTTACCCGCATTTACTAAGCTTCTTTCAGTGTGCCTCAATCTTTTGTCCAGGAAGTGATTTTGACCTGCTCAGTCTTGTTTTGTGTCTGCGCTGATCGATGCTGACGTCATATTGATGTTGATAGGTACGTTTAGATGGTTGCAGTCGATTATTACAGCAGGGAATTGATGTGAATCACACAATGAACTGTGGATTATCTTACTTGCTACTGTTACGTTTCATTAAAGGACTCTGTATGATCTGAAATGCAGAAATATACTACCTTAGGTAAATGATAAGATTGTGATCTTTTTGGTGCTGGAATCTGCAGCCTTATTTATTCCAGTCACATAAACAGGCATTGCAGTGCTATATACTTCTGATTTTGAGTAGGATTCTATTACTGTAATGTTAGTAAGTTGGGCTTATCATTAAGTGAGAACTTATTTTAGGAATTGGTTGCCGGGAAGTACTTACTGAAGCCAAGTTAGTAGTTTTATACTATGAGTTTTGCCAAGGGTAGAATCAGCACTTAACTTTACAACTTCCAATTCATAAATTGACATGAGGTCCTTCATTCATTTTTTTAAATTATTATTTGAGGAAGTGTTTTGTGAACATCATTACTTCACTGCGTGTCTTTGAACCATGCTGCATGATGCAAACTTCAGGGCGTTTGAATATGTATGTGTTTTTAATGTAAACGGGAAATGTTACAGTATGTCTCCGTGATAAACATTGCTGTGACAGCCAAGCAGATATTAGCTTGTCTGAACTCACTAACAATCACAATTTAGAATAAGGCTGCAATAGAAAGCAACCCAGGGATATCTTGTGTTGTGTGGAGTCCTCGTGTTACAGAGAATCATCCTTGGTCTTTGTCACTGGAAAAGCTGCCCTGTTCTGATCTTCTGAGAGCAAACAAACCGTGCTGGGAATGGATCAGATTCAGCGGTGGAGAAACCAGGGTACCATAAATATTGCTTTCGAGAGCAGGTAGTTTTCTGAGGTCTATGAGATGTGGCAGTATTCTGCTTAGCAGATAAATTGCAGTGTAGCAGGAAGGATGCTACAATGAGTATTGATTTCTTTTGTGCATAGAACTCATTTTGCTACAGCTTGTGAATTGCTTTCATAAGCTGACAATCCATTAAGGATCACTTTGTGTGTCTCTTCCTTCATTATTGCTTCTTTTACTGCTTTCTGCTTTACTGCTTTTAAAACACACTGCTGACACAAAACTAAAATAGGTAAAGGAGAAACTCTAATGGTAGCAAAGCAATTTGGCTCTTGGTAAATTGCTTTATTGCAAAAAATATTTTACTAGGAAAGTCTACAAAGACGATTTCAAGGAGCTAAACATATGATATTAAAATTATTTTGTAGTAGGGTAACTCACCTAATGACTGTAATTTTTGTCATGAAATAGACCTTTTATTCTAAGATTATTTTCTAAGTCTGAACGCCTAAAATTGAAGTTTTTTGTGGATGTAATTTAGCCTTGTCCATTCTGCTTAGACAACCAGTGCCTCATATTCTGAGTATGTGCTGGCAATTCCCCCACAGACGGAATTAATGGTCATTTATGTTCACGTCCAGGGTTTCTTATGCATCTTCTGAGTAAACAGGGAAACGCTATATTTCTATATGTTAATTTGATGTTCTTTTCAAGGAAGTAGTCCAAATTCTGTGACACGATTACTTTAGTTAGTAATATGTTTTTTTTCTTTTTCAGCGAAACTTGGTACATTCCTAATCTCTTAATTGAACCGATTAGCCAAATTGCATTTGGCAACCTCTGCTCTAAGAAAGATAGAAATTAAGATCTCTAGATAAGGCTATTACTAGTAGGATAGTAAAATAAGAGGACAGCCATATTCCATTATAGAAGAGAGGTTATTATTTTGCTTACCAATGAAGGTTTTGCTTGTAACAACTTTCCACGTACCTTTCTTTTGTATCCTTTTCACATCATTTGGCTTAGTATTAGACTGCTCGTATCTTCTTACAAGACTCCTATTCGTCTCTTTCTCAGGGACAGCTATTGACCATATGCACAATGTTTTGGGATCTACCGATGGAAAGCTATACTGAAGAGAAAGACTGTATTTTAATGAAATGTTGTGCCCTTGAAAGGTGCTTCGTAAGATGTCCAGTTATACTGGCTGTTAAAATTGCATAGAATTAAAAAATCACCAAGGTTGGAAAAGATCTTCCAGTCCAACCATCCACCTGCCACCAATACCTCCCCACTAAATCATGTGCCTCCATACAACAACTAAATGTGTCTTGAACACATTTAGTTTTCTGCAGTTAGTAACCTAAGCAGGGTGGCTTCCACATTGCTGAACTTATTTTATTTGGATTTATTTTATTTTTCCTTTCACTTGGACGCTATTGTGGAGATCTGATTCATCCAAATTCTGTAGTTTCTGGCAGGTTCTGAGTTCAGCTGCCAGGAATTTTAGCTCTAGTTCCTGCCAGGACTTCTCTAGTAGACAGTGTCCTCATTAGTTGGATCTCCTGGCTCTCTCAGTGCAGCGATGCTTAGCTATTTCTATCCCCAGGCGACTCTAAATACATTACACAAAGTTATTTTATGTAAGTGATTGGCCAGACACTTGATAATGTCAAGTTTTTTTTTCTAATTCTGCTTCTTGAGATTTATGATTTTAGTATGAGATTACCAATAGTATTATCTTCCTAGTTTTATTTCCCATTGTCTACAATTAGTGGCCATGAGAAGCAATGGTTTACTCACTTTTTTTTTTTTTTGTTTGTTTAATGATAATGATCATTAAACATTTTTTGGAAACTCAGTGGTTTCTTTGGAAGAGTGTGGCAAGGATACAGAAGTAAAATGAATGGTTTTTTTACTTTAAAGCACTTGGTGCCAGCCAGTGTACTTCTTGCTTTTAGTTTCATTTCAAAAGGTTGAGAAACGACAAACTTCATCAGTTCCAAGGTGAGATCTTTCTGGAACAGACTTAAATCTGCTTTTCAAACTGTTATATAGAGGAATTTGGGGTTATTATCAGACATGCAACTGAAGAAATCAGCAATTTCCACCCACATGTAAAAACTTCATTTTAGTCAATTACTTTTATTGCTGATGTTTTCCCAACTTCTTCCTAGAACTCTCTTTTGTTGTAAAGTGTAGATTAAATGTTGTGTCTGCTGGACTATGGAAATGTATGGACTATGGAAATGGAAAGGAACCATCCTTTCTGGACCCATTGAAAACTTACTACATTTTTTAAAATACACAGAAGATGAGATGATCTCAGAAGCATCTCATTAGCTTTTTTTTTTCTTTTCTGTTTAGATTGACCTGACTTCATTGTTTGGATTTCACTTTTTGTTCTTCTTCTTCCTTTTTATGGGGAGGGTTTTTAATTTATTTTTTGGGGGGCTGTGGAGAGTTGGCTTTTATCGGTGTGTATTACAGCATTCACTTTTTTTTGTTTGTTTAGGGTCAAATCCTTGGCCATGTTCATGGAGCATCAAGAGACACAGAAATAAGAGGTTTGTGCCATTTCTGCATACTGTTCAGTGCCAGGGGGGCTGCAGGCACCTGCTCCATGCTAAGTTCCTGTGCCTGCAGACATCTTACAAAAATTAGTCTTGATCATTTATGATGGTTACTCAAGCAGTCAGGGAGGGACCTGGGATTAACATGGTTTGTAACTCTCTGGAAATTCTCTTTGAGAAGTATATGAAGGATTGTCATGAAAAACCCTCTCTTTCTCTCTCTTTCCCTGTCTTTGTCTTCACTCAACTCTAGACCCTCTGCTGTTTTACCCTGATGTGTTGGATAATGAGGACAGATGGGAACATGTGTTTTTCTTATTGCGTGTGTAATGCAGGGTGCTTACAAATCAGAAGATGTGTTGCGACTTGTGCACAGTCTCATTTTCCTGACCAAAACCTGGTTAGTTTTATACAGTCATCATTAAGAGCCTTGGTAGACAGTCTTCAAAATTATTTTTCTGCTATTATGTTATATATAACAGCATGTATTGCGTAAGTACAGGTTTATCTTCTGTAATGTTTTTGGCAGGGAAGGATTTGATGTGGCTTTGGAAAGGCCTGTCATCTCAGTAGTGCTATTGAAGGTTTTGCTGTGTGAACCAGGCAAACTGCTAAACGCTACCTTTCCTTCTAAAGGTATTAAATCTGTCATAGGTAGATTGAAATACTGGTTTTCCATTTGAAATATGGGAAGAGAGAGGTTAGGTGCATAGTAGAAAACTATTTTTAAAAAAGTTAAGAGCAAGCTCAAAATATGGGTTCAAAATTGGAATAGCAAGCATGCTTAGCATGCTAATAATGCTGAGCATAACTGTCTTGTATACCCATGTGAAAGTACTTTGCAAAGTGCTTGGGAAACTTCTCAGTCCGACTTAGTTTTACCCACATACTAGATAATAAGAAAAGTAAATGTTTTGTATTTCTTTATTCTGAGTAAAAGCTTTCTCCAAACAGAGAAAATAAGCCCTTTTCTGCACTCCTACAAGCAGTACCTGAAAGGCTGGTAGAGTAGTGGGGATAGCAAAGGGGAAAAAAAAAGTTTTATTTTCCTTCTAAGGGAAAAATTATTCAGTACTTTGTGCATATTTATCCTCTTAGCATTTCAGTGGTTAAAAAAAAAGTGTACCTTTTTGTGTTTTTTAGTAATGTTCTGTGTTTGCTTTTTTTCATGCTCATAGAAGAAACAATTTCAGTATTCAAAAGTGAATGTTGTTAGATGAGTTAAGCAGTACTTTTTGGTTTCTTCCAATGCCAGCATAGGCTTTTAGGCAGGTGGTTCAGGTAGTATTCCTTTATATCAGTGTGGTGACTTGCAGCACCTGGAAGGTATTCTTTTTGTCTTGCTGAAAATACATTTACTCAAGCCTGATTCTGCAGAACTGTTAAAAGTTCTGCTGTTGATCTCAGATGAACAAGATGCAGCTACAGTTATGCCTGAGATTTGTTCTTCCTTTGATTAAGCTATGGAGCAGGACAGTGTGGGCTGCTTTTAGAAAACTGACTGTGAAGTTGTTCACAGTGTAATACACAGGAAAGTGTATGTGGCCCTGGCTGTTTAGGTTCTTTGTTGTGTGCTTCACAGCTTGATAAGTATAAATTTGCAGTTAGAGATAACTTAGGTCAGTTGCTGTGCATTCACAATGTGTTAGTTTAGTAACTTTTCATTTTAGATAATTAAAAAATTCTCCTTGAACGTGCTTTCGTGGGTTTTCAGGAATTAAGTAAAAAGCATACATTAATAATGATGTATCTGGTATTTATTTATTCATAATGGATTTCAAAGCTGCTTTAAGTTTTGGAATGGCAACTTCTATTATCTCTGGCAAAAGAAAAATCACTGCTGACAGATACAAGGCAAATACTTGTAGTACCACATTTGGACTAAAAAGGCCTGCTTCTGCTTTTTAATTTTTTTTTAGTCATCATGAATAAATAAAATCATGAATGCGAGATGGACCTTTTTAAAATCCATTAGCATGATGTGAATTTACTTACTTCGCCTTGAACTCAAGTCTATATAGTGATAACTGACCTCCGTTTGTTGTTATACATTAGTTATTTTAAATACCCTGAAGCACAGGTTGTTGCTTTTAAGTGACAATATTTGAATGTGAACCATGTGTAATTAGGAAAAACTTGAAATAATTATAGAGAAAAAAATGAAAAGGACAAAGAAAATTTGGGGAAATATTACTACTACAGTAACCTCCAGAAACAACTTACTTAAAATAATTAACTGTCGTGACAACAGTAGCTTGGACTTATTTAACAGCAAAATGAAGAAATTGAAATAAATCTTACATTTTTGCGTTATTTATTGTGAAGTACTTTTCTTTCATTCTTAAGATCTTCCAAGTGTTTTAGAGCTACACTGCTAATTAAATCCCTTTTATTAACATGCCAGTTCAGTTTATAAGGTGATCTTGAAAGTTGGGGATTAAGAAAAATGGTTCTTTCAGAGTTATTTCCTCGTGATTTATCACAGCTTTGTCAATATGAAGAGGTAGGAGATAATACCTCCAGTGCTGATTTCATCACTTTCTATGATCCAAAAAGAGGTGGTAGTGGGAAACCATGTAGCCTGTGGATATAAAGGATACAGCACCAATCGATTAATACTAGCAGCCATTAGTGGCAATAGAAAAGTGATGTGAGGTGGGAAAAATCAGGATTGAAACCACAGATGTGGCTTGGGGGTAATTATAGGCTTAACAGAGTAGTATCAATAGCATCATCATAGCATCAATAATGCTATGGCAGTGAAAATACTTCTGGATTACAAGCTTATCAGGACTATAACAACAAAGAGACTAGTGGCAGCCTGTGCTCATCACTACTTCTGTGCATATGTGCATATGTATATAGATACTCATCAAATTATCAGAGCTGAATGCATCCAACAGACCCCAGAGGTGGGGTTGGTCTCCAGCGAGGCGGCCATTGTGTGTCCGACCTGCGCCTCACTGCCTGCTCAGCTCCCTCACTGCTGCCACCACTCCTCAACTTCGTACGAGGTGTTTTATGCTTTAGGATCCTCTCCTCCCCTGTAAACACTTACCAGATCATTAAGACATACGGTCAAGTTTGATTCTGATATCGTGTTTCCAGTGCCAGCTTTTCACATCGTTATTTTGTACAGGTGGGTGCTGTGTTACAGTAGCACTGAGTGAAGACACGTACAAATGTTTAACAGCCCAGCAAGGTCTGGGGGCACTTATGGCTGCTTCAGTAAGATTTTTCTCTTAAAAAGCTGCTTGATTTCTGTGGCTTCCCTTAACCTGAATGCAGGAGGTCTGGATTCATCTTCTGAACCTCACCTCGACCTTGAACGGCAAAGTTTAAAAACAAAAATACCAACAAAACAAACTAGACGTGAACACAATTAATAGCTGACAGAAGTCCTGGAATATGAATCCCGACTTCAGTTATCTGTGGTACAGAAAGGAAGAGAGACATTTTCTTTCAAATATTTTTGTTTTGTCTTACGTGTTTGGGAAAGCCAAGTCTGTTAACTTAAGGATTTAGTTCAGTAAGTCCTATGTGCAGTGTGCAGCAAGCTTCATACTGCAAACTTAACTTCCTAGTTAAAAGAGGCTGTCTTTTTTTTCTTTTCCCAAAATATTAAATATTGAATAAGAAGGTAGAAAGCTCTAGTGCTATTTTTTGCTCAACCAGAAGACTTATCTGAAGGGCATGTTCTGTCACTTTCCACATTTGGAGCATCTGTCGCAAAAAAAATGTCTATGATTGCACATAAATATATACTGATAAGTAAGAAGCGTTTTTTCCCCTGTAATCATTTTTATTTCAAAGCATTCAAAAATGAATTACAAAGTAAGAACAAATGTGCTCAATTCATCTTTTAAAAAATGACTTAAATTATACGCATCCAAAGAAGATGGTTTCTGATTGATGAGCTGCAATACAGACAGCTGTCATTGGTTTGGTTTTAAATTTATTTTCATAGCGTTGCAGCACTAAATTTATCCTGGAGAAAATACCCTTGGTGTGCGGGCTGTCAGGCTGAGGCTGAGGAGGCGGCTCCATTTCAGTGACCTCTTTATTCTCTGTTCCTTCTGCAGCTCTCTGCAGTGGCCAGATTTCTTGCCTCAGGCCAGAGGTGCCATTTATCCTGCTTTTTGCAAATAGTTGTCATCTTTTTGTGCTGGAGGCCCGCTCTCCTCTGGCAGGCTTTTCCTTGCTGCAGAGCTGCTTGGCAGAAGCCATGTCCCTGGCTGTCCCAACGCATGGATATGTCCCCTCACCTTTGTGGTGGAGGTGATGCACGGGGATGGATTGGCTCTTGGTGGCCAGATAACTGTTGCAGAAGTAGTGTTTCTTTGGATTATAAAAAAAAACAGAAGTTAATTTAATTTAACAAATAACACGTTGGCTTTGAGCAAAGGGTAGAACTGAGGAAAACTCATAGATATTATGTTCTCCCAGACAAGGGAGAAACTGGAAATTTCACTGCTTCCTCTTTCTCCAAATGATTTTCTTTTAACACAGCTGTGACGAGACGTTTGTGTCGGGGCAGTATTTTTATGTTTTCAAAATATAAATGGAGCTGCAGAACAACACTAAAATGCTTTGTATTGAGCTATGCTTCCCCCTCAGGTGTGTTTTCGACAGTCAGAGTAGCATGTCCAGGTGATCTAATTTCCACATAAGTAAACTACTTTTCCAGTAATGTATTCAGGCCTGCAACTCCCCTGCATGTAATTCAACTAAAATGTTGTAAAACTAAAAAAGTGAATTGAGTTCTTAATGGAAGTACTCTTACTCCTGTGAGACCCAACCCCCGCAAAAGGAAAAGAATGAAAGGTGTTGGAAGGCAGAAGGATGCTTTTCAATGTTTTGTTAAGTTTCGTAATAATGAAATGCTTTAATTCTTTTTGTGGTATTCATTTCTAGTACAAAGTAAAAGCAGATAAAATTTGAATTTTAAGAATGATTGGACGGATATTACGGAGTTCATTTTCTGTCAGGAGACTCAGTCTGATGGGAAAGATGCTAATAGCTCTCTTAAGAGTGAATCTGGATTGCACTCAACTATTCCATATGTGCTTTGGTTTCTATTTTGCCAAATCAGTTTTGCGGGGTTTTTTGTTTAGTTTTGTTTTTAATTCATTGTTTTAAAAAGCAAATACCTCACTTATATGGGAATAAAGATATTTAAAAAAAAAAGATATAAACAACAGGTTGTTGGAGAGCCTTGTACAAGCTGTCTGGATAATTTACTGAAGAAGTTTGTTGTTTTTTTTTTTACAGATTATTTTAGAGGTGACAGCATCCTACCTATCAATAATGAGCTGCCTCCCCAAAATGTGTTTATGTTCTAATGAAACAAGCTCAAAATAGTAATTAGTAAATTATGAAGCTGTTTTTTCATCATTTTAATCTGTGTAATTTTGTTTTCAGTTAGACACTCCCTGCTTATTTTGGGGTTG
The DNA here is from genome assembly GCF_019238085.1 of Lagopus leucura. Classification (NCBI taxonomy): domain Eukaryota; kingdom Metazoa; phylum Chordata; class Aves; order Galliformes; family Phasianidae; genus Lagopus; species Lagopus leucura. The sequence goes on along the minus strand of NW_024962267.1, from coordinate 16,138,070 downwards.
TTCTGTTCCGCTTGAGATAATCATCCTATAATGTCTAATTCAATGCAGTGATCAATTCAATCACAGATTAGTGTAGCATTCAGCAGTAATAATAAATATCCCCCAAATTGCACGTACCCGAAGCAGTTTTTAATTCTACCACAAATTAGACTGAATGTTTTACACGTTTGCATGACTTGTTTGCTGTCTCATGGTCAAACCAAGATAATGAGATCTAAGCACCAGGATTTAAACCCCAGCACAAATAACATGATGTTTCTAAATGCTGTAAGACTGGCTTACTTTAACATACGCAGTTCTTTCAAATTTTACAACTTCCATCCCTGATAAATGAGAATTAAAAATATGAATAGGGCTCTTCAGAATAGAAAGCACGCTTCATTTATTGTACTGGGTTAAGTCTTTTGGAAGGGATTACTTTCTCACTGGAACACTGCGCTCAGCACTCTTATGGCTCAGGCATCTGTCACTCAAACAGATGTCACCCCATCAACTTGAAAATAGAACTTCTTTTCCATTTTGTGTGGCTTAGTGAAGTTTTCAGGTTGAAGTACTTGGTGACATTTGTTTAAGTGACAGATGTTCATGTCTAATAGCCCTCAGTGGGGAGATGACCTTGTTTTCTTAGTGAGAGTTCTGCATCAAGTACTGTAATTATATGCATGTGGCAAATATGGGCCTTTATGAAGCAATAAATTCATATGCAAGATTTTACACTTGAAATTGCAGTGTGTATGTTATGGAGGGGCTTGGGAAAAGATAGCAATTTTTCTATTCTTAATTCTAACCTGTCCTGAACAGAGTAAGATTAACACAATGAACTCTAGATTTAAAAAAACCAATGGAGTATGAGTGCTGTCACTCACTGGTATCACAGGCCCAGGGCTCAGGTAAGCCTGTTCCTTTCTCCTGGACAATCTGGAGATTATCAGCCCTGTCTGGAGGATTCATTGGTTGAGGAACACCAAGCATATTTCTCTCCTTTCTGATGTGCTCCCTTGTGCCACTTGTATTGGAACTGCTCCTTTGGGCTCACTGCTGTTTCCTTTCCTCCTTGAAGATATAAGCTTTCATTTGGATATAAATTGGTCTAACATAGTCAATGTGGGTCTTTGGCTCTTAGTTTCTCTGATTAAATCGTGGTAGAGGGAATCTTGAGTGACACTGTGCTAATGTGTGCCAGAAAGATTGTCATTGACAGTGTTGTCAACATAGAAAAAGAAATACAATTTTTATTTTATAAAGAAGGAAGGCAAGTGTTTCTCTAGGAATATGCTTGTGGTTATGTAAATATGTACAAATTATGGTGGCAGTGACTTCAAAGGTTGCAATTTACAATGGCTAAAAATTAAAACCAAGATTTATACATCTGTGTTTGGGTCTGCAGATAACCAGCAAACTGGAATTAACCGAATTGTCTGAGATAGGAGGTGGGTTAACATATTTGCATTAAACACCGCAGTGATGCCATTGAGGATATTTATGATACTCTCACCATGCCCAGTTTACATTGCGTGCACCAGGTAGGTCCTAAAGGCATAAAAGGGAGGATGAGAAGAAAATGTAGTGTAGTTATTGAATAGTATCATTCCAAAGCAGTGATTTATCAGAAGTCTTCCATTAATGTACATCTTCTGTGCTGCTGATTTCTGCTTATGCATTATTCTAAACATGGAGACATGACAATTTGTTGTTTCTAGGACAGCCGCTCTTCTAGTGTTTCCTTGTATTTGATTACTGTGATGACTTCTCTACGTAAAATCTTGTCATAACTTAAATTCTTAAAGTTATTTTATTTTTAATTAACTTAAAGTTAGAAGCCTTAAAGCATTAGAACATTTTCATGTGAATATTTTGTCTGTGTATGTATTTATGTCACATTAGCAAGTCAGTTATCATAAGCAGAATTTCATCATTTTTAGTAAAACATCTTACAGGTTTCCCTGCTTAGTTTGGGTTCTTGGATTATGGATGTATGGGAGTTTATTGCTGAGTCCAGCAGAGTCTGCTTAAGAGCAAGAGGAAGATTGTGTTCCTCACAGCCTTGGGCTCTTCACTGGTTGCGGTAGAGGTCTGTAAGTGTGGGTACTCCTTTGATTTAATTAGCTATAATTTAGGATATAGTGCTGCTCTAACATCTTCTGTTAGGTTAAATACATGTTTAGTAATTAAGGGAAGAACAGAATTGTGAAGAACCAGAAAGAGCTAATCTAAGTACTAACATAAATAGTAAATTTTGACCTGACTCTGATCGATAAATGGTCAACCTTGTGTTTCTTAGCATTTCTTTTGGATTTCACACATTTAAATAGGAAGGAATGTCTAGATTCTATCATATTCTAAGGTATTTGCAAGCTGTTTTTCAAGGCACGTGACTGAGTGGGGCCCAGAGAGCTTGTACTGCCAGTCAGCTTCTGGAAATGTTAAGTACCAACATGGAAATGCTGATAGGGGTTATAGTGAGACAGCTCACAGAAATAAGTTAAGTATAGAGTATGTATCTTGGAGGTTTCATAGTGGCTTTTGGTTTTTCTTAATAAAACATATGCTTGAAATATTTGAATACATAGGGTTTTTTTTGTTCTTCACTTACGGAGTTCAGGTTGACTTTTGGTTATTCACTGTAAATATTTGGAAACAGTAAGCATACAGGAAAGTCTAGTGAATTGGATATACTTAGAAATATATCAGGATGTTGTAGAGAGTAAGAATATATTCCAATGCATACCATGCATTTGTCAGCCAAAACAAGGAGCAATGACTGAAATGATTCTGCTTGTAAGAAATAGCAGTTAGTACCCCATTAGCATTACCTTGGATGAGTAGCTCTGATTTCTTAAGAATAAACCAGGAAATATTATATATATCATATCACAACGACACTTGTGTCAGTAACAGAAGTTTCGTATAGTTTATTGCCAGAGAAAGTACTGGTGGCTTTCTTCTTAAATAGCTTGTGGCTGCAGTCTGTTGTACTCCTGCCGCTGCTCCTTTTTAATATAAAGCACAGGGAATCCATCGGAAAGGATGAGAGGTTTTTCCCAAACACCTTGTACCTTTCAATGGACAAAAAATGGGGAAATTATTTCTTTGTTCCTACGTTGAATTCATTTGGGTGCTCATTTGCAGAAGTGAAGTTTTGTGTGTCAATCAGTGACCACGGGTGGATCTTGGGAGGGGGAAATTCTTCTTTGCTGGCACTGAAGAACTGAAATTTGAGAATAAAAGTTCTCGTGGCCTTAGTTTCTCAAAATGGATCTCTTTTCCATCAAATATTTGTATTCGGATTATTTTCAAATATTTGTGTGTGGGTTGTTTTCAAGTGTTACTTCATGTCTTTTGGGAAGATGCCATTTGTTCACTGTCATTTTTCATTTCTTCTTATTTTCTCTAATAGAGTTTGACTTCTCCAATTTGTCTCCCCTCCCCCAGCTATTACCAGCTGTGAAAAGTAATTTTTTCAGCAGCCCTATGTGGCTTTTGGCAGACCTTTTGTACACTCAGTATGTACGGGGTCCTGAGGGGATTGCTTCTACATCTGTCAAGGGATTGTGCTCCTCATGGCATACATGAGTATTTATCTGTTGGGACTTTTCAGGGCTTTTGTTTTGTTTTGGTTTGTTTTTTGAGTAGCAAATCTTCCAGACTTAAGTTATGGTTTTCTGAAGCTGTGTTTGGGTCTTTAGCAGTATCAAAGCCAGGCAGAGGAAGCTGCTGTTTGACTCAGCCCACCAAAGCCCTCTGCATGCGGTTGCAAAGTTACTGGTCCCAGCTGCTTTAGTGCATCAGCTAAATCCAGCTTCAGAGATTGAAACAAGTTATTTGAAAATAATGTCATGTAACACAGAAATTCAGGCTACAAAGAGCAGGGCATCTCGTTTAGCTTTCTACCATATTGCTTTCAAGATAGTGGGTCTCAGATCATCCTGTTTACCATGTGCGTGAGCAGCTCTGTGGCGTTCTTCAGTTGGGGTGGATCCCCCACAGCAAGAAGCAGAGCGTAAAACTAGGTTCTTGCCTTTTTGCTGCCAGTGAATCCCATCCCCTTTTCTGAAGCACTTCAAGTCGTGTTGCCTGCTCAAGGTAACCTGGTAATAGGTACAGTTGGATCTCATGGGTTAGATACAGCATTTAAAATCATCCTCTAATGTTTTGCCAGACAGTTTCAGTCTAGCACGTGGCTGCTAGCAAGTCTCTTAATGGAGTGATGGACAGGGGCTGAGCTTGAAGAGCCCTGCCTGAGTGCATGTAACAAAAACCTCTTCTCTGTCATTCTCTGCTCAAGGGCTCAAATCATCCCATGTCGCTATTAAATCCCGTTCTGTTAAAAACCTCTGTGCAGGAATGGGGAATGCAGATTAGGATAATTATGAATGATGAGTCCTCTGTCCACTCGCTTCCTCTGCAGGAAGAAATTATCCCCTGCTTAAGTTCAAGTGAGTCAACTGCTCTGCATCGTAGCACGCTGTTAATCTTCAAGCTTCTGAAAGTGTCCTTATGTGCCTTCATATTTCCATCATCTTTAGGCTGCTCACATTGCTTAAAAAAAAAATCAAACACTTGCAGATCTTTCATGTTAAAGCTTGGGGAAAAAAAAAAATAGGCCTGTAGTAGGTGGCCTGTGAAATAAATATTTACTGAGGGTTGATTCATCTTAAGACAGTGTGAGTGCTACTTTGAAATGTAGTGTTTGCGTATGAGAATATTATGGTTTTTCCACAGATGATTTTACTGATGCACGACCCTTTCTTCTTTAAAATAATATATTTTTTTTTGCCTGTCCAATTCCCGTTTGTTTTGCAGCTCATGGAGCAGAGCTTTATCTGATACTTAATATTTATATAAGTAGCTTACTGCAAGCTATTAGGTCAAATAGCACTTAGTGTATTAGAAATTTTGTTGTCCTTCTTTAGTCATTTGGTATGTATTGTTATTTTTATTTTTTTTAATCTGCTGGATTAAGAGAACAGATTGTGGCTATATGCTGTATGCAGCCCGGCCGGGGCAGCCAGAATGCAGAGGCTGGCTCTGATGTGAAGCTGTAGTGTGAAGTGTTACAAGGCTAGGGCCTTCCTCCTGGTGCTGCTCTGCACTGAGGTGTGCCTGCTTTGGGCAGGACGTGAACTGGGCTTGTGTGGTTTGTTCCCTTGTGTCTGAGGGCTTCTGCTGTGTGGTGATGGCAATGGGCTCCAGCAAGGTGCTGTAAATTTCTCCTGGTGTACTTGCTGTTTTGTTCGTCTTCCTTCCAAACAAGAATAAATGCATCATATTGCAATATGCCTTTTTTTTTTTTTTTTCCAGCATACATAAAGCACATAATTTAAATTCTAAGTAAGTTATTTCTGTAAACAGGCATAATTGCAGAAACTTATGGTTGGTTAGATGCTTAGAGCCTTTTGTTCGCCTTCATTGTCTTTTGCCAAATTTCTTTTTGGTGCATTGAATTGAAGAACGCTGGTAAAATTTGTGCTGGGGCCACGTTTAGTGTGATATCAAAGTGCTTTGGCAGATGGCAGAACAGTTATCAGGTAGGGCTGCAAACACTGCAGCATACTGCAGGGCCACGGTGTTAAGAGCAGGCAGCTTTTGGGGTGCATCTCCTTCATACGTGGCTTTGAGCATCCCAGAACCTTTTTGCTCAACATTTCCGTGATTCAATAGTTAAACAGCAAACAGATCATCTGTGATGGAGGAGGATTAAAGGAGTTAACGGCTATATTTGCTTTCAGAAGCATGTGTGCCTTCTATCAAAATGAATTAGTCTCTCAGGCTTCTGAGGAGAGCATTAGGCCTAACATCTTCTTAATATATTCTAAAGCTGTGTGTCTGAGAGAAGCGAATTAAAGGATTTAAAATTTCTAATTACTTCAGATGTAATTAATTTCCTCTTTTTCAAAACTAAGTTGGATAGGAAAATGTAGTTTTAAAAGGCAGACAGCAAAGGAGAGCAGTGGTTACACAGCGAGAACTGCTGCAAAGCACTGAATTAATGATTTGATTCTGTGCATGGCCATCAGTCATAGCGGGGACTTTACAGATACCAACTCAGCACTTCATTTCTTTGTGAGAAGCATCTTGTCTTTCACTGTGGTGATGCTGGCGGCGTCCTCAGGACAAGCACCATGTGTTGCAGAGCGCTGTAGCCTCGCAGAAGATACCTGGAGAGGTCCCTGCCAGCTGCCAGCTCACGCCTGCCTGCTCACAGGAATCTGTTCAGCCCTGCTGCCTGTGCAGGGAGCTGAAGCTACCCAGCAGAAATAATTCATGACACTGCAACCAAGCCGGGAAGAGTTATTCAGAGTTGCCCTTTCTGTAAGTTTATAGCTTGTGACATATGACAGGGGTTTTGTGGCAGCCCTCGAGATTTATCAGCAGTATCTCATCTCTCCTGTATATCTGGCAATAAATTCAGAGAACTCGCAGACTTGTGTCTATGGTGCTGGCACCAAATGTCACTTTTTACTGAGTTTCCCAAAGATCTGTTGAACTACTCACAATTCAGCGATGAACCCACTGACCAATCACCTCTGCTTTCACCAATTTAAAGCATGCTAAAACTAATGGACGTAAATTTTCTAAGAGATGTTGCCTTGAGATAGTCCTGAACCGTGGCCAATTTTGTCTTCTGGCTGTACAGCAGAGCAGTGCTGAGGAAGGGCTGGAAGGTCTTTGATTCTGCGCTCTGATACTGCAGTGGTGATTATAGAATCATAGAATCACAAGGTTGGAAACCACCTATAAGATCATCTAGTCCAACTGTCTCCTCATCACCATTGCCACCACAAGCACTAAGCCATGTCATGCAGCACGTCGTCCAGACGCCTCTTGAAGACCTAATTGAAGACCTGTCTGCAGGAATGTCTTCTGTCGCTCAGTGTTTCATTTTTGGAGAACGGAAGGGTGAAAAAAATGTGATTGACAGGAACCAGCCATTCTGTTATCAAATTTTAGAGCAGTAACAACGTAAAAACCAAGTCTACATATGAAGTTTTCTGCCTTGGTACGTTGAAAGAACGTGCTCAAATGAAACCGTAGGCTGTAAAGGCTAATTGCTCGCCCATTCGCCTATTTTTGTGCTGAGAGAATTAACTCTACTTGATTAGACTGCAAGCGGAGCTCAACAGAATCAGATTTGCAGCACAGCCTTCACCATCATCCAGAAGTACAAAAGCCTCTTTATTTCTACTACTCTGGATGTGCGAGCAAATCCATGCTGATCGCAGAAGAGATTTCCTGACAAAGCTAGGTCCTTTTTATCAGCAGCATCTTATGCTGTTAGCCCCATCTGTTGGAGAAGTTCTCTGCTTTCGAGATAAGGCAGATAAACCTGAAGCATTGACAGTACCTTGCAGCCAGGTTCAAACTGGAGGTGGCGTCAGAACTCTCTGTGTATCAAGCTCAGGTGTTGTCTGAGGCTTGGGAGCCTTCTGCACATGGAGAGGCGCTGCTTCCAACCTTGCTCAGGTGCAGCTTTGAGGCAGAGCTGCCATCAGTCATGTTAGTGGATAATTCTAAGAGTGAGGCTTTGCAAAACTGTGAATAAAAGAAAAATAATGGAACGTGTTGGGGAAACTTGACGTTAGTTTGCAGCCAGCTTTCACTGAGATAGTGTGCTCTTTTTGTGAACACATCAGTGAACTGATGTGTTTACCTGACATTCACCTAGGTTCACGTGTACAAAAATAAAATATCAGGAATGACAGGGTTTTTCTTGCTCCACCATCATTCTTTTGGGGATATAACTTATCCCAGAGGAAGTGTTCAGATGTACAGAAACAGAGGGGAGTTCTGTGCTACAATTTTTTTCTCCCCAGTGTGTTCAGACCTTGCTTCTTACCAATGACTTTCTTCCTTTCAAATAATCTGATTCATTTTTATGCTGCTGCCCACAGCTGACGGAAACAAGTTTTTCAGAAACCACAAGTCACTGAAATAAAGTGAGGGTAATCTCCAGTGTTTTCATAGAGCACGGTGTAAGTGATGGTGTTTATAATCTGCTTCCAGAAAAATAGAGCTAAAGCTGTAAAGGATTGAGGATAAAAGTATAAAATACAAAACTAATAAATATTGCATAAGGCTTTATTCTTTGCAATATTACATTGCAATCTCAACTCACTATGGCCAAATGGTAATAGGGTACTTTCTTGCCTCTACAAATCTATACTTGAAAGCATTTTCTTGTGCAGCATGAGATGGTAAAATAATTGTCACAGCTGTTTTAGTCTGTAGAATCTTCAGTATAAATAATGGCTCCTCAGCACCTTGAGAGAGGTTCTGGGAGGCAGGATACCATATGGTGTGTTTGGCACACCCAAGGGACAGGATGCCATTCAGAGACACCTAGATAGGCTCCAGCAGAGGGCCAGGGTCATGAAGTTCATTGAATTCAAGTGCAGGCTCGTGCACCTGGGTTGTGGCAAGCCCTGCTGTATGTACAAGGTGGGGGATGTAAAGGCAGAGCATGGCTCTGCTGAGTAGGACTTGGTGAATAGCAAGCTGGATGTGAGCCAGCAGTGTGCCTGGGTTGCTTTGAGGTGTTGGATGCCCTGTCCTTGGAGACATTCAAGGTCAGTCTGGACAAAGCTGTGAGCATTCTGATCTGGTTCTAAATGTCCCTGTTCATTGTAGAGGACTTGGATTAGATGGCCTTTGAGGGTCCTTTCCAACTTAAAGGATTCCATGAATCTGTGATCCTGGCCAGGAGGTTGCGGTGCTTCCTCTGTTCACGGAGTGGGAACTCATTTTGGAATAAGAAATGGCTTTGTTCAAGTGAAGGACCTGGAATCTACTTTATTCTTAATTAGCTTAGGGCTACAGTGCTTTGCTCTGCAGATAACTATTTTTCACTACAGTTATGAGGAATAGGATTAATTTAGCTTACTCTTGCAGACGGAAAAGAGGCACAGAAATGAAGCCCCAAAGAAAAGCTGTACACCATCCTGAATAGCTTTCCAGACACTAGTTTCCAGGTGCAGTCTCATTTGTTATTGATTACCTATGGTTCCTATAGCTGCTGATCCTATAACTGGATGGGTTCCTGAGGTCAGAGTCCCAAAGAGCCAGAGAAGTGCACATGTGATTTGTAACGGATCCCTGGGATGGCTCCCATTCGTTCTTCTCTGTGCAGAGAAAGCTTTTGTTGCTTATAGCAGCAGGATAAAATGATTCCAAAGTGATACGTCTTAGGAAAGAAACCTTAGTCACTGAAAAAGCAGTCCTTGTGAGCCTTGTGAGGTATGTGGTGGACTAGTTAAGATGAAGCAGAAGAATTAGAAACGTCTGTTATGTAAAATCAATCTTTTGTGATTGAGAAATAAAAACGAAATCCAGTGAAGTTGTAACCTTACTTTAAGGGCTGCTGTATAACTTGCCGTGTTTGATTGGTTGGAGAATCAGGTGCTATGATGTTGTAGTGAGAAGAAGGTGAACTGTATATCATAGTGGAAAGTGGTGAAAGGAGAGAGGGTTGTGGCAGCTTGCATCTGGGAATCTTCCTTCTGGGACAAACTCTGTAGGGCTCTAGTGCAACACAAAACAACCTCCTGGGTGATGCGGAATAGCTTTAAGTGCTTGAAGCTGCTATTTCTCAGGGAACTGTTCCAAGCGATCCACAGCAGCCAGGGGAGAAACTGCTAACTGTGCACTTTACCTTGGGAAGTCGACAGTGAGCCAAATGCTAAGTGCCTGAAATACCCAGAGGTAAATAAGACTTGATAGAGGATGGCTCAAGCATCGGTGTATATCGCATCTTGATCGTTTTAGGTATGACTGGGATATGAAGCCGTGGATGTTTGCAGTAAAGCGAAACTTCCAGATGACTTCATGTCTGAAAGGTGGGCAGCCAGTCATTTTTTGTGTTTATTTATTTATTGCTTCTTTTAATAACTGGGAGAATGCTAGATTCAGATAGATTTCAAGGAAAGCGTCAGATGTCAGAATCTGCTCATCAGAGGATTTTGTATTGTTAGCCACTTGATAAATTCAGTTTCTGAATGGAATAACATTCACAGTATGGTGTAGAAGGACGTAGAATATAGGAAAAAGTATGACTCTATTGAACATATTTTTAGTACTTTTAGTTTATTTTGTAAAGATATTGGCTATGGCTGAACATACAACAGTGCTTAATTACTCTGGCTGCCTTCTGATTAATTATTAGTGTGAATTGGAAAGTTTGCCACGGGTACTATTTTGTGTAATGCTGTATTATATCAATAACATTATTAACATTCTCAGAGTTGCTGAAAGACTTAGATGCAAAGTTTTTATGCTCTTTAGAAAAAGGGTAATTAATTTCTTTGTGCTCAATGAAATAAGGACATCTGCAAATTATAGTTCTGGTGTATAATTACATGTTTTGAGTAGAGCAATGAATGGTAGTAGAAATACAAACTATGCGTGGTGATATACATATCATCCGAGTCCTGCAAAATAAGTAGATATTTGTTACTGCAGTTTCAGTTGCTTGTAATTGAGCTACTTCTATTTGAGCTTTTCTGATTTCTTTTTGTAGCTTAAAGTGAAATCTGGATAGGGAAAAAGAGTAAACAACCTTGGAGTGACTGAGGGAGTGACTGAGACTTTGCTGTTCATCTCTTACATGGCTTACTAAAGTTTGCAAGTGTTAATCAAAATCACTGGTGATGTTTAAAAACTAAGACTTACCCAAGTTCTTCACACTAACTGTTTACCCCCTTTCACATCTGGAAGGCTAACCACTTCATGAACACCTCAGGTGGGTTGCTTTGACCGAAAAGGCTGAAGGAAGTCCTACCTTGCTGAGTGTTTCACCTCCATAAAGATGAGCTGATCTCAACAAGACTTCTTGTGGCAGTTATATACAAAAGATGAAATCTGTAAAGAAGGCATTAGTTAAATATGAAAATTGTATTTCTTACTGTCATTCAGCTGGATGTGCCATAAGGCCCTATGAGAACGAAGGAGTATTTTTCTCTTTTCCATGTTAAGTAGAGCAGTATGAAGCATTGCAGTTCCTGTGTGGAAATGCCTGGCGTGATTTGGATTTGCACAAGTGACCTTCCATCTCCCAGAAGGACTTATTACCAAAAGGTTTCATGCTCATCTATGTCCTTGAAAAGCAAAATTTCAAGTGCTATTGCATACAGCATCTGTGGTAGCTTTTAGGTGTTACAGTGTTTGTAAGCTTGGGTTTTCTGTGGCAGTTTAATTACAGAACGGTCTGACAGAATCATAAAATGATGATGTTGATTGGTTTATATCGCTTAAAATACCCATGGAAAATGATTCAGGAGAAGATGATTAATTGCAAAATTACAATGAAAAATCTTAAGATTTTATTGCACTGCGCACAATTCAAAATGCTTCCATGGTGTTGCCATATACACAGCACTCTTAAGGATGCTGTGTGGTAGTGTTTGTCAGTGGAACTGAGTGGATGCAAGGCGGCTGTGTGTGGAAGGACTCAGCAATGTTAAAAAAAAAAAGAAAAAAAAAAGAAAAAAAAAAAGCCTATTTTTGAATTCGGTAAATTTGAAGTCAGAACACAAGACTTCACTTGAATTATTTATCACGTGGAGCTGCTAGACAGTGTGCTTTAGAAGTAAGTGATAAGACAGAACAAAAATGAATGCTGTGCTTCCTTGTCTGCACATCTGCATTTCTAAAGATTAGGCAGAACTCAGAGTAAAGATGGCTTCATTCTTTGAGGACTCCTTCTCTTCATCTACATAATATTTCCAAAGCTGGTATCCATGGCAATTTGCAGTGATGATTTGGGAGCTAGGCTTGAAAACATTTATTCCTCTTCTAACATATTTTGTAACATTACTTTCTGAGTTGATTCGTAGAGGTAAATTGTTGCAAACAGTGTATTTAAAATCCTTTTTCTTCCCCTGTGAATTTGGTTGGGTTTCTGTAACCACCCTGATATCCACATAGTGCTGGGTATGTCCAAATGCCTTTTATAGCTTAGAATAAAGCATGAATGGGTTCCAGGTGGACTATAATGGCTAAGGATGGTGATGGTGATCACTGTAGTGATCTTCCAGGAGCTAAAAGTTTGATGTTAAAAAAATAAATAAATAAATTACTAATAACAGTATTTAAAGTTCTGGTCATCTTTAAGCTCAAGTATAATAAATCTGATTGGGGACGGGGGGGGTGATGCAGGGAAATTACTTTGAGATGCAATTTGAATTTTAGAAACCTTTGAGCTACAAAACCAAGGTCTATAATTTAGTAAGCTATTACTTCCTAAAGACAATCTTTTCTTAAAAAGCAGTTTATCTGTCTTTTCCTCGGTGCTTTTAAAAGCTTAAGTGCTGTTCTGCATTTCTGAGCGCTTTAGCCCAGATCAACAAGATTTACTTTGATCGATAGGTGTACATTTCCGTGAAGTTATGTCTATTTTCTGTCGGAGTTTCACTGGATCCAGGCAGCACGAGGTGCACGTCTCTCTCTTACCATTATTATTCTCTTGGCCGCAGACATACTGTTTGTTTTATCTCCCTTTTCTTCTATTTCTAACTTCCTTTAGGAGCTGATCTTAAAATGCAACGGTTGGAGGGAAATAAACAAATAATCTTGGCTTAGCTTGTTAACTTGATTATTTGACGTAAAACCTACTGAAAATATAAAGAAAATTGGGATTCATACCTTGGTTATTGCATTTGGTACTTTTAATGTGCATTAAACATTTTATAGTCAATTTAATGTTATTTCAAGCTCTTAGTGGAGTTGTATTTCAGTCTAAACTTGATCAACAACCTTAACGGTGAAATCTGTGGGCACAGTAGAAGGAAGAGTAATTCAAGAATGCAATAGATGATGGTACGTTGGCATTTCTAACTCTTTGAAATTGTTTTGATGCACTTGGAACTTGCTCCAAAAGGAATATGTTCACCTTCTATATTGTGAAATACGTTTTATGGAGGAACTTACAAATGTAATTTCAGAAAATCTTCAGTTTTAATCCTTCCACCAAATCTAGTAAGACAAGGCTTTGCCTCCTATCCAAAGAATTTAATACTCTCACTTTTCTCTTCCTGCCTCTGTCTTCTTTGGTTTGATAGTCTGTCATGGTGAGTTCTTGAGATGAAGCTGTCTATTGTACTCAGCATCCAAATGTTGCAGACTGTAAATTGAAAGTGATTTTTCTTCCATTTTGGAAGGGAATGGGCTAGATTTTGGGTTGAACTAATGTGAAAAGCAGACTAATTTGTTAAATAAGATCCTGTGTAAAAAAGATGCTTAAACACTTACGTTCACAGGAATTATCTGTTATGGTGAATGATGGGGAGAAAAGACAGAGTCAAGTTTTAGAAAGTATGAAAGCAATTACCTAAGCTAGGGCTTAAACGTGGCCCTAAAGTGTGTTGTATTTGAGTGTCTGAGGTTGCCTGTGCACTTAATGGGCCAGCATGCTTCAGGAATTGCACGGTGTGATGGAGAACAAGTGAAAATGTAGAAGATGGGCTTCGTGCAGATCATTCTTGTTGCATTTAGAAGATGTGCCAAAGTGATCTAAGTGCAGACCATATACTTCACAGCATAACTTGGTAACATGTTTCATTAAATTATTCAAATGGTATTGCTTGTACAGCTTAGCAAATGCCTTAAATCTGCCAGTTGTTGAACTGTGAAATATTATACAGATGTAACTGATTAATCTAAAAATCTAGTTTGCTGTATTTTGGTGTGGATTTTGCTACCAAATTTATTTTTGAAGTACTTTGTTATGGAAGAAATTTCACTTCAGTGAAAATATTGTTGATCCATTTCTGTGTCATGCGTATATCTTCTTTGATTTTGAAAACGAAGCTTTATTGGATTTTCTTTTTAAATTTTATTTTTTGTTTCTTTACTGTGTGTTCCCTGCTACAAAGCACAGGGAATTTTAAAAGTGACCTTGCCTTCACTGATGGTTTTACTTAAATCAACATTAAAGTCCTAATCATAGAAAGAATTTGACTAGCGCTGTACCTGAAAACTAATGAAAACTTCATGAAACGGTACCAGGAAAATGTAAAAAATGATTTTCTGTACAACCTTTTACATAATTTTGACAAACTGTCCTATTTCAAATGCATACATGCCAGTAGCAACATCTCCTGTTGCTCTCACAAAACCTTTTTGTTCCATTTGCTACGTTTTCATTCCATGACATCTCTATTGCAGTAAGTCAGCACGGGTGTTCCCAAATGATGTGACTAAGACTCTTTGCTTTGGTGTGGTGAGGCCATGCCAGCCCTACAGAGCTCTGTACCTTCTTTTCTGAGTCTCGTCACCAGCATGCAACCAGAGCAGGCACCTGCTGACTTGGCAGCCGTAACATCCCCAGTTTGTCCAAGAGCATCAGTCCTTGGGTCTTGTCTTACCTCTATGATTCTAAGAGAACTGTCCTGGCACTCTGAGCTTACCCAGTGCTGCAGGGCCAGGACTTGTCAGGCTCTTCTCTTGAGACCAAGTTTGAAAGTTTTGGGAACTCAGCTTTTCAGTAGCACACATTCTTCTTATTCACCAGGTAGGGATTTTGCATCTCTTTGTGCGTTCAGTTTTGCTCTGAGTTCAGGTGGATGCTTCATTTGTATTAACCTGTAGTTAATTTAAAATGATTCTTGATGCTATACAAATGTGGAATTTTAGTTAGGGCTAATTAAAACAATAATTAAGAGATGATAGCTGTTCTGAGAAAATGTGTATTTGTCACTTGTGGACTCAACAGAATTGCAAGTCCTCGTGTTTACCGCTTAGTATTACTACTTAGTATTTACCATTTAATATTGCTCTAAAGGCAGTTTAGACATCTGTGCATTGTGAAACCATTCAAAACTGCTGTACTTGAGTGACTTACAAAAAACATTACCTAATTCAACAGCTCATTGCTCTAAGCAAACCTGCTGGCATAGCACAGAGCTAAGAAAAAAACAGTGGAAGATGAATTTGGGTGACAGAGTTTTGCTACAAGAGAATTTTGTCGGGAAGGAAATAATATCTTTTATTTTTTGTTAACAGTAATAATTATGTTGCAGTTTCTTATCTGCTTCAGTGGGTTGATGTTGAAGTTTTGACTCAGCAAGAACTGGAGAGCTTACAAGGCTATTGGAAAATGCGTGTCAGCTTCTTGAGTTGGAATGCATTCATACTGTGACTTCAGCAGAGGGTGCAGATATGTTGCAAGATACAAAATGGCCAAAGTCTCCTAGGGCTACGCTGGTCTTTCTTGGCTTGGTGTTAGTGTGATAAACAGGGATTTGCCTGTGACTGAAGTTGTGCATAGCCAATGCATTGGGATACAAAGCCTAATATTTGCAAAATTAGTCAGTTCTATACTAGGAAATAGTGTAGATGCTCAAGATGATAAAGGAGTGTGTAAATGCCGGGAAAGATGGAATAGTTATTTGGATTATATTTTGTGCTTTGAAGTTATTGGAAGTGATGTTGAGAATGAATTTGTAGGCATCTCCACATACTATGAGCAGTAGGCATCATTTTGACATTTAAAGGTCACGGTGCTTTAATCTGTTTGAAGTAATGCAGGTTCTGTTAGTGTACGGATTCAGATGCTGAAGGTATGATGCTTTCCAAAGACTCTTTGTTTTTTTGGCTGACGTTAAAATCTGTATGCAACTAAAGTGTATGAAGAAGCAGCAGTCATTTTTCTCTGCAGACAACAGTTGTGGCTTCTATATAATCTGTAACTTTCAAAAACCAATGCACGTATGTGTGAACATGTCACAGTGAGCAGCTCAGAGGCTTGCTTAGGAGAAATACATTCGCATAACTCCCAGTGCTTCATATGTGATGCCAGCATAATAGTAGTAGGTTGGCCGTCTTGAGCAGTAACAGAATCGTATGTGCATTCCCAACATAGATCTTTAGTAAACTAAACCTATTTATCCACTAAGCCTTTCAGAAAGCGTAGCTGTGCCCAGAGGGCCATGCCCTATGTGCTTTCCGTTTCCAGAAATTGCAAGATTGCTTTTTTTTTCTTCCTGTTTTGAGAAATAACTCATTTGTCCTAATTCTGCCATGTTTGGAAATGTTTCTCTTCAATATTTTGATACTGTTGGCAGTAAGTTGCTAGTTTTTTTCCTTAGTCTATTGACTTAGAATGCAAATCTTTCTCAAAGCTAATAGTCTGAATGGACCTTTAAAATGGAAAAATCTAAGTCTTAGCAACGTGTATTCACATCTGAGTGTGTAATACACCTCTGATTAATGGAAGAATTTTGAGTTAGTTTCTCAACTTGTGCTTTTTGGAAAGAATTCTCTGTAGCTGTATAAGTGTAGAGCCTCCTAGCTTCATATTATGGGAAAGGATGAGACCAGCAGTATTAAATAGCTGCTGGGTTTATTTGGTGATCCTTTACAATTAAGTTGTGTGAGTTGCAACGCTTGACTGGAAGAAAAAACTACCGTCTCATGTGTGAGTGTCATCACTCAAATACTGGTTAGCCTGGAACCACCTGGCAGCATCCCTCTGTTCCACCTGGTACTGAGAGAAGAAATATACAGAATTAAAAGAACTTTATTATTTTTTAAGTTATCCCAAGTGTCTGTCAGTGGTTTAGAGCAGGCCATCCCATAGTCAGAATGTCTCTAGAAGCAGAAGGAAAAAATTTGCTCTGGAGCTATTCGGCATGATGGCTGCTGATCAGAAATAGGCTAGATTAAAATAGCCTTCCTATCCTGGAACCAGCACAGACATCTGTGTTTGTACATAGCCATATTCCTTCCAATTGATTCTGTCTGTCTCTAAAAATACTTTCACATACCCTATTTGTCTTACAGAAATGAAATTTTCTCTAATGTCCAACATAATGAAAAATTGGATTAAATATCTTAGGACGGATTTGTCTTTCAAATGTTTTGCCATCATTTTCCATTATAATGACTAGTAACATCAAGCAGAGACGTTACCTTCATCATTTGTCTCTTTTTTCTCCTCCTTTCTGCCTCCATTTCTGTCACAGAATGATAAACATATCTATGCTCATTAGCAGAGATTTGAAATGAGCAAGTAAGTCTGAATTTCAAGTAGAGCTCTTCCAGGGCGAGGTAGATGAGCTTTATTAACTGGTCTGTTCCATTTGGCTGAGATTTTGTTTTGATTAACTTAAAGTCATAAAGGAAGAGGGCCAAATTGGCTTCTACGTTTCCTGAATGTCTGCTAGGAACATAGTCATTATAGTGTGATAATTATAGCATAAACGAGCATATTTTGTACTTTGCATAGGAACTGCCGTAAAAGAATTGAGATTCTGTTTATCTTCTTGTGCTTATGCCACTGTTCCACAGACATGATGTTAAAGAAAAATCAGCGCACTAGTTGGTTTGGTAAGTGCTGCTGACCACCTAGATGCATCCAGTAATAATTTGAAGAAAAGTATCAGCATTGTGAATAAAATTAATCACCGCTTACCTTTTCTGGAGAAAGCGTAGTTCAAAGTTGACATCAGAAATTGGCTCAGGGCATCTAATGGTTTTAGTAGCTCTACAGCATTAAAATTCCCTTTGTAAGTCAAGCCTGATGGTTGCTCTCCTCCTGCTCTCAGGTGTGGATACTGAGCTCCATGCTTGGCATTCTCCTAGGGCTACTTTGACATCTTAAAGATCCAGTGCTGAGGCAATAATTAAAGTGAACTGTGGCTTTCACTGACAGCTCATTACTGTTCTGCTGCTCCCTGTGGGTCTTCGGCTGAGTATTTGGGCACATAAGCTACTTTTCTGCACTTGCCTGCAGCCTTACACTTTGAGCGGTGTTGTTGTCTACAGATGTTAGCCTTTGGACATGTTAGGTTTTCACTTGATTCCTTTAAACCAGGGAGCTCAAGATTTGCTGCTGGTAATTGAGAAATCAGTAGGGTGATAGAGATGACGAGGCTGTTGCAGCTGCCTGGTATTGATGTTGATAAAGCAGAGACACTATTTCCCTTGGAACTTACCAGCTGCACAAAAGCTTCCTGAAGGTACTGAAAGACAAAGTTTGTGATCTGAACTGGGGGAATCCAGGATGTTAGCAATTCTCCTCATCTTATAATTGACTGATGTTTTTGCTAGGGCTAATTACATCCCAGTGTGTAATGGAGACCGTAACTCTCTCCCCATCCATTTTCCACCTTGCAGGTTTACCTCCTCGTGAGGTTTGGGGAGGATCGTGCCAGGAGAGTTTAATGAATGTAGTTCATTTTGAATATCTAATAGCATAGGTCTGACTGTATATGAATACAGGCACACGGTGTGGATGTATAGTTACCGTAAATGTGTGTGTTTACGCAGTGTGACACTGTGGGCGTGAATATGCGTATGTAAGTCTGTGTATCTACACATGTAAAGCCCTATTTTTGCAGTTAAACTAAGTACTCTGTCATGATTCATTTTACAAAATGTTCTTCCATAAAAATGAAGCTCCACTGAATGATTTATAATGTGCCAAGGGACGTGGAAGCTCAGATGTTTCGAGCTACAAGAAGTTGATGAGTGATTAATGATCGGCATTTGCAATCCCCTCTATTTTGGGACTCTTTGAGATTATTTCAGTGAAAAGGAAATGATCAGTGTTTCTCGAAGCTTGTGTCCGTAAAAAGCATCTTATAAAGTTTCATTAGGTAGATTATTATGCTTTTAAAACATGATTTCTCCTATTTTTATGTCATCTCCTAACTTCAAGAAGCCTTTCTTCAGCCTCGGCAGTTGGTAACATTTAATTTTGTGCTATTTTATGTCTTTGGAGATTTGTTGACAGTTCTGGTTTTCAGAATCACATTTTTACATTCTGTCATCAACCTGCGTGTTATAAAATGCTGTATTAACCTTTCTAACACATTTAGGTGTTACACAGAAGATACTTTTTTACAGAATGATGTGTTATTCGTTAAATAGGGAGTAGATACTCAAGGAAAGAATTGTCTGAATGCCAAACTTCAAGCAAGGTAATCATACATGTATGCAACACGTAGTTATTTAAATAAACCTGGAGTTTCCTTCAGGAGAGCAACAGTTGCATCTCCAAACATGAGCTTGACCTCGAATAGGCAGTGTCTGCTCCTCTTGGCTTCTCATGGCATCGTCTCAGTGTTGGTTCACTGGAGCCAGCCAGTGCTTACAGGACTCCATGGGGAAGAGGAGAAAAATAATGACATGCAAAATTGCTCCCCGTCCGTTTAGGTATTGTAGATGGTTCTGCTGGGTGAGTGAGGGATGTTCTGCTTCAATGGGAGTGAGTTAATGGATTTAATTGAGGACAAAAAAATTGTCCTGGAATGTCAGTGGTTGTGCGTTGAATCTTGTCACTGCAGAATACTTGTCACAAAACTTCACATACTTCTATAGCTATTTAAGAGTTCCAGCTTTGCACAGTCCAAGCATATTGCATGTTCTAAGTGCAGATTTTAGTACGAGGAATAGCTGCAGTTCACAAGGACATATACCAAACTGATAACTGTTATCCAAAGCTGATATACCCACATGGAGTTGTAAAGGTTGAAGCACTGAAATGCTGAATTTCCAGGTCAGGTCCCACACGCAGTGCAGCTGCCTCTGTGTGGTGCTGCCTTTGAGCTGCAGATGCTCTCAGCAAAGGTTAGCAGCTGGGGTACTGGGTCACAGCAACCTGGCTCTGCTCCTTGGGTTTCGGCGCAGGCTCACAGGCTGCAGGCTGGAACTGCTTACGTTGCTCTCTGCAGTGTAAAAGCTGCTGCTGGAGGTCGAGGCTGTGCTTGTGAGGTGCCGGGTTGCTCCTTGGTAGGATCTTTGGGTAGATAGCAGAATCATAGGTGCTTTATGACCTAGGAAGGTGCAACGAAATCTGCAGTGAGCGGCCTGCATTTGAGATTTCTTAAAATTGCTTTAATTTCTTAAGCAGCATTGCTGTGCCCTGTGTGACTGACAAGCAAGGAAGGGGAATTTAGGTATGGGGTTTCTGACAGAGATAAGTGAGTTGCATTGTGCTTGTGCCAATTAGGCTGAGAGTCATCATGCGGTCCAGAAGTTTGAGGTGATGTTTTTCTTAAGCTGTGTTGGTCTAGATTTTAAATTGTTTCTGATTTTTGGTGAAATGAGAATTCCTGACTGTATCAACAGAGGTTATAATGAGAGTTGATAGTAATCTGATTAGTGATTGATCTAACCAGTGAGAAGATGCTTTAATGTGTGTAGCTGAAAAATATTTGGGAAACACTGTGCAAAGTATGTAAGGTTTACATGTCATTTTTAAAGTGCATCTTCCCAAATTTTACCAAGTTTATGTTTCTGAGCACTGCACTTCTTTTTTCACACATTAAGAGAAGGCAGAAAAATGTTCATTTTTGTTGTTGTTTGTTTTCCATTGAAACTTCTTAATTTCTGTGCAAACAACATTATAACTTTCTGTCTGAATTCCAGTGGTTATGGTCAGAAACAAGGCTGATAAGAAATGCAGCATTTATATTTGTGGAAACCAAAAGCTTTTCTCCGTGTTACCTTGAGATCAAAATGATGATGAACAAGATGCTTTCAATATGAAAGAAAGTGACTTTATCCAATTTGTTACATCCTTGAAATTTCTACTTCCAGTTAGAGCCAGCAGAAGATCCTTTTTCCACCATTGTCATGTTTCCTGATGCTAATATGTTGCTCTGAGGCATTTGCCTGCCCCTGTTTTCTGTGGGATATAATTGCATCTTATCTGAAGACATATCTACAGTCATCTGGTGCTGTTTAGAAAAGATTTTGCCAGAATGTCACATATATTGAACAGCATGCCAGAGAAAGCAGATTATTGAGAGATGCTGGATATGAAAACTCTGCCTATGACATATAGAAATGGTCTCTGGTTTTTGTAATAATAGGTCTGACTGCAGGCTAGATACTAAACTTTATTTCCTGGTCCCAGATGGTTCTGAAAGCAAATGTCAGAGCCTTATTAAATGAGTTAACATTATTGTTAGTCAGAAAAAGTCAAGTGGTTCTTTTTTTTTTTTGGTTGTTTTTTTTAAATTTTTTTTTTTTTCCTTCAAGGTTTTGGTTTATGATATTTTCCCCCTGTGAGTTTGCTTCCAGTGTCAATAAGGGGGGCTCCCTTGTTGGATGCTGGCCCTCAGCCAGTCGTAGCCCTTATCCTGGCTACCAGCAGGAGGTTCAGTACTGGGTGCTGCAGTTTTTCCAGCCTTCCACTTAGGGTAAAATAATTCAAATTCCAGAGATGAATAGTTGCCATTTCTCAGTTTATTGTCACGAGCTTCCTTTTATCATAACACAGGGCAATTAAGTCAAATGCCAGCTGAGGAATGTTAATACTGGCAGAAGGCAGCAAGGATGAAGAAGAGGGACATCAGTTCAGAGCCCATGCAGTACTATACTAGCACTGCTGCTTCAGGAGGATAAGCAGCTCCAGGTGAGGGAGGGAATTCTGCGGACACTCAAACAGGCTCAAAACAATTCTGAGGCAGTTATGAATGCTCCCTGCACACTAGTGATGTGATATCGGCGTGCTTCACACTGACTGTGGTAAATGCTTCTCCTAATAGCTTTGCAGGATAGCAGGATTTGGAAGGGACCTCTGGAGATCATCTGATCCAACCCCCGAGTCCAACCACAACTTGCTTATCGAAGGAGCCTTATGTGGCTGACTGCAAAACCCTGAGTTCTGACCATCTTTATGGATTTGCTTTGTGCCCATGGCTGGCAGCATGAAGATGGAAAGGTTTTTTGTTTGCTTTTTAAGAAATGAGGAATGAGAATGAGAGACATTTGCAGTTTTGTAAAGATGTGTTTCAGGTGAGGCATTCTAGCAAGGAAGTTAGGAATAGTAATGGCTGTGATCAGGAAGCCCATGAAGGCATCGTAATAAGAATACGGTCTGACAAAAAGTAATTTCAGAGTAAGATACTATTCGTCTTCATTGTATTCGTACACTCACTGTATTTGTTATCCTCTCAGAATTCAGAGATGAGACAGAATCATTATGGGATGTAGGACACTTGTAGCTAAAGAGGGAAAATTGTATATATGCATTTGTATTCGTGGGCATGAATATTCATAGCATTGAACTTTGTGGATGTGTAAGATGTAATTGTACAGCTGAGGAAGTAGACTTAGACTTAGCAGAATATAACCTTGGAGTAGATTCAATCACTGAATGATGATTTGCATAACTTCTGCTTTACTGATTAACAAGTTGTGTTGGTCGGTTTTCTCATTCATTGGTAAATACCAAAAAATGCAAAATGAATGATTTGACTCTTAGAACACCAAGTTGTATTGAGGTTTCAGCTAATAATTAAAGTGGCTGAAATCGAAAGCAGCAGTCAGATGACCATTCTTAAACATCTGGATGCCTGGTGCTCTGCCGCCTGTGCTGTTGCGAATCATTAAGTTTTTTAGCTGATAGATTTTCATAGCTCTTTCTCATTTACCTTTCTATGCATGGATTTCTGCATTTGTATGCAGAAATGCTGTAGTAACATTTAATAACAATGAAATGCTCTTACCGGTAGTGCAGGATAACGATTCAGTGAAAACTTGAAAGCATGAGCACATTTCCAAAAGCTAATAATAAAGATGGAAATAATGGCTTCAAATTGAATGAATATGATTACAAACTATTCAAATCCTGCTGATTCAAACACTGCTATTATTTAACTTCAATTAGAAATAAAAATATCTTCCTCTTATTGAAAGATAGAAAAAAACCACATTTTTATTGAATAATTATAATAAATGTTGTTGGTTTTTTTTGTCTTGTAAATGCTTAAAAGGGATTGTTAAGGAATTTCTCCTCCTTTTTTTTTTTTTTTCTTGGCCCCTTGTAGGCTGAGTAACTGGGTCTGTTCAGCCTGGGGAAAAGACCAAGAGGGGATCTGATTAATGTTAATAAATATAAAAAGTGAGGTGGGAGGCAGATAGGTGAGGCCAGGCTCTTCTCGGTGGTGGGCAGCGATAGGACGAGGAGCAATGGCCTCAAAATTGAACGTGGGAGGTTGCATACAAATGTGCTGAAGAACTTGTTTACAGTAAGGGTGGTGGAGCACTGAGCCCAGAGAGAGGGTGGGCCTCCTTCCACGGAGATACTCAACACCTGGCTACATGCTTCCCTGTGCGACCTACTGCAGGGTACCTGCTTGTGCTCTTCCCTTCGGACTCCTGAGCTTATGTGATCCTGCGATTAGCACCTCATTGCTTTCTTGCTTGCTTTGAGCGTTAGAGACTAACTGAACACCCGCTGATTGGGAAGGGAGACTCAAGATTCTTAATGATTAAATTTCTTCAGTTTCTAATATTCTGATGTGACTTAATGTAAAAACTTTGAGCCTTGTAAGAGGAACACTTCCTGCTTTCAGTTTATAAGGCAGAATGATGGAGATCACGTAAAAGAAGATGCTGATATATTGCCAGTATTTTCCTCTGAGATTTTTAGCCCATGAAATAGAGAAGCTTGATATGTTTCTGGAGTCCTTTGTCTCCTGGCAGAGGTGTTGGTGGGTAACAGGCACAAAAAAAAGGAGAAAGACAGGAGAAAGAGCGGAGCAGCTGGGCAGAATTGGAAAGGTGTCCAGCTTAGCTAGACTTGGTGTTTATCTTTCATGGTTGCTGCTTTTCTCTTAACAACTTCAGTTAGACAACTTAATAACGTAGACCTTATGATACTTATTGCAGAGAGATAATAGTTTTTAAGAATTTATTTCTTGTCCCCCCTATAGTGTGAAATAAGTGTGTAAAACATCTTCAAAAGCAGTGTGTTTGTCAAATTGGTGATAAAAACTTGAAATATAAACCCCAATGCAGAGCCCTGAAAGTTACTTGTTATTTTAATTTGGGAGGACTTTCTCCCAGATATATACATTTCTTTCTTTAACTCATGGCAGTGGTATTACTTACCTGCCCAGGATCAGGCAGCAGAATCTACAGAATACATTGACTTGATGTAGGCATCTGCCTGTGTGAGGTAGAAATCAGATGTGAAATATTTATTTATTTGTTTTCAGATTAATAATAAAATGTGCAAGTAGTCTACATTCTACATTCAGAATCAGTTAAATAAAGTGATGCAAAGATACGACAGCCATTTTTCATGTCTTGAAACAAATTCTTAGATCTCTTACACTTTTATATGCCTGAGTCTCTCTTTGTAAAAAAATTAAGATAGCTGTGAGCGTTTCTTGAAAGACTGACAAAAAGCATTTCATTTAAAGACTAATTTTTTCATTTATATGTTCAGTTAGGAACAGAAACCTTTGGTAGTTTTACTGGTTTGATCCTTGTTGTGCTTTTATCTCAGTATCTGTCTTGCATATTATTTTCACGTAGCACAGCATTGCATTTAAGCATTATTCTATAGATCACTTGTGTATAAGCTTAGTCCAGTGTGTGAAATTCCTTCTCTGAAAGAGTGGTAATGCATTGGAACAAGCTGCCCAGGGAGGTGGTGAGATCGCTGTCCCTGTTAGGGTTCAAGAAATGGGGAGGTGGTGCCCTGAGGGAGGCAGTGGGTATGGTACAATGTTATTCTTAGAGGCCTTTTCTGACCTTAATGGTACTAGGATTGTATGAGACGTCATTTACCTCTGCAAGGGCTGGCATTGCTGTTCAAGTGCCTTTGCTGGAGGGAGCATTCCTATCCTTCCAAGGTACGATTTTCTCTATTTGTCTTTCAATGGATTTATATATATTGTTTGAATCGTTACTTGATCCCTTGTCCTAAGCACAACCTACATCCCATTAAAGTAACTTGGAATCTTAAGCTGTATTTTATTTGGAAATTAAAACGGACTTATTATTTCAAGGAACATGTTGAGCAGGAAAAGCCTGGCTAGAAGTATGTTGGAAAATGCATTTTCTTCTTATTACAGTGGGTGGACTTTGAGGATGATTTTAGTTTTGCTCAAATCCCAGCATTACCAGTGGAAATAGATCCCTGCTGTTCTGCGGATCAGTGAGGCATCCATTTGTGCTGTCACCACCATGCAGCAGCCCTAACCTGAGCTCAGCCATCAGGTAAAGCTGTACATCTTGAAATGCAAATGGGAATTTGGCGGTTCCCCCCAAGTCATCAGCTCCATTTGCCATGTAGTCCTCTTCCTCCCAAGCAGAAGCTTTGTGACCACTGCCAGGGGGAAAGCCCACAGCGTAGTGCAAGTAATGTAGTAAATTTAATGATGCTTTAAAAGTCTTTTCAAATGGTTTTTTTCAGACCCTGTATAATTCTTTTTATTAACGATTTCTGCAGTTTAATACATCGTGTAGAAAGTTGTTCTTAAAACTCTGAGATTGTTCAATATCAAAAAAAGATTTAAGGGAGGAAGGCACCGAGGGAGACGGGGCAAACTGTTAGCAGCCTCTGGCTTAATGGATGTGGTGGGAAATTCTAATTTACCATCAAAGTGACAGCGACTCACTTGGTATGAAGTGCCAGGGAGACAGATGGCAATGTTGAAATGTTCTCTGTTGTGCCTACCATCAGGTTTAGCAAAAAGGGAACTCGGGAGCAACAACATGTTGTAGCAGAGTAAATAATACTTGCTACTGCTTTTTTGAGGGAGGGGAATTGGGTTTTTTTTGTTTTTTAATCTGCTGATGAGTTGGATTCTGTAATGGGGGTGGAATCAAAATGGTTTTTGGAAAGTCTTTTGCTAAGTCTTTATTTCTGTAGTGATGGAGGTCAGTGGGGGCAAGGCAGGAAGGCAGGAAGCAAGCGAGCCCCTGGCTGCCTCTGGGGGTAACCGTGCTTCAGGACTGAGGGCCTCTATCCCGGCTTTCTGCCTGGCTTCAGTATTCCTGTGACCTGTGCCAGGCTGACACTGCTTTGTGGCAGCTCCTCCTGGTGACTTGTAGCATATGGGATTCTCACTTGTGTTTTATACGTGAGCAAATGAGGCTCTGTGCTGTCAGGCAAGCGTGGGAGGCTGCGTGCCATGGTTTGTCATCAGAGGCTCTAAAGGGTCATGCAGACACATCTGCCAGGTGGAAGAGCTGCAACACCTTTATCTGTCAGACGGAGAGGTACTGCGAGGAAACTTGCCTGCCTTGTTCCTTTTGTTTCTTATTCTTGGAAGATTTTTTTAGTCTCCACTAAAGAGTAGCCTCTTTGTGGGAAATTGATCAAAAGAAGAATGCTAGGAAATTAAAAGACTGTCATGAGTCTTAAATGATTTAAGTTTATAATACAGATACAGTATGTGTACTTTTAGTACTTCTGGGGGTGAAATGACTTGCTCTTTGTATTTCTTGACTGAGATTCCAGTCACAGCAGTGAAGTCCAACCAGACGTCTGAAACTTGAAGGAAATGTCCATGTAATACCAGTAGATTGTCATATACTTGCCTGCCTTAATTTCTTCCTGGGCAAAAACATAAAGAGCTCCCATAGTTTCAAATAAAGTATTATTGTGTGGTGAGTATTATTTAAGTCTCGGTACTCATTTGTACAAAACTTATTTCTATCTTCTTTCAAAAGCCAATCTCTTTTTGTCTGCAGTCTTGGTCCACTACGTGTTACAAAGAAACCTAATGTCTTCATCATTTTATACATATTTTTATTACCTTTTTTGCCCTTAAAAAAAAAAATTATTTATAATATATAAAATTAAAAAAAAAACAACTTTTTCTTTTCTTTTCTTTTCTTTTTTTTTCCCCAAGGAAACAGAAAGCAGTCTATGAACATATGCTTGACTCTTTCGAGAGACCTTTTCTACCTGCTTGCTTTGGTTTCACTGCTATCTGGGACAGACATGAGGGCATTAATATATAAGGACAGTAGAGAATTTCATCTGTACCATATTGTGCAAATCAACTATAATTCTTCTTTTATAACTTCACTTAGAACTACCCAAGATTTACACATTTCTTTCTAGGTAATAGTAGGGGAAAAGCTCTGCTTCTTTGTAAGTAAGCTCACTCTCTTCTTGCTTTTATTTAGTCTATGCTGTTCCAGCCAAAACTTATGCATACTGTCTCTGAGTGTTTCTATGTTACATGACATACCAAACAGAAAGAAAAGCACCAAAAGATAAAAATCTCAAGTATAGAGTGTTCTAGGTTATATGCAATTCAAGATCGGAAGAAAAAAAAAATGAAGAGGAGCTGACAGATTTTAATATGTTTAAATAGCAAGTGTCTGTTTTCTTCTTTGCAGAAAAGAGTAGATGTATTAATAGTTCATATTCTGAGGATGTATCTTTTTTCATCAAGAAAGAAACTATCCATAGTGCAGCTAAATGCATTCCCAATTTAGTTTGCTATGTTTTCTAAACCTAGGCAGGTAAGACAGAGATGTTCTGCATTATAACAGGCACATCATTAAAATGGCAGATGACCATAAAATTAAATCTTGTTGTCCCATGGGATATTTCTGAATGTTAAGTGAAAGCATCTGCAACTGATTATTTTGTCCTTATTAAGCTCAAACCGTCCAGAACCACAAGCTCTTAAATGCAAGTTCATCTGCTGTGTTGTGTATTTTTGATGAAGTAATTCAATGAACTTGAGCAATATATTTTTAATAATATTGGCTTATCTCACTGATCGATAGCAATTAAAGTCTGGGTGGAGATCTCCCTCTCCATGTATTGTTTTGCTCTAGCAGTCCAGCTAGATAGACTCAGCAAATATATTGGCAAAGGATCTTTTAGGCTGCTTATCCAGTTCGGTTCATCTGAAGATACGGCGTATTTTTTACTTATAAACCTAGATAAATGTAACAGGTAAAAAAGTAAGAAGTTACGTAGTTATTTCAGTTATGATAGAAGAAGTGGAAACTTTAGGATGCAACTGGTCTGACTTAAAGCACTGAATCTTTTCATAACCTAACACATTTCTTATTTGCACTGTGCTTCTAAATCATGTGAACTCAGCCACTCCCAAAACTGTGTGTTGCCTCTATGGCATAATCCACTGTGTGTGTAAATACCAATCTAAAATTACGTCTGGATTTTCAGGTTAATATGCTTTGCAAGAACTTGTTTATAAACCTGAATTTATGCTGAAAGCCACATGTCATAAGTGAGAATAGTGTATTGCTTAGAGTGTCATTTCTCACAGTATCTGTCAAATGTAACAGGTGTTCCTGTTCTAGTGATGCAAAACACAGGGCAGGTTCCTCATTAGGTCCATCCCTTGCAACCTTCTTGTTTCTGCGTTCCTTGCTTTTGAATGGCAATTTCTGACTAATTTGATCCTCTAGGTCCCTGAAAGAAGTGCTAAATTCAAAAAGTATGCAGAAGTCATGGGACTTGTATTGGCAACATGGCAACATCCTTTTCTTTATGTGTGCAAACACTTGAGCCAGTGCTAAAATTTTGTACGTGTAATTTCTTCTTGGAAAACAGCTTAATTTGTTTTTTTGTTAACCTCTAGATTTCATACATTGCAATATAGCAATACTGAAAGCTATACTGAAAAACTGTATGATAACATAAGTTAACAGTAGTGAACCATGTAATTTCTCTTTCCTATTCTAAGTCATATTCGTTTAATGCAAAAACAAAATTGAAGGTGTGTCTCAAATTTTCTTCTTGTGAAGCTCTATTTTAAATCAAAAATATGATGCAGGGTTTGATGATCTGTGACAGTTAGATTTTAGTATTGTCTTGGCCTTTGGGTGCCACTCAGTGTATAGCGTAAATATATGTGCTTAGGAGAAAGATGGCAAAAGTAAGGGGCTTAATGACAGCCTAAGAAGTGTTGGTGCAGGAATGTGCCCACGCTGTGTTACTGGTTTGATATTAATATTTATTGATACCTCAGTTGAATGAGTAGAGCTGTTTTGGTAAAATAGTCCAGGTTAATCTTACTTGTTTTTTTTTCTGAGGTAAATGACAAGCAAGTTTTCTTCAGCAGTGACTAAGAAAACCATAAGAAGCAGAAAGCAATGCCATAAAGTAGGTGATGCGTTCTGACCTGATGACCATTTGCTGCTCTATTTACTGTCACATATATTGTGAAAACTTATCTAAAGCATAGCCCACAAACTCAGGTACGTCTGAAGGCTAAAATCTCCCTGTTTTACAACCTTCTTTAAGAGGTGGTACCTGCAGAAGCAGCAGCTATATATGCAATCAATTGATTGCTAAAGTTATTATCCCCCTAGGATGCTTTCCTTTTCAGATGCGCTAGAACATTAAATTTAAAAATGAAACCTGCTGTGAAGCTAACAACAGTCTTCACTGAAAAATGTCAATCCACTTCAAACAATTTCAAGAAGATGCCTTATTTTGCCCTTCACTTAAAAATAAATTAAAAAAAAGTTTGAAGGAGCAATGTAGCACATCCTCAGTCTAGCCCAAATCCTGTCTGTGTGGGTAACAAGGAGCTTACAGGTGGCCCTGTCCCTGTGCCGTCTTGCTCCTCTTGAGGGAGGATGGAAGATGCGGTGTAGGATGCTCCCCAGCTTCTCTGGGGAAAGCTGCAGGATCTGAAGAACTTTTTGAAGTGGGCTCCCTACTGAGCCCCTTCCTTTCTTTGCGCTGATTGACAATTTGCATGCCAGACTTCGGCGAGACGAAGCTGCTTTTTAATTTTTTTAGATCTTATGCCAGCCAGCAGTAACAAAAGGCATTTCCCATGAGACTGCTGCTAGTAGTGCTTTAGGATTACGGAATAGAAGGAAATGTTCGCATCTGTTAGGCTGATGCTATGAATACTTGCTTTCTTAAGATAGTGCTGTCTGAAGAGGATGAAAACAGCAAAGGCAGAAAATAGGAGTGTCACCAGGCTGAAGGGTTTGCGATCAGAAGTTAGAAAAGGGAAAAAAATGTCACTGTTGGGAATTCAGTTATGAGTTAATGTGGGTATTAATATAAGTCAGTGCAAAATCTAAGCAGGAGGATGATGGTTTGGTTTTGAAGGGCAGGAAATATAGGACTGAACATTAAGGTACTTAAACAACTGTAGAAACACGGCACATTTCAGGTTGGAGGGGACCTGTAAGGATCAGTAATTCCAACTCCTGGCTCCACGCAGGACCACATGAAAATCAGACCGTGTGTCTGAGAGCTCTCTACAGACACTTGTTAAGTTCTGGCAAGCTCAGTGCCATGACCACTTTCCTGGGGGGTCTGTACCTGTGCCCATGCACTCTCTGAGGCAGAACGTTTTCCTGGTACCCAACCTAAACCACCCCTTCATGTCTTTACCTTGAGTTCTATCACTACCAGTGCCAGTTTTGTCCCTTTTTGTATTATACAGTCATTTCCCAAATTTCACAGCTGGGCTTATCCTCCTACGCTGTTTTGTTTCAGTTGTTTCATTTTGCTATCTAGCTCAGAGTTTCTAAATTGTAGGGACTGGCTATCAAAATACTGAATTATTGTTAGTTCAGATGAAAGAGAAGTTGGAACACTACTCACCACATTACTGAGAAAACAAAGAGCAGCACAGTGTGCGTTAAGTCAAATCCAGCGCTGTGTCCTACAAGAAACCATGAAGGTGCTTTTTGTGAAATTACAATTGATTTTTAAATGTTTATTGACTGGGGTATTTTGTGCTGTTTTGAATGAATCCCAAATTGCCTGAGTTCAGAAATGAAGCTGAGATAATTATTTCAGAATCTTTGAATCCATCTTATTTTCCTTTACAAGTATAACTTAGTTTTGTTTGTTTTTTTTTAGGAATAATTAAAATTAAACAAATTAAAGTCTTAAAGTCTTGCAAGGGAAAAATGTGTTACTAGTATGTGGCTGTGCATACAGTGGGTTAGACTTATCTCTATTAAATTTAGCCATCTGAAAATTGAAAATGATTTGAGTTCCATTCCATGCGCTGTCAGCGGATGATCCATCCCTCCCATTTTAGCTGACTGTGTTAAAAAGGAATAAATTCAGACCTGTGACACTTTTTCCATTTACTGTTTTCCTCAGAAATGGAATAGTAAAGAACTTGTTTGGTTTTGGATGGAAACTTTCAAGTATATGGAAACTTTCTTTCCAATCAGACAGGGTACATCTGGAGAAATTTTAAAGTTCTCACTAACTTTGAAACACAAGCATTATTATAATAGAAACCTTGCCAAGTATAAAAGTGGCACAAAAACTAATGAGCATGATACAAAGAAACAGCTCAATACTTGTAGTCTGTCAAGCTTGTAACAGTAAGGAAGGAAGCTAGATGTATTGGTAATTGGTTTCTTGTGAGGTTTGTCAACTTCTGATCGTCACCCTTCATTTCCACACAGAACTGTATTCAACCAGACTATGTAGAAAATACATAGAGGTTTATTAACTAAATCCTATTAAGTTCTTGCATGAGAGCAATGAAGTATGGTAGATTTAATAGCAGTACTTCAGGCAACTTGTGCAGTGAAGATACCTACCGACAAGGAAGAATCAGAATGAGTTAAGTCATTTTGTAAAGTAAATCATTAGAAGAATGGACTATGTTTAAAAATAAGAGTTTTTTGTTGAATAGGTCAAGTCTACTGTTTGTATTTGCAAGCTTTTGCATTTTTTTAAATTTAGATTGATTTTATTCAAACAGAGCATGTCACAGAGTCATAGAAATCACCACGGTTAGAAAAGACCACCAAGATTGTCTAGTCCAACTGTGTACCTACTGCCAGTATTTCCCACTGAACCGTGTCCCTCAGTAACACATCTTAATGTTTCTCAATCACCTCCAGGGATGGTGATTCATCTGCCTCCCTGGGCCGCCCATTGCAGTGCCTGACCACTCTTTTGAAGAAGATATTTTTCCTAATATCCAGCATACCTTGTGCAACTGGAGGCCGTTCCCTCTAATCTTACCGCTAGTTATGTGGGAGTAGAGGCCGACTTCCACTTTACTGCAGCCTCCTTTAAGGGATTTGTAGGGAGCCATAATGTTTCCCCTGAACCTCCTCTTCTCCTGACTGAACAATCCCAGTCCCCTCAGCTATTCACATAAGACTTGTGCTTCAGACCATCACAGTTCCGTTGCTCTTTTCTGGACGCTTTCCAGGGCCTCATTGTCTTTCCTGTAATGAGGGGCCCAACTCTGGATGCAATATTTGAGATGCAGCCTCACCGGAGCTGAATACAGAGGGATGATCACCTCCCTGCTTTGGCTGGCAGCACTATTTCTGATACAAGCCAGGATGCCATTGGCCTCAGCTGTCTGAGCGCACTACTGGCTTATGTTCAGCGAAGCGTCAAACAACACTTCCAGGTCCATTTCGTCCAAGCAGTTTTCCAGCCGCCCTGCCCCAAGCCTGTAGTATTGCCTGGGATTGTTGTGGCCAAAGTACAGGACCAGGCTCTTGGTCTTGTTGAAATTATATTTGTAAAACTCATATATATGTACAACATGAACTTATATGTGGTATATATGATATAATGAAATTCTGCAAATGCTCAAGTGCACAGTATCTCATTAATTTACTAACAAATGCATTTATTTTTTTATAGTTCAGTAATAGCAAAAATGGATTCCAGAAGTGTATTATGAAACTGATTAACGGGGAAAAAAAAACAACACAGAATCCTACGAAATAGCTGGAAAGAAAGGCTGTGGTGAATCATACCACAGCATGATATTCTGCCTGTAGAAGCAACTAAGGACATTTTCTCAATCCAACCACTGATCCTTTATGACTCATTTGCTTCCCAAGCCAGGCATGGTTTCTACCCATTTCTAATATCCATTTTTAAACCTTAGCAGGTTTCTCTTAAGTTAACTTGTCCAATCTGCCACAAGTTCCACAATGTTGCACATCCACAGCATCTTGCAGCAGGAAGTTAATGGTTTAACCAAACCTTGTGTAGTGAGCTACCTCCTGTTTTTTGATCTAAGTTTGACTTAATGATGACCAGCTGTGTTAGAGTAGCTGGTAGCTGATCCTTACTCATCCTCTCCGTGTCATTTGTAACTTAGTTACTTTCTGATCATAGGTGGAGTGATTAAAGCACAAATATGGAAGATGTATTTATCTTAAGGCCTTTTTTTCATATTCTTTAGTACATATTGGAAGACATTTTTAACCCATTTCCACAAAGAAAATAGGAAGGTTGAATTTTCTTAGTTTTTACAGAGTAGTTTTAATTGTTAGTAAGGTATTGTTCATGGGACTCAAAGTGGCAATTTTAAATTGTAAATGAAGAAGACAGATGGAGCTCTGAAGTTCTTACAAATGTTCTCAATAGTAGGGAAGTACTCTACAAATATTTTAGAGTTGAAATAGAAAAAAATAAGAAAATTCACAATTGATACACTCATAATTTTAAGTAACATTAATGTGAAAGTTGTAGAATGTGAGGTATTTGGAAAACATACCGAGCCCAGAATAGAAAGAAACGTGTGAAATACATCTGATTAGCTTGGAGACCAAACTATTTATACAGTTAAGGCCTGGATTTCATCACGTGTTTGTTTACCAGGGAAAATAAGTGCATTTCTGCAACATTAGGAATGCAAATCTTGCCTGTGTATGAAGTGCTGTTTTTCCTTTTGGTGTATGTGGAGCATCTACCATCCAGATTTAGAGGTTTTTTTCTATTTTAAAGAACAGTTTCTTTCTCAAATAAGCTGTAAAGTATGGCTTGTATTCTGCTAAGAAAACGACTATTGAAAAGTGAACTGCATCCCTTGCAAGCATCTGGTAAAGTAATATAAGAAATAGAATTTTTGCAACACCTTGAAGGCTAACTCTCTCTCTATGTTAGAAATAAAGTCCTCTAATAAAGTTCTCTGTTCCCCCAAGAGAAATACTTCTATTTCTATTATACAGCTTTTCCTGCCTTAAGTTTATGAAAGTAACTTGTTCATGGTGTATTCAAAATGATTTTGTGAGATCATGATAGCATCTGTGATATTTTACAACGTTGTAGCATCTCTATAGCATGTGAATTGCTTTATTTCTGGTTGTGTGTGCTCTAACAAGATAGCACTGTTTTTTGCCAAGCGTATGCCCTTGTTATCGACGTCCAGCGCATACTTGTGTCGTATCAAAGTGCTTACGTTGCACTTTAGGATACCTGGAGAAAGCCTGAAGTGGCGGTGCATACAATGAGAGAAGAAGAGTGCCCTTAGGCTCCTGCCTCTCCACTTCATTTTATAAAGATATTAAAATTTAAAAAGATATTAAAGGTTGAGTTACTTCTTTTGCAGCCAATATGTTTTTTCCTGCTTTTAAAGAATCAATCTTAGAACTAGGGCGGAGAGATACTCTTAGAAGAAGTTCTGTGCTGTCGGGAAATATTTGGGGAAGCATTTAAAGTGTTCATTATGGAGCAACGTATACTAGAAGCTGTTGTGGATTTATCAGTCTTCATTTGTAATGTACTGCTGATGTGTTTTCTGGCACCATAACTTTTTCATGGCATTTGTACCCAGCTTACAAATACAAATCATTCACTTGACTGAGCTGTCAAAAGAGAAGTCCTGGCATGGACTGAAAATGTCAGCATCCTTTCGATTGCAAATGGTTATTTTTAGAGTTTTCCTTCAAGTACAATTGATGGAGTGCAAGTTGATGCAAGCTAACACTATTGTCAGGGTGTTAAATGCTTTGGAGTACACCAGCTTTAGAATATTTTGGCAACGTACCGTGGGGGTGCATCAGTCGTAGTGTTTTAGCATGGATCAGGAGAGCAGTTCTGAACTCCATCCCTGCGTCATCTCTGTTGGAGCAGTTTTCAGGAGCCTTTTTCCTGAGAGAATCCTCTTTTTCTTGCCTGTATTGTCCCAGGAGATGACTGGTTAACTCTAAAATCAGATGGCTGCTCCTGTTGCATGCCATTTACTCATTTTTCCATAAGCAAAGTTAAATTGTCTTTGCATCCTGTGTTTTGTTAGGATAAGGTAGTTGCAGAAATAATTTAGGAGGTAAATCAGCATGAGAATAGCACATTTCCTAATTCATTTTATAAAAAATGCCCAAATAGATTTTTAAAAATTTACTTCCTCTTTATTTTCCTTTTTTTTCTGTTCCTCAATGAATTACCTTCCATACCACCAGCATAAAGGTTTTTCTAAAGAATGTACTTAATCTTTTTGCTTGCCCACATGTTGCTTGCTCCCCTTTCACAACCATTCACTCCCATTCTTGTCCTTTGCTATTCACTGGCTTTATATTTTCCTCATTAAAGAAATTACAGTCAATTATCCCATTGTCTTAGAAAAAAAGAAGATAAAAAAGGGACAACAAATCTCTTTGCCATCAAACTTCACTTTCTGTCTGTTTTGAATCCATGAACTGCTTCATGCAGGTCCAACTGATCTTCAGATTTTTCCAGCTATATATGTTGCTCCAGAAGTAATGCCTCCTTTCTGTTTCCATGGAAGCAGCAACAGCCACTAAGAACACACTAGCACTAGTTGTTAGAGCAAATGTTCAGCTACACAGAATCACAGAATTGTAGGGGTTGGAAAGGACCTCCAGAGCTCATTGAGTCCAACCCCCCTGCCAAAGCAGGTTCCCTACAGCAGGTCGCACAGGTAGGCATCCAGGCAGGTCTTGAACATCTCCAGAGAAGGAGACTCCACAACCCCCCTGGGCAGCCTGTTCCAGTGCTCCGTCACCTCACCTAAAGAAGTTCTTGTGCACATTTGTGCGGAACTTCCTATGCTGCAGTTTCTCCTTGTCTTGTCTCCTGCTATATTTAAATACTAAAAAAAATACTATTTTTCAGTATAGCCACCACTGTACATGTTCACCATCAATGAAAAAGAGCCTGCGTGCCACACTTGTAAAAAAATCTGCAGAAGCTGAGGTGATCCACTGTCAGTGCTGCTGAAGCACGCCAACCACCGCCTCAGTGTGCTCACATCCACTCTTTGGTCTCCAAAAACATTCAGCAAGTGTCAGTGAATGTCACTGAGTGCCATTTTTTCCACGTGAAAAAGTTCACCTTTGCTTTATACACACTTCCATTTCAGGTGCCATTTTGTCAGCCTGCCCTCCTGCTGCCATCTGTCACACAGCAACAAAATGTAGTGGGATACTGGTGGGTTCAGTCTCTACTGCTGTACCACCACCTGCTCTGATGTTGTGGGCCAACGGAATTAAAGATGAGGCATTACTTTCAGAGCAGCCCCTCACACTTCTAGAGAACCTCTTATCAAAGTTACTAATCTCCTTTTAGTGAGTTGTTCATCTCTTTTTGTCTGTCTTGAATGGGGAGTCCCATTCAGAATTGTTAACTGATCCTTCCTTAAACAGGTTTTTTCTCTGGGCTTTTAGGATTGCAGGATTATTACATCTCCTTATCCTGTTGTATTAGTGAATTATTCAGTTAAGGAAATCCACAGTAAAACTGGAGAAAGAGCAAATAGAATTAATGCCCAACTGACCTTTTGTTTTATGTGCAAGGACAGGTTCTTGACGTGAACTGTAATCTAGGGTGTTTTTTGAAGACAGAGTTGTGTGGTAGGATTGGTCTCTGGTGGAAGGAGGTTTACTGCATATCGTTATGAGTGGAGCCCGTCTTTTAGAAAGGAGAAAGTGAACAAGGGCATAGTGCAAATGTGGATGCAAAGGAGGAAAAAAGGTCGTTGATTTAGCATAAAATCACGTTGCCAGAAAATAACATTAATTAACACATCAAAGGAGATGAAAAGAAGGAATTATTTGCTTTTTGTGCAGATGTTAAGAGCCTGCCATAAGTAACAAGTAATGAAATTCCTTCTGTGTGGTAAACTTGAGCAGGTTGCTATGAAGGTAGCCTGAACATTGAAATGATTGAAATGGTGAAAACGCATCTAAAAAGCTCTGAGGGCAGAAGATAAGCAGCGGCTCAGATATGTAATATTTTTTCCATTTTTGATAATTTGAGAAATAATTGTTTTGAATAACTCACAGCTCCACTTTCTAATATGTAATTTGCAAATGGAGATTCAGTTCACTCTGTGCTGTAGATCACCAGCGGAGAGCAACATGGCCAGCTCCTTAAAAGCCTCCTAGAACGTGTGGGAAGAGAAATCTCTATTATGGGAGGCTCCAATTTGTACGATGTTACTGCAATCACAGTTCCTTATAAAGCACCATTTCAATTTCTTTCTTCTTTTTTTTTTTTTTTTTTTTTTTTTTTGAAGTGCATATATGTAGTGATTAATTTCCTTCTACAAAATTTGGTTTTGAGAGAATTCTGTATTAAACCTCATCTTCACAGATGAATAGAAAATTAACGATAGCTTAAGTACCAAAGGGAGTAATTAATAAAAGTACAAAAGAACATGAGCTGGCTTAATTCTGAACTGTGAGAAAAATGGTACCTTAGAAAGTCTGGGTGTGCATGTGTGTATGTTTCTGTGTGCTTGGCGTGCTGAAGAAGCCAGCTTTTGAGAATAATTACAACACTTCTCATTAAAGAGAGAATTCATTAAGGGCAAGAGAAAGTGGTTAAACTAAATAAACGCCCAACACCAAAGGGGTGGTTGATACTTGTGCCTGTGAATCAGAATCTAGAAACTGCAGAAAGCTGCCAAGGAATGTGTATAAAATAGGCATATGTATGTATATACGTACCCCTAAAAAATCAGTGGTGGGGTAGAATCAGTATTGTGATTCTTTTTTCAGATGTACAATGTAAACAGAACTTCAGAGTGTGATTGCCTACCTCATTAGTAGTGAAAGCAGGTTTTATGTAACGGTGTAGAAATGAACAATCGAGCAGTTGGAAATGATAATGTAAAAATGTAAGAAATTGTGGGAAAATATTGATTCTCTGTACATGGAAAAGAAAGCAGAAGAGCATGACAGAATGCCTTGCATTACAGCAGCAACAAAAAGTGCTTCATAGAGAGTAGCAGTGCTGGATGTTTTACAGACAACAGATCTGAATTACAAGTCTCTGAAAGTTTTTAGAAAATCTGCTTAAGGCATTCACTGAGCCATGAATGTTGAGTTTTTGTAAGTCATAGAATATTGAGGAAGTTCCAGACGACTGCAAGAAATCTAATGTTGTGCCAATAACAACGTAAATGGGACGACCCAGGTAATTACAAGTCTGTCAGCCTGACATTGATCTTAAGGAAAATAATGGAATGGTTTCTAAAGGACTCAATTAATAAAGAATTAAACAAGGGTAATATGATTATTGCTAGTCAGCATGAGTTTATGGAAAACAGACCTTGTCAAATTAGCTTGGTATCATTTGTACAAAGTTACAGATTTGGCTGATGTAATAAAGTTCTGTAGAGCACTGACTGGGTACTAAGTACAGATGGAAAATGTGGAGAAGCCTAGGTGGTTATTTTGCAGCATAGGAAAGAAATTAGAAAGCTTGGAGCTTTATGGTACACAGCATAGTAATTACTATTTACTGCTAAAGATGGATGACTTGAAAACAGACTCTGGTTTATTTTCTGCAGAGACACAGCCCCTAGAGCATAATGTACCCCAGTATTCTTCGAATAATAATGAAGGCAAGCAATTACTGCTAAAGGCTAATCTGGTTGAGATGGTAAACTGTGACCATGTGCTGGAGTATTGTCAGACACTGTGTAGGTAAAAAGAAGGACGTGGATAAAATAAGCCTGTCATTTAGGAGTTGCACTGGAAAAATACCTTGCACTGGACCACATTGTTTCCAGCTGTGTCCATTGCACCAAGGAAGATGATGATAAAGAAGTTCCGTATTACGTTTACACAGCTATAAGCTGCAAGTAAAGTAACAGAGGTACCCTTGATATAAATGAATGAGAAGGGTGATAAGGGTGAAGGTTGAAGAGCTAAAGGTGTTAGATGACAACAGAATAATATTTTTATTGTTTCCTTGCCCTGTGTTTCTCTTTGCTTTGTTTGACATTTTGTTACATCTTGTTTTTTTTGTTTTTTTGGGGGCTATGCAATTTCTCGTGCCTTTACACCACCCAGCACAGTCAGGTGGTTGAGGTGGTTGGTCTCCGTAAACAACACAGTCATGCTACTGTGACTGAATGAACGGCGATGCTGGCTTTGGCAGCTGTAGGTGTGCTGACCTGTTACCAAACTCATCAAATCATTTGTTTATTAACCTTTGTCAGAGCAGAAGCTGAAGAATTTTAAATAGTGATTTCCTGTGCTGTCAGTTTTAAGTTTTCGTTCAGTGAAATGTTTCTTCGCAAATCAGAATTACCTGAAAATATTTAGTTTTACCAACAAACAGGAGAGGTGGGCAATGGGAATTTGCAACTTCGTACTTTATTTTTTAATCAAGGTGACGAAAGTAATTTTCTTCTTGCAGCCTCTGCTATTAGAGAAACTACACGAAAGCTAACGGCTGCTAGTTAGCAGGTAACATTCAAAGCCCTTTCTTCTAAGTTCTACTTCACTTTTTTAGGGCATCTCTTGATGTTGTGTAACTTGATGTCATACTTTGTAAGGGTTGGTTAATTGAAAGTAAATGAGGAGGGGGGATTTGTATCTGATCCTTCTTGGAGCTTCATGGAAATATTAATTTCTCTTCTTGGAATTCAGATCTTGAAGTGGGAGTAGAGAATAGAAACAAAATATTGGAACTTCTGCCAGCTATGACTGATGAAGAGATTGTTGAAAGAAATTTCCATGGATCAATTTGCCCACAAGTTTTTATTGAAATCCAACTGTGTTCCACGGTATGAAGGACTTGATATTCTCCTTTACAAAAATCACCCCAGAAAAGATTTGGGCAGATCTTTAATTGTGATCTTTATCTCTAATGCTTTATGCAAAAATGGAAAACTCAAGGATTTTTGAAGTTGATTCAGGTCATACTGAGCTGTAAATGGGGCTTATCTAAGCAGACTGTAGTAGCCTGAATAATTAATTTTGAATGATTGATTTTACTTCATGGATCTTTAGATTTTTTTCTTTATCTCTTTTAGTTTATACTTATCTGCTGACATACAGATTTTTAGGTCTAAGTAAATGGAAGTTACATGGTACAATCCATCCAAGGCAAGTCACTTATCCTGGAATTAGCCTCTTCTTCTTAGACAATATGGTGTGTATACAGGTATTTACACATAGATACCAGTGCATCATATACATTATGTGTGTGTGCATATGAAAGTAAAAGATCTGTATTTCCTAATGGAGATTCATGATGATGAAGGTATTTTCACAACTTCATGAATTTGAGATCAAATAAATAAATGAAGTGCAAAAATGAGATAGACTTATAGAAAAACATGACTTTTCTATGGGTATGTTGGATAGAAGTATGACAGATATTAAAATTTTGCAGTGTTACCAGGCAGGATATTCTCCAGTGAAGCCTTCTGACAGAGCACCTACTTTAGTTTGATCTTTCAGAGCCCTGCATGGCTGACTTATTTCTCCATGCAATCTAGAGAGGGCTGCAGGATTAAAATGGAATGTTCTTAGGATTAAGTTGGAAATGTAAAGCATTATGGCATGTTTTATGTTTTGTTTTGTTTTTTTCTTCAGTAACTAATGAAAAACTACCAACATTGCTAAGTGTGTACTGTTTGATAGCACTCCTCAGTTATGTAGTTATGTTAGTTTAATTCTTGGTGCTGGTACCTCCAGTAGGTTTGAGTTCATAGAAAAGCGTGAAAGGCAAGAAAAGTATCCAAGTGATCTTTGGTAGGAGGATGTGATATGGGTGTGGTTTTTGTTAAAGTCAAAGGGGACATGAGGCCATTCCCTTCCCTGTAAGTAATGGTTCTGTCTTTCCTCCCAAGGTCATAGAACGGCTTGGGTTGGAAGGGACCTCAAAGATCATCTAGTTTCAACTCCTCTTAGAATCATGGAGAAATCAGTATGCAGAATACAACTAAGGCTAAGAGCGGAATTAAAGGAAAATCAGAGTGTCTCTTTCTTTGCATCTCCGTTTACAGGGGATGACATTTTAAAATGAAAGAAATATGTTTGGAATCTCTCTTTTAAAACAACATAAAAACCCCACAAAACCAGAAAATAACAGGAATATAGGGAGATAAAGAAATGCTATACGGAGATGCATCTTTGAGATAAGACATTAAATTAGAGGTATCTTTAGCCCATCTTGGTGTGGTTATTCTTCTCTCCTTTAATTAATTCCTTTGGCAGATAAGTAGAGGATTTTTTAAGTGTATGAAACCCACAGAATTTGTAATTGCAACCAAGAAAAATTGGATACTTGTGTTTAACTATGCGATTTGCTCTAAGTACCTCTCTATAATTTGTGTGCAGCTTGCTGAGTGTCTACTAAAACCTTGGTCATAAAACAAAATCTGGGCACGGATGTCCATGAAGAGGCACTTTTGAAAAATTCCTAGCTGTGTATAATTATATTAGCATTTTAGCCTTAACCATACTCACATATTTCTAAATTAAATCTAATATAGGGTATTTTTCTGGCTTTTGCTTAGAGAAAATTTGGCCAAAGTATACAGTCAAATAGGCACTATGGTCTAAAGTAGAATGTAACGCTTGACTGAAAAGTCTTTTTATAAAATTTCAAAAATGAGTACATCTGAGATGTTACAATGTTCATATAAAGCAAGACATCAGCTTCTATTGGTACAACATCATGTTCAAAGTTGATTTAGCAATGATTATAATCAATAAATAATAATAATAATTACAAAGTACGGGGTTTAATGCATGTAAGTGCAGCATACAGCAAAGCATATGGCGGGTGTTTCTAAAGTAAATAAAGCAAAATGTTACATCAAAAATGTTATATTAAAGGTTTGCAGATACAGCCTTCTTCTATCGCTTGGTTTTTTAGTGTTTCTAAATGGCTGATTGGTTTTGGTTTTGTTTGTTGTTTTTTAAAGACAAATCTGGCATTATAATTTTGTGATCCTTTTTAGTAGAGCATATATGTGTTTGAGGGAATGGAGGAACGTACTGCTTTAGAAATCAAAACACAGAATTAAGCTCTTAATGGGTAGGGACTCCAGAGGGAAGTGCTGGCAATGTTGCTGAAGGCAGCTCTTCCTTGAGACTTGCTAAACTACTGAGCTGTCCATATTAAATATCCTGATTCCCTAGGCATTATCTCAGCTCAAGAAAGTTTCCAGAATTGCTCTGTGTTAATATTGTTAGGCAGAAAAGCAGGGAAGCCAGGCAATTTGTGAGACTAATTGTAATAGAATGAAATCAAAGGAAAAGATACCTTAATTTTTTATGCGTAGAGAATTTAAGACTTCTTTCAACTTTCACATGAAGAAAGGAGAATGAAAACTCTCAGAAATATTATTAGGTACTCCATCATGGAATGCAGAGTGTTGCTTATCTGTGCTGTGTCTTTAGGGACTGTGGTGTGCATTTACTGGCCTTGTCCTGGCAGCCCTGCTGCTATGGCTGGCAGTTCTTGTACCTGGTTCTGCTCTCTTTCCCAGCACCTATTCCTCTTCCTCTCTTCTGTCTTTTATTTCACTGTGTGTGAGAATTTTAAATCTGAACTGGTATTTGCCATCTTAGTAACTTCCTTTTATGGGTCTATCATAGAGCAGGACTGACTGCTTTGTCTCATCCAGTCTGTTCTCATTCCCTGGCACAGAAGGAAAGAAATGGGTTCCCAGGGCTTTCTGGGTGATCGTTGTGAGTCTCCATTCCACAAAGCAAAGGAATAGGGTTAAATTCAGCATTGTTATTTTTCACCTGTTCCTCAGCTGTTGCCTTCAGGTTTTAAGGAATCTCCAGTGCCAAACTCAAATTCATGTTTGCAGAGTAAAGCCACTGCAGTACTATCATTTTCCAAAGAAGCTTTTGTCTCGCAAGATAACTGCAGTCTCAGGGATGTTATTAAACGTGAGACTGTTTGTACTGTGAAGTCTACTCCTCCTACGGACTGCCTAAACATTTAAAGCATAGCTGTTGCTTGAGGGTAATTGCATCTTTTACGTGCCTCAAGTAAAATAGTTTAAAGATGAGTATGTTTAAATATATACCTCGTATATGAGCCTATTAATGACTTCCAGGGAAAGGGACATATAGCAAGCAATGTATTTGCCCTAACTGGCATTTGGATTTTGGTTGGCTGTTGCTACACTTACGTTACATGCATTACAGTTATGCTCAGGTGCTCTGCAGTCTCGATTTGTGTATGCACACATTGGATGAGAAGTAGGGGAAGCAGTTAATCATAGCCAGCAAGGAGGGGCCAAGATGTTTCATTCCTGATATGAAAGACATTTTTTCTGTATTATTATTATTTTTTAAGATACTACCTGTTTGTACAACCCAACAGCAGATTGCACTGTTTTCAATGTTTTGTATCTGAACCTAAGGCTAGGATACAGT
Organism: Lagopus leucura; assembly: GCF_019238085.1. Lineage (NCBI taxonomy): Eukaryota > Metazoa > Chordata > Aves > Galliformes > Phasianidae > Lagopus > Lagopus leucura. The sequence continues at coordinate 16,094,990 of NW_024962267.1, read as the reverse complement.
CCTAAAGAGGCGTGTGAATCAGTGAGATGCAGTGTTGGACAAGAACTGGACATGGAACAGCTCATGTTAGTTTCGTGGCTAGTGACACATGGCTGACAGGAAGTTTCTAATGGTGATATAGGCTAGAAAGCAGATGTTGTGACAACAAAGAACTTAAAGCATTTTCTGTAAAGTTTACACAGAGTGTAAGTAGAATCTTTGACATTTTGCATCGGAGTTTGGCTGAGCCCTTGATACAACTTTCACCTTAAACACTCTTCAGTTGAAATTGTCATCTAGATACAGTATCTTTATTTTAAAATGCCTGATATGATTAGTTGCCTGGAATAGCACTGTAATTAAAGTATTTAATAAACCGTATAAACACTCTTCTTTTTATCCGTAGAGTTTCTTTGTGAGGTTGAGTTTTAAAGCCTGAATTCTTAACAAATTAATCAGCTTTCCACAGCAAAGCAAACACGATTTCCTCCCTTGCATATTTAAAGTAATCTATGCTGGGGGGAAGGGCACACTTCTTGGTGATGATGGCTTTTTTTAATTCCTGCATAATTTGAAATCCTTGAAATTAAAGATGTAAGAGCAGGAAAAGAAATGTTGCAGAGGGCAGTGTTTGCCTGTCTCCTTTCCAGTCTGCTAACGCAGTACGAGCAAAAGGCTTTCCAGTGTGCTGCTCTGGTGTTTTGCATTGCTGTAGCTGGGGGACTTATCAGCACAGGTGACAATAAATGGATATGAAAAGTGGGCAACCTTTGCTTCTGGTTGTTTTCTTAGCTCCTTAGTATCCAAGCAGCTGATGCTCGAGCTTCTGTGACTCTTATCCATTTTCCTGTGCTGCGCTCAGATAAGCAGGGCTTTCTTGATGGGAGCAAATTAATAGGCAGACCTTTTTCTTGTAATGCTTCCTTTCCCCTGTATGGTAATTTCTTTTACTTATACAGAGGTGTATTTTCTGCTGATTTGATAGATGGTTGTAACCAGAGATGCTGAGTGTCTTCATCCATAGCTGTAAGTAGGTGGACTGCAGGAAAGCCACCTCCTATGCAATGCAAAATATATTTCTTACCATGGCTTTTAAAATAATTAGGCCTACAGTCTGGCATATTTTTAATGGTTTTGTTATTACATTTCTTTGTAAATAGATTGAAGCTGTTCTTACAGCCTCCATGGATCTGATGTTGCAGATTTATAAACATCTTACCCCTGTTAGTTATCTCACTAGGACTGGTGCCTCACAGGTTGCAGGAATCAGGCCCATCTGCAATCTTTGGTGGTCTAAATGCTTTGGTAGCCCCAATCTCTTGCTATTAAATAGAAAGATGCAACTTTGGGTAGGTTGCAGTTAAGTCATAGTGCTGCAGTGAGGTCACTTAGATGAAATTCAGCTATTGTGTCATTTCCAATCTATAGTTTGTACTTTGCTTGTAACATTTTCCATCTGTAATAAAGGCTTTGCAACTTCCTTGCATGGCCACAAGTTGCTCTTAGCTGTATGTTTTGAAAGTGCCTTGGTATATCTCTTCTGCTTTTATTCCATCTTAATGTTTTTGAACATTAGAGGAGTGAGTGTATGGTTCATCCTTCAGCTATAGCAAATGTACTGTGCTGTGAAGCAGTTGTAGGCATTATTTTAACGTCAGTAGATACATGGGTATGTTGCTGGTTGCTGGGTTTTAGTTGAAGAATCATACCTTCAAATGCCTTTAAATCTGTGTTTCATGTATTTGAAATAGGATGTTCTGGAATACAGAAGGGTAAAAATAAATTAAAAGGCAGAAAATTGCAGGAAAGTTCCTACGCTTCCTACATATGGGCATTAATTTATTTATCACAAAAGCTAAGTGTGTTCAAAATTTTAAAGTGAGGAATGGAGCCTTTTCCCTTAGTAAGGTCTGACATTTTCTATAGGAGGCCATTCTGGAGCCAGGAAAATTGATGTAGGGCACAGCAGTGTTAAAAGAGAATAAACCCAGCCACAAGGGATTTTAGGACATTGTGCTACAATACCAATACAATACAATACTGGTCTGCGAGGGGAGGCAGCTGAGTCCCGTCCTGTGTTAAAAATACTCTGCTTTTCTCAAAGCAGAGAACCATTTAAATGTTTTGTGTAGCTGTTCACTACACCAATTCAAAGGTAATAATTAATGCCTACCAGATTATTTTCAGTAAGGTACAGAAATACCGTTTGGAGTATTTGAAAATATAAGGGGAAAAAAAAAGAGGAAGCAGATAATTTCAGCTGCAGTAGTGGGTAGTGGTTGATCGTTTGCAACTAATAGTGGAAATGCTGGTTTTTTGTAGGCCACGCTTTTCTTAATAAAATTTGAATGGGTTTTTACTAATTTTTCGTGTTCTGCGCTTGACACGAAAAGGTCCTGGTTTATCATCAAAATATCATGTATTTTGATGATAACAAGGATACAAAAGTCCTTGTTTTTTGTGTCTGTCAGAAAACCTTAGGAATTGATGATTGTAAGATTGGATACAGAAAAGCAATGATAAATGATTGTACTTAATAAAGAGGTAGCTAGCTATCTATTCTGTGGTTATTCAACATGTTTTCCATGAGGTACTATTATATGTCACTGAGGATTGCTCAACTGTATTTTTAAATCCATTAAGGATGATGAAAATCAGGAAGATGGAAAGATGCTTTCTGCCTCTGATTTGTATGCTACATCTTTATGAGGTACAGTCTTGAAAGTATACTGAGCTTGTGTGTGAGATGAAGTCTGACGTGGTAACTTCTGTGAAGATTTATGTACCTTGAAAAATAGTTACCAATTAATGGATGCATTATAAAAATCATAAAAACAACAACAAAAAAATTGAATGACGCTCAGTGACTCCACATCTTTCAACTAAAGCAAATAAAGTCACATCTGACATGGTTTAAGTAGCATGGGAAAATTTAGTGATTTACTAATTTTCACATACGTTCTTGGAGTATCTTGTAAGTATTGATATTCTGCAGAGTATCAATTCTTTGAAGACTGTGCTTTCAAGGTATTTTCAGGTCCTGTGCAGAATTTGATGAGCTGTTTTCAACATGCAAACCTGTATCAAAATGCACAACTGTGAAAGTCCTGTGTATCAAAAGGAAAATCTATTAAACCCCCCACGTTTGTGAAAGCTGTAGTGTTATCGAACACGTAATATGGTCTGAGGGTTTCCCTGAAATATTCCTTAAATCTAAGCACCTTCTCATGCTTTGGACAGGTCTTTGAAGAAGAGTCAACTTTCAGTTCCTACTGGAGCACCTGTGCTTGCTAGAATTGCAGTATTTATAATGCAGTGAAGAAAAACACAAAGCAAGCCAAGAGTTAAAAATAAGTCGAGCCGATGGGAAATTATTTCTAATCATTGCTGAGGCATAACAAGAGAATTCTGGAAAAATAAAATTGCAGGACGCAAACCTCAGGTGTCAACCTGTCACCATGTTACATTTAAAGTAGTTATTAAAATCATTATGCGATCAGCTTGCGAAGTTTAGATACACCAAATATAGCAACCTGGTTAATTGCTCACTATTCTATAGTGAGTGAAAGGCAGAAGGGGAGGTGGGACTGGTGGGAGCTGGATGTGTTGGAGGTACCCTTAAAGGCCTTTTTTTTGTCCTGTGGGGTAAGTGTTGTTCAGTAAGATCTTAGTTTTTGAATATAGAATATGATATTAGAAATGCAGCTGCTTACCTTGGGGAGGTTTTATTGAGATCTTCCAATAATTCAATACAGTGCATATTGACACTGTTTTGTACCTCTAATAACACTGTTGATGCTGCTTTTCTCTTGGGGAATGAGACTAAAATGAACCAATATATCCAAACATGCTGCCTAAAAATGTCTAAAGTCCGGTGTGAAGATTTAATTTCCTGTTGGAATAAAGCTTGAGAAACTCAGCTGAAGTTGCTTCACATTTGCATTTGTTTAAGGAACAGCTTGACTCTTGACTGCTAGAAAGTCTCAGAAAGATAAGTGGTAAACACCACAATTATTTAAGTATCTTTCTGCAGTCTATAGATGACATTGCAAATTCCCTTCTGTGTATAAAATCTAAGTGCAGTGAGTGGAGCACCAGAGAGATGTGGCTGGAAGTTCACATTCTGTTTTTTTCCCTTCTGACTGGCAGTTCTTGACACATCATAACGTGGTTCGTTGAGATATGTGTGTACTCCTCTCTGGTTAAAGATCTGAGCCAAGGAATAAAGGCATTATGGCTTTTCCTGAGGGTAATTTGTTGAAAGTAGGAATGCAAATATTAAACTGTTTTTCTCATCCATTGGGGCTATCTGTATAGCTGTATGTATTCCTTCCTTTTGGACATAAAAGTCACCGACACTCATGCTGTAGGCATGTCTGTAAATCAGCAGAGTCCTTATAGGGAAGATAGGAAGCTGATATTGATGTCATTAACACTGCTTTAACGGGGCGGTACAGAGCACAAGGAAATTTGGATAAATTCTTCTGCCCAGCAAGGGGGTATTTAGCTGTCGTAGCATCACAAATGTTTATTCCATGCCTCCGTACTTGCCAGGTAGTGTCACCTGGTCTGGAAGGAGAAGAAAAAGTAGAGCGAAAAAGATCTATTTTTCTGCGTTTCTCTCCTTTTCCCCCTCAATTAATTTCTATTATTTTAACCCAAAATGAATGGTTTTGTAATTTATGCCTTCTCCCACAAGAAAACTTGTTGCACCAACACCCATCTTTCACTGCACAGAAGAATTTCAACTTTTCTTTTAATTTGGCTTAATTTATGGTATCTCTAAAACACAAGTTAACACATCTGGATAGAAATTATACGTATATTCATTCATGCAAACAGATGATTCCAGATACTTGCCCTGCAGATATTGTAAACTTGTAAAATAATGTTCATATTCATGTAAATGAGACAGGAGGAGGAGGCCAAAACAACAACAAAAACAAAGCCCCAAATCAGGCTGATACATTTGCTCTCAAATTATTTTATCCTTTACGAATTCTTTGTATCAAAACCACAGTATCAAAGGTTGTAGTTGGCTCAGAGACAGATCTTCTTCCAGAAATGCATATCTGTGTTTTATTTTTTCACCTATCCAGTGTTCTGGTTGTACCTTATTTGTCACTGTGTTCTTACAAATACTTGGGGAAGCTTAGGAACATCTTGCTGTAGCTCGTGGCTCTCCATGAAGGAGCTGGACTGGCTCCATCTGGGTTCATGACATAATTCAGATGTGTGTAGTGGATACTGTTGTGTCTACAGAACCAGAATGCATTTTGAAGTGTTTGAGCATGCTTGAATCCAAAGATAAGCGTTCTGTATTGATTGGCAGAAACCTTTAGCCAAGCTTCTGATTTCTAAAGCCTTTTTTAGCTGCCTTTTGGAAGACTGACTCCTGAGTTAACTGCTATAGTTCTTCCTGTTTGCCTGGTTTATGTGGCAGCTGTGTGCACAGTTTTCATCTTTTTAAAGGGGCTGTAAGAGATCTGTGTTGACCAAAAGTCTATATTGTACTTAGACAATTCTAACGTAAGAATTGTTCTTTATACCTGTGTATAGACAATTCATACTGGACAGGGAGAGGACTGGAATTTTCTTAATTTTCTAGAGAGACAGAGGTGCTTTTGCTGAATAGATCTTCTAGTAATATGTCTTTATCAAAGTTTTTTTTGTGTTTTCCAAATTGCATTTTAATTGATTGTTGCTCTTATTTCTTGAGGACCTGTTCTGACCGGTCACTGCGTGGTTGCTTTAAATCTCTGTGAGATAAACTGTCTTTTTCTGTCTGTTCGTACAGTCACAATCCCAGAGAATGGGGATCACTGACCTTTTGTTATTACATCCGTATAGATATAAAATTATTCCTGTCATTAAAGTGACTGAAGTAGCAGACTTTTAAATAAAACTGCAGATAGAATCAGCCCTCAGTGAATTTTAGCATTTGCTATGAGTTCCATTGAAGAAAGCTGATTCGCAGCTTCTGTGATTGGCTGTCAGAGATTGAAAAAAGGAAAAATGCCTTTTATCTCTCAACTGATAATAAACTTTGTTCTAATAGAAAAAATACCTAAAGATTGTAATTATTCAGGAGCAAATAGCTGAAATTTTTTGCCCATCTTTTTCCAAAACTATAGAGAGTTCCAAGGTTTAGAAGATGTGCTGTTATTTCATTAGTCTCAAACTAGTTACAGTGGTGGTTCAAAAATTACATGAAAATTTGCTGATTGGCTGATACTGATGGGGAATAAACTAAAATATGTTAATACTGAAACACAGAGCATAATGCTGCTTTGTGGCCACAGTGCAGATGTAACCTTTTTCCTGCATTTCATAGGTTCACGCCTGAGAAATCACATGAGCTCCTTAAGCTAGAAGAATGAACTATGTTCTAGAATGAATCTACGTGCTAGAAGAATGAACAGTTCTATGAACTGTTATTTCTATGATCCAAAGGCAGAGCAGGAGTTGTGGAAGTATTCAGGAATCACAGAATTCAGAATGGTTGAGGCTGGAAGGCACCTCTTGGGAGCATTTAGTCCAACCCCTGCTTGAAACAGCTCACCTAGCACACGTTGCCCAGGATCACATCCAGATGGGTTTTGAGTCTCTCCAGAGAAGGAGACTTTCTGGACCAATCTGGACAGCATGTTCCAGAGTTCAGAAAACAGCAGGCAGTGCAGTGGTGCCTGTAGAAGATGCAGGGAGAGCTTTGTTGGTACGCTATGATTGGTTACGTGCATTTCGAGGTTATCGATAAAACGTCTGTGTTCACCTTCAAGTCTGTTATTCAGAAGATTGAAATGGATGCATTCCCCTAGCGTTGGGGAAGGGAGAAAAAAGGGATAACAAAGTTTCCTTTTGCCAATTAGTTTTACGTTGTCCACTTTGAACATTAGCTGTAAGATATCAGTCGTGAAGCAATCTCAAAGCAGGTTTGCTTCAGAGCAGAAAGCGTTCTTACAGCAAGTTATTGATTTGCAGGGTTAGCTTTCAAGATACTTGCTCTGTCTCTTTTGCACTTTGGTTAGGAATAAGAATACTGAATAAATGACCAGAGGCGAGCAGTAGGTTCTGAAGCTGTCCCAGGCAAATAGCACCCAGCTGGCTATGTGTATCAGCCACGCCACTTGACCCCAATGCATTTCTGAGCAGGCAGGGCCTCCTTTTTTCATCACTGCTGTTGTTAAGCAGAGCAGCCTCTCAGTGTGTTCCTTACCAAGGTCAGACACATCAAATAGAACGGAGCAGCAGCATGAGCGGATCTAAATTGGTTGCTGTGCCAGTTTCTAGCTGTGCTGTGGTATAATATCAAACCGATTGGCTTCTCAGCAGCTGAGATATAAAGGACACAAATGGTATAGAGGAAAAAAGTGGAAAAGAGTTAACTTTTCAGCCAGATGACTAATAATCTGAACTTGCAGACCTGGGAGAACTGTGGAGGCATGGATTGCGAAGATCTGCCATTAATTGACTCAATCTACTGTTTTATGATAGAGCTACGTTAACGAGTGTTATGAGGGAAATATTGGTGATGAAGTAATACAGTAATTCAGTACCTTTATGCAATCACAGAATGCCCTTTCAGAACTATTTCAGAAAAATACCAGCATTTCAACGCAGTCATGTATTTTAAAATAGGCTATTGCGAGCCTCCTGCAGTCCTGTGGGAGATTACACAGAAAACCACAGAAACAAAATCAGTTCTTTCTCGAGAGCAGCCTGCTGCTATATTTATATGTCATCTTAAAGCTCCCCAAACTGTAGCTATTTTCCCAAATAGCTAACAATCACATATCTAGCAGCAAGAGGAGCTGCACGTTGGATCTTAAATTTGCCTCTAGAAATTGAAAATGTAGGAAGAGTTAACCTGCTTGCAGGTTTTGTAAGCATTGTTTTGCAGGGCAGTATTATTGACCAGGGTGCCATCAATATGTAAGGTTCAGCAGTCCCTTAGAAATGGAATGTTTTGTTCCACATACTTCCTTCATGTTTAGAAAATGGGCCACAAATTGAACTTGAAAATGGGAGTAGTGTCTGTTTGCTTATAAAGAATAAACTTTACCTGGGACTTCTGATTATTTAGGTTAGATGATGGGATTTAGAACTTCTTTGCCAACATGAATGTTATATAACCTTCTAAATAGAATTTCATAGAGAGAGAGCTGAGAATGGAATTATTATGGAAGCTTTGTAACACAACACATCCTGCTCATACGTGGATTGTTTTTTTATTGTTTTTCTTTGAAGTTTTCAAGATTTTATCAATCTAGAGAAAATAATTTATCATATACTAGAGAAAATTATGCCAGTATCTGCAGTTCATCAGCACTCTTTTTCTACAACTTCATACAACCTCTTCTATTGAGAAGCTTCTCTTTGAATATCCAGTGGACAGAAGCCTGTGCTCTACAGACAGCTCAAGTAGCAGATGAGAGAACAGCACTTAGTTCTCTCCTGCTACCTGAATACCAAAGGCAGGGAGAAAGTGCCTTCAGCTGACTTGAGAAATGTATGTGAAATGAGAGGAAAAGGACTGTCAGTAGTTTCCCTTCACTCAGCTGGTTTGCATTACAAATCAGTGATCTCTGAGTCTGCCTTTGTGCAAGTCCTATTAATGCAGCTGTGAAGGAACTGGGTTTTGTGCTTGGATTGTTTGAAGGGTAAAGGCTGTTTTGCAGGAAGGTTTCATCAGAGTATCAAACCTTAATTCATGTATTGTCTTCTGCTGTTGTTTTTTAAGAGATCTTTAGCTTGGAGCTCCTTTAAAACCTTCTCGAAAAAAATAACATGTCTTGAGCATACAAACCTGCAGCATCTCCTCTGCTGGTTTTGAAAAAGGCTTTTTGCAGCCTTTAACATAAATAGCTGAATCAGATGAAAAAGGTAAGTTAGATCGGGTGCATCATCATGAACAGAGGAAGCACAAGAAATGCTGCTGTATGTGCTTCTGTGTCAATTTGAAACCATTTTTCTAGATACTCTTGAAGATTTATGTGTTGGTATTTACACATGATACATAAACCAAGAAGCGTTCTCATTCTGAAGATATCAATGAAAGCAGGTTGTTACTGTATTTAACTCAGTGTTATAAACCTGGAGTAAGCCGAGTCTGAAGCTGAGTCTTTCATACGATTCTAATCTGCATCACTTGAAAGGAAATCTATAAAACTGCTTTCCTGTGATGTCTGTAAGTATAGATGGTTTCTTTTTAAATAAAAATGACTTAGAAGATGTTCCTTGTTTTCACTGTGATGTTTTGGTACTAAAACCCGTAGAAAGGCCATAATGAATTATTTGGAGATGCTGGCTATTGTGTAAGCATAGCTTTTGTGGTACATGGACAGGTTGATTTACATCAGGCTGGCTCAAGCAGAACTACCTGAGGCATGTCTCCTGAGGAGACATTTTGGGTGGCGTTTAAGTGCAAGATGGAAATTGTTGTTGCTGGGGTATGACTGCTTATGTAGTAAATGCTTTCCGTGTACATTCTCTGCGTGTAACAGAATGGTTTAATCTTAAAACAAGAAGCAAATCTGAAATTGAATTTATTGTTCAATAAAGTTGTATTTGATAGAGATTTTGGCTTCAACAGTCAGGCAATCAATGTTTGCTTTTAATTACACAGCACTGAAGAGATGCCATACACCTCTTTCTGCAATTCAGTACTTCCAAGCCGTTACGTTGATAATCAGATCAGAAAAGCAATGTTTTAAATTGGTTAATGAAGTTAAGTGCTAGCACAGCACACCACATTTTCTCCTCTGTGCTATTCAATCAAATCAACGTTATCTGATCTTACACTGGCTTTAATGTGCTCCTGTTGTATTTACATGGAATTGTTTGAGTTCTTCAGCTTTCCATTGATCCTGCCCACTGATGATACTGATGTCACCTCTCTGTTCACACCGAGTCAATATGTTCAGCAGTGGATTAAGAACTATTCCATTCTGCTGGGGAAAATGGACTGTGCTAGTACAGTTCTGCCTTCTGTAGCTGTGCGATGCCTGAGTTGGCATCCTGTATGGTCGTATGCACCATGCCTGCCTGAAAATCGTATTAATGTACATAGGAGAAGGAAATACCACAGGCACAATAATAGTGATTTAATCATGTATATGTGTATCAACTTTAGAGAAGAAAAAGGACTTGGAAGTCTGAAACTTTATTGCTCTAACCATGGAGAGTTACATAATCAGATATTTTGGAAAATAATGCTTTAATGTTGCAGAGCTAGGGAACAAAACCATAAAGACCTCATACCTTTTCTGCTTAAGAAAGTATGTAAACTGAGGAAAGGAGTTCATTTGCCTTATTTTTTGGACAGCAAATATTTTCTGTGACATTCTTCAGAAGAATTACTTTGTGGTACTGTTTCCTAAAAGTGAGTAATGTACTGGGGAGTATACTTACTTTGAACTGTGTTTTGTCATTTCAAAAGATGGAGTAAAAGTGGAGAGGATGGGAAAAAAGTTTAAGACCAGTATTTTCTTGTTCTGATGCATCAGCACACTGAGATCTGTTGTTGACTTACCAACGATGGTGAGGCAAAACTGTTTTAGCTCCCTACTACTGGTAGAAGCTTGTTAGTCCCACTGATGATACTGGGCATGACAGCTTGTCTTGGGTGGTGATGGTGGGCATTCCAGCTGATGAGCCGTGACTCCGCTGATGGTCAGACCCTGCAATGCAGTGGATGTGCTGTTTGGGTGCTGAGTGTATTTATATATGTACATATGCAACCATGAAACAGAATAATGATATTCTGGTTTGTTACTTGCAGAGTTTACTGTAATTTTTCTGGTAATGATTTTCTTAGCGTGATTTGAAGTAGCCATTTTATTTTATGGGATGGTTCCTTTAGGTGCAAACAGCTGCTTAAATATGCATTAAAAGAATTAGCGCTTTCGCTTTTATACTGTTGAGCACAGCATAATTAATGGCTGTTCTGTCTGCTACTTCTCACTTGGACTTTACCACTCCAAAATAGAATTTTAGAATGCTTTGTTTCACATTTATTTGTGTGGCATGTAGTTACGATATCATTAGTACAGATACTAGAATCAAGGATGGAGGGGGACACGTATTTGTTAATGGAAAAAATAAAAGCTTTGTGCTAGTAAATACTTCACCAATTTATGAGGGAAAATGCTGTAGAAAAGCTTTTTAAAAGGTCAGTGAATTTCTATTAAGTTGTTCCATTCTCATTGCTTTTAAAATTAAATGTGCGGGGTCAACATTAAAAGCCTCTGAACTGCCATTTAAAGAGAAGGCGTAACAGAGCTATTCCAAGCAGTAGGCTTAGACTCTTCCTTTTGTAAGATGCTTTCAAAATGGGGAAATAGGTACCTATGTCATCAAATGTAACTCCTCAGAGTGTCTGATCTGTCAGTGCTGTGTAGATGGCCTGATGATTCCTGTGGCCGTTCTGGCTACTCGATAAGCCTTAAATAATGTTAGATAAAATAGAGAGCCTGTTTATCTCATGCAGTGCTATGGGGCTGTGAATAGTTCTCATTTCTCAGGAAGGTCCTCTGATTTTTCTGCCAGCGGTGTTATGTGTGCCTTCTTTCCGTTTGTGTGGGAGAGATACCCGGTAAAAGGGCGGCTTGGGTTGAGAAGGAGGCTGTGTTTCCATGCAGGTAGATTTTACTTGCACTGAGTTGACCAAAATAACCGTTTTCCTTGAATAAAGCCGTGTTCAAAGTCAGGTCAGATGGGGGCCTGGGCAGCCAGAGCTGGGGGGTGGCAGCCCTGCCCCTGGCAGAGGGTTGGAGCTGCAATATGCTTTAGGGGCCCTTCCAAGCTGAGCTGTTCTGTGACTGTATGTTTGTTATAGGTTGTTTCAAAACACTTTGAATGATTGCATTTAATAAGCAAGGTGATAGCCACCATCATTACTTTTCTTTCCTTACTTCCTTGCATGATTACTGACTTATAAAACTCCATTTTATTATGAGTGTCACAGTCCTAAAAAAGTGCTTGGAAAACTCAAAAATGAAGACTGTGGGAAAACTAATATAATGGAGAGACTTGTCAAACTTGATTTGGAAAGAATCCAAATCAAATCAGGATACAGCAGAGAGCTGATTTTTTTCTATACTTTCAACTTTCTTTTCAAGGACAGAAAAGGTCATTCTCAGTCTGCAGAAATCTCTTATTTTCTTCTGTTATTTTGGTTAAGGGAACTTTTTATGAGAGAAAGCAGCTAACAGATAGAGCACCTGTGAACTTCCCAGATCAGAGTTAAAGGGATGTTTAATTCATTATCGTTCTAATCTGTTTTAGATTAGAATGACCTTTTCTTGGCTTCATATTAAAGTTCCCTTCTTGAAAAATTAATGTTTTCCTCCATGTTGCATGTATTGATTATTAGTGGCTGGATAGTTGCTGGTATTTATTCATAATTAAAAATGCAGCAGGCAAGAAAGCAGAATCTGAAGGCATATGGCATCTCTTTTTCACTGCATTTTGATTTAACCCTTATAAACATGTAAACAGAGGAACTGTCCTTAAAAATCTGTCAGAAAAGAGGTGTGGAGAAAATAGTTATCAGTAGGTCTCAGATGTTGGGGTGAATCACCTCAGAAGTGCAGCTGATGGAGTATGCTCAGTTACTTTGCCATGGCTTTGGGCAGTCGCTCAATGAGCGTGCAGCTTGGACCACAATGGTTTCTGCACTAAGCCCACCCAGGAACTAGCTTTGTTCTGGCTTTTAGTGCTGAAAAAAATCCCCTTTTCCTTCTGTATTTTTGCAATGTTACGTAAGCTGGACTTGAACAGCCAAATATTAGATAGATTAGAAAGAAGCAATTAAGCTTAGAAAGAGTTCTGTAGATTGTACTGGGTGACGGAAGATGTCGGTATTGATTTTCTGCCACTTTCATGTCTGACCTTTTGGATTCCAGCAGATGCTCTTAAGAGGATTTTGCTTGTACTAAATTAAAGATATCACAGCACAATTGCTGCCTCATATTAGGAGAACTGGCTGAGCTCTTGGGCTCTGTCAGTGCAGTCTTATAGTATGTAGGAATGTTGCTGTTACTTGATGTAATGTGGTTCCATAGACAAAACCAGCTGAGAAGCCATTTATGAAAAAGCATTAATTGTGATAAATGTAGTTATCATTCACTTTGTTTTGTACACAAGTCATATAATTATAAGCTTTGGTTTGTAAAATTGATGACATGCAAGGGGTTTAAAACATACCACAAGCTTTGATAAAGCAACACTTCAAATGAAGCAAACCATTAAAAATATGCATAAAGATTTAGCAACATTGTTAGTGATGAAATTGGAAGGAAAAAACATAAAACGTTTTTCTTTGTTTAGCATCTTCTGGCAACATCCAGGCACAGAACTCTCGTTTGAGCATCTTTTGCTGTGCCCCTGTCTGTAGGAAACAAATGTGTTGGCTGGAGTGGCTGAACATGGTTAAAAGGCTTTTGTCTGACTTCAGCAAGGTTTTTACCATAGGATGGAGCTTGGTTTGGCAAAATGATTGTATTTTTATTTGATGCCCATCCTGCAACAATAAAAGGGAAATTCCTCATAATTATTAGCACAGTTAGAGGCAACAAGGCATTGGTATGTAGTCTTTGCCTTGTGATAACCCTGTGGTGAGCTGGAGGAACTGGGAGAGACCTCTGAAGATCACCTGGTCCTCACAGTTCTTCCTGGAAAGGTCAGCACTAAGACCGCCCAGATTTGAGATTTTACTGTTCCGTGTGGATCAGATCCCTTGGAGATTTCTCTTTGTAAGACTGAGCAGGGCCTGGTGTCTTCCTGGATCCCTTTCTGTTACAGGAATTCAGCAGGATGGTGGATCATTTTAGCTATTGAGTAGCATCTTTGAATCTGATTTCTGAAGCTAGGTTTATGCTGCCATATCTTTGTGTGTACATGTGCATGTGTGTAAACATGAAGTAGAAAACCCATTTCCATCCGATTTTGCAAAGAATCTGAGATCTCAGTGTCTTTAAGTTTGAAATACTTTTTCAGTACTAGAGGATCTAATAAATGCTTTGGAAGAGGAAAAGATCTCAGCATAATTTGTGCATGATGGAGAATCCACACTTGAAACTCAGGCCCAGACGAAATCAGACTTACTGCAGTGTATTATCAACCATAGATAAGCTGGAATGCTGCTAATCTGTCTACTATTATCAGCAATATTGCAGCTGTTGTTGCTTTTTAACACAAGTGATGAGCGTGTTCAGAAATGCTAATGTCACTTAGGTCTCCATGGTTCTTCCAGCTAAAAAAAAAAGTGTTGTGCAACATGCAGTTTCCATGACACTGAGCATTTCTTTTTTGTTTATTCCCTCAAGGCAGCTGGAGCTTCTTTCAGCTAAAAAAGGAAAACTTTTGGCTGGGCAGAGACGGCTTAAGGCTAGATGAGAACTGAATAATCCAAGAAAATGAAGCCTTTGAATACAAAAAGCACACACACATACACACACACACACCAGAGAGTAGTCATACACAAGAAATCTGTTTCCTTTACTGAATTCATTGAGCCTACTGCTAATGCTGGAATCTCTCTGTTTCCATCCAGCACCTTATGCCACCATTTGTCTCTCCCTTCTGATCTTTTTTTCTGCTTGCGTAGGATCCTTGGTCCTCCAGGTAACTTCTCCTTCATGAGGATTAAGTGAAGAGCTTTGCACCCATAGTTTTATGGAAACCTAAACTCGGATATAAAGTCATTAATGTTTTAATTGCATATATATGAAGGAATTAATTATCTATTTGTCTATGTATATATCTATTATATATATATGAATATATATAGATTCCTTTCTTCCACCCCTAACCTGAAGTATTTTTAACCTACATCATCCTGCTGATTTTTTTTTTTGAATTATTACTTTTTTTTGAGGAAGCCTGACAATGTTGTGGATGCACCTTATTTTCTCTGCACATCTCTAAGCACAGTTGCATCCATGGGTGATGCAGGGCTTTTTCTGACAATGGTAACAGAATGATTTTTTTGAAAACAATTGTAAACTTAAGCTTGTGCCTGTTCATAATTAATCAACTGAAGAAGCCAAGCAGTGTAATTCCTTGTGTTTCTCGTAAAAAAGTACTCTGGTCAAGCCCTGTAGGATGAATTCCATTTAATGACTGTGCAGTGGGTTATGGTAACAGGGAGAAGTGGAGCGTTATTCTTGTTGGCATCTGAACTGTTTTCCATCAGTGAATCAGACTTCTTGGGCAGAGGCACACAAACCAGAAGCGTTTCAGACCTTAGCCTCTCTCAGATACCTCTTCAGTGGCCAGATATTTAAGTGCTTGTGGCGTATCATTTCAAAGCACATGAAGGAAGGCTAGCGGTGATGGGTCCCTGGAGCTATAAAAAGATAGGAAATTTGCATGAGAAGGTTTAATGGTCTGGAAAGTCACAGTAAAATGAAATCGGTATGAAGGTCTGTAAAGAAAACTTTTCATGAGTGTTTTCTACAGTAGGCACTGCTCGGAGCAAACGCATCAACTGTGAAAACTCAGCGCACCTGCTGATCTTAAAACGCAGCGTACAGCTTCCTCGATGGGGCAAACATGCAGTGTTCCTGGGTTTTGAGGCATTGATGTATATTTAAGTAACTGGGTTATTGATATGGAAGTAGAATGGCTCGCAATTTCAACCTATTGTGGAGCGGTTGTGTTCTGGAGAGGAAGAAAATTGGAAGGGAATGTATTAATTTCAGTTCAAAGTATGATTCTACTCCCATTTGCTTTTCTTTTTTGTTCCACATACACACAAAAAAAAAGGTTTTAAAAATATAAGCTGAAACAGAAAAGAGAAAATACAGAAAGAATAAAGTTTTGGAAACTTAGGCAAGAAATCGGTATTGGCAATCATAATAAAAATCTCTGTAGAAAAAGAGTTGTTACGATCAACAGCCAGAGCCAGGGAAACTGAAATTGAGACATCTGATCTGAACGTACAAGCGCACAGGCCTCAGTGAGCGAGTCGCCCCACAATCCAATGCCATAGTGAAAGTTACATATATCACAGGTGGTGTCCAATTTTCTTGCTCCCCAGTGCCTCATCCAACTAAATTGGCAATTTTACCAGGCCAAAAGCTAACTGCACGAACAAGTCTGTAGAGCTTGACAAGCTCTACAGCAGCTTCTAACACAAATGAATAGCTACCAGTCAATTGGCAGCGGGTTGTCTTGAGATGAAATCAATCCTCAAGCCCCCTTTCACAGAATCACAGAATTGTAGGAGCTGGAAGGGACCTCCAGAGATCATCGAATCCAGCGCCCCTGGACCTCTTGGAAGACTGCTGGGCATAAAAATTGAGATGGGTTCCAGTGTGGCATTTGTTTTCAGGAGTTGTTTGTGGTCTGCTTCAGGGTTATGAGTTCTGCAGGGGTTAAAAGACTCTTTGTTTTGTTTAGGGTGGTGCTGTAAGGGTCAGATGTAAGAGCTTGATTTTCCAAAGAGTCTAATTATATTCGACACTTATGTGTCAAGGAAATTACACTGAGGTGGTATGAACATCTTTAGATGCCTGCTAGAAGGAAATGAAATGCTGAATATCAACTGCAAGTTTTCTTTAAATCAGAATTCTTTTCTAGTGGAAGCATATGACTGGACTATTTCAGGCAGACCAGTAAAGGCTTCTCCTGCTTGTCATTTGACAATGGTAAACATCCAGTGAAAAAAAAAAAAAAGTTTTATACATATCTAAGTTTAATACACATCTGAGTAAACCTTTTTGTCTTCCGCTATTAAACATTTCTTTTCTACAGCAAGACATTCTTCTATTCCATCTTGCACGGATTGAAATGAGTGGTGGTGTTGGGGTAGATAAGTTTTTCTTCATTATAAGCAGGCCCACGTTAGACTTCTCACAAAACATTGGTGAAGAGCCCCCTTCTTAATATGAGTATCCAAGCAAAAGTGTGCATCCAACATTGTCAACTTTTAAGTGAGCGCTCTGCCTGGAAATAGTTTTCAAATCGCTAGAATAAATAATCCTACAGATATATGCACAAGAGTTAGTTTTAATGGCAAAAAAACTAATTAAGTGATTTTATGAGTTCCAGTTAAAAGTAATTATACAGTTGAAAGTGCTTTAAGGAAGTTAATGAGACAGACAAATCTGATAACAGATTACTGTCTCATCATTAGCTTCCTTTACAGTTAATTCAATCCTATCATTGCAGGACACTACTCTGCGATGCGTTGGGTTCCAGTGGGCAGCTCTGTCCCTGCGCCCATCCATCTCCTCCATGTGGAGCAGGGGCAGAGTTCATCCATTCAAATGAGTATGGGTGGTGAGAAATGTGCTGTTTCAAAAAAGTGAGTTAGGAAACCAGCAGCTCCGATTGGAACCAGTGAGCTATTTCCTTCTGATTTCACTATGTTATTTGTCCTGATACCAAAATGTGTGCCTAAATGTGAAATTCTGTCATAAAGCTGAGAATACGTATGCAAAAGTATTTGCATGTCCTCAGTAGCATTTTCATGTGTACCCAGCAGCTGAGCGGCTCCTTGTATGTGGGACCTGTTCTGTTTGGAGCCCCATGTCTGCAGGTCATCGTGAAGAGAGAACAAAGGCAGAGTGCTTTTTTCTTTTTACTTTTATTTTTTCAACCTGTGATGTTCAATTTATGTAGGAGTCTTCAGGGTAACTATTTCTTCCTCAGCCCCGTAATCACCTGATGCAGCAAAGCAGTGAAGCAATGGGGTCGCTGCCCTTGGAAACTCCTTTGCCTGGAAGGAGCGTGGCAGGTGGGATCAAAAAATCAACCAAATAACAATCTGATGTTCATGGCCCCGTGAGAGCTGTGGGTTGCTATCACATCTCACAGCTAACAGGAAAGTTTGAAGTAAGGTAACAGGGAAGATGTGACAGAATTGTCACTGTTGTCCCTGCCGGTCTCCTTTTCAGCTCAGAATGAAATGGAAGCTCGCTACACGATACGAATTTGCTGAGATCAATGAGGAATTTGATCAATGTATCTAATCTTTCTGCTTTGGTCTTTCTGCCTTCATAAGGCCAGGAACCTTATAAATAATTAGGTTTGGTGCTAGAGCGCATTAATATTATGAATGCATTCTATTTTTTATTTATTCCTTCCAGTTCAGTGGATGATGTATGGACTGTTCACATGAGGGAAAAGAATGTGATACAAGAAAATATTAAAACAAATGATACGTGCTTAGAAATACTGAGATTGATAGCAGAGATGTTAGTAAATCGTACCTTTTATTCAGTGAAATCTGCCCTTCTCACTATCTTTATAGCACCTAGCAAATAAACCAGAAATGAAGGCATCATTACTTGCATCCATAGATATCGCAGTGAAATGGCTATAGAAATGTCTGCTTTTAAGCTACATCTTTTTTTCCCTTGATTCATTTTTCATTTTCCTTTCTTTTTGTTGGGGTGGAGGGGTGGAGAGAAGGGTGGTAACGGCATGTTTTTAAGCAGACTCTGAAGAGTCTGCTTAAAAACAACTAACAACTATATAGAATAGTTTCACTAGAGCAAGAGAACAAGTTGGATTTTTTTTTTACAATGCTCAAAATATGATTTTGCCTTTATTTTTTTGGCACTGGGAAAGAAAAAAAAATGCTTTACAAACATATATTTCTTTTTTTTGTGAAGCATGCATGCTGTAGAACATCAGTCAGGTCTAATGTGGTCAAATCCAGAGGCTCAGACTAGAGCAGCCTGATCCTCCCTGGGAGGACTGTACCAGTAAATACTCTGGAAGAAGGGAGTTGTTTCTGTAATACATTTTACTTTGCAGTGCCTGCCTGCCTGACCCTTTTATGTGTACAGTAAATGTGAAATGGCTTGCTGCAGTAGAGCATGCTCACGTTTCTTGTGAGGTAAGAATATTCACGGTGGCAATCAGAGCGGTGTAGGTGGGGTTTTATAATTTCACATTCTTACACTTTTTCCTGCTTAACCTTTCTACAGACTGTAGACATATGAGACTTAAATGTATGTAGCACTACATAAAAACATCCTCCAGAGCAAGGGATCCTGTCAACTTCCTGAAGTTATCCATGGGAAGCAATAAATACTTGTGTTACTTTCCTCCTTTCTTCCTGTCCGTGCAGTGGCAGCAGAAGGTCCCATCCTGCTGTTGCAGGCAACACCTCTGCAGATGGAGCCTGCTCTTTGCACCATTTGTCAGATGCTTGCAGCAGCGTTTGCACTTAAGGCTTAAGGATTTGGAGAGTGGAAAAGATGGATTTAGAGAAATAAAGCCAGCTGAGAGATGTGAGCACTTATTAGAGATCTTTCATATCAATTATGAAAGATGGCTCCAGTGAATTATAGCCACAGGCTTTCAGATAATAAGCCTTTCAGGAAAAAAATAATGAAACTAAGTGACACTCAGTTCTGAGTTCCACAACCGAGATGAATCATAATTCAGTGTTCTTTTTAAAACTTCCAGTATGGTTTGCAAATTTTTTTGGAAGGAATTGAGACTAAGCCCGGTAATAGTTAGCCATTTTAAATGCTTTTGGCCACTGCTTTACTTCTGGCACGTTCCTTTCCAGCTAGTTGCTGTCATTTCCATCTGCAATCCGTAGCCTGCTGCTATCAAGGTCCAGGGACTGTCATCTCTTACTGTCAGTTTTTGGGCAGCTGTCTCTCATTGAAATTCATAGCGCTAGCAAAAGCCTCCTCTTCCAAGGAAGTGCTCCCTTCCAAGTCAATACAAATGGTTTAACAAGCAGAGAATCTGTCTGCATTCTCGTTTTTCCATTCCCCGTTCATCCTTTGAAACATGAACCTTAAAAAAAATCAACCCAGGTGTTTGGAGTGGTGGTTCAGTGTTGTTTCCTGCAGGTTGGAATAAAATATGTAATTTTCATCTGGTGGTCGTAGGGGATAATGTGAAGAGAGCACTTCGTGTTTCATGATTGCTTCAAATGCAAGGCAAAATTTTGGAAAAACAACCACTGTTAGTATTTCTTTAGCAGTTCTTTGTCACAATAGTACTTTGTTTCAGATTGATTCCGCGCGTCCACAATCAGTGATTCTTTTTGCCTGTGTTTAGATCACAAAGAATGTATTTCACCAGTGAGGTTCTCCTGTAGCAACTAGTGATTGCGCTGGTGTTCATCTGGATCCTCTTGTTGTCTTCTGCCAGTGTTTAACCCATTCTTCTAGGCAGTACATGCTGTCTTTGTATGTATCCTGTTTACTTCATGTTGTTCAGCAAATCAAGTGAAGGTTGGTAGTTGAATAGAAACTTCTCCTGCCAACCAAATACTGTACAGCAGCCGATGATACAGGTGATAAAAAGAGTTGGAGAGGAGAGTACAGCTGGAAAGGCTTTGGAAGCTGTGAAAAGGACAGGGCAGGCAATGCATGACCTGGGCCTGAGGGATGACTGAATACTGCAGAAGAGTTTTGTTCAGACAGAGATGTTGTGATACGGTGTATACAATTATGAATGACCCAGACAACAGGAATTATAAAATGGATGTTTGTGACCTCTTCCAATATGAGAATAAATAGAATGTCTGTTGGGCTGCTAAGCAAAGTGAAGAATAGAGTAGTCTTCAGTTAAAGGTCACTCTACCTTTGTTACACACAACAAAACTTTACTAGGTTCAAGAAGTTGATCTGATCCAGTACAGTCATTTGTGTATTCCTGACATCCAATATTTACTGGCTTTAAAAGTACAAATCTTGTCATAAAGAAATCCTGTCTTTTCTTCTCCTGTGTCCACAATCAAACTCTGCTGTTGTTTCTTCTCTGTTTACTTGCATCTATTTTAGATGATACTGAAATATAAAATGAGCCCTCCCCATCAAAGAACTCCAGGTACGATGAGATTTTATTATTTTGCAGTACAACTTTCACAGGGTTCTCATGTCTGTGCTCCATTTGGGGTCCATTGTGCATATCAGCTACAATTGCACAGATCCCATTTAGGTTATGTTCTGCTGTATAAGCGTTTCAAAAATGGTGCTTTATTTCAAGAGGAACACCAACAATATTACATAATTTTATTTAAGTTACTGCCCTACATCAGTATGACTTGCAGAATTCCGCCTGAGAACATGTTGTGAGATCTTTGTACGAGAGGAATGATTGTTTATTTCTCTACTCTTAGAATCCATCATATTTTTTGTTTTAATTTTCAAGTATCATAGGCACTATGATCCCCCGAAGCCACAGTTTTCTCCTTTGTTGTGTTCTAAAAACCAGTAAAAGCATACATAGGGTCCCCTTGCAGATTGTGAGAAGTACTTTTGAGTTGTATCAAGGGATTCTCTGCCCTTTGAGGCTTTTGATATGTTTTCTCTACTGCATTCTTTAACACAGGCATCTTAGTAATGCTTGAAGTGATTCAAAACCTACAGTTTCGTGTTGCTATTACTAAAAACTAATGGCAGAGTCTCCAGGATAGGTTTCCATACAACACAGATGTATTTCAAAGTGTAAAATATTTATATTTTACAGTGTTAGCTGCAGTTGGGGCTTCAGCATGCAGTTCTAAGACTTGTCAAAAGCAGAAAAGCAGGAGGCTTTTCACTGAATTCGACATGTTTAATGTGTAACCGGTGCTCAACTAATTTGAGATGACAGACCATTTCCATGCTCTTTCAGAACTTGCCATGTTGTCATCAATGCATTTTCAGGAAAGGAAAAATATTGCTTGTATAGTACTTGTTCATAAATAATAAGCAAGGTTGTTTTAAATGCTTTTGCTAAAGTATGGTAAATGGAGATGTGGGTCTTTCCTTCTAATGCTGGATGACAGAGCTTTGGAAGATATTCATTAACTCTCAGCTACGAAAGAACTCATCATGTTTTCATGTGTTTCTGTGCTCAGAGAGGCACAGTTGAGGTTTTTCATTTCCTTTTTTAAGAAGCACGCTTCATTGTGAAAGTCTGCTAACTCAATTATTGGAGTTTGTGTCTTTGTGATCATTCTGCTTAGGCATGTCACCTCCCAGGTCATCTGAACAGTGAGTCTTTGGTAGAAACTAACTGGAAAATAACCTTCAGCACGATAAATATTTGTATTTGGAAAGGACCTGAGGAAATCCATCTGTAGTCTAATGTCTGACAGAGCCCTGAGGGGAGCAGGCAACTGAATAGCAAATTGAAGTGTGCAAATCCTGAGCCTCTCAGCAGATACAGTAAATATGTGCAATGTAACACAGCAAATATGCGAAGGCTTTTAGTTATGGAAGTGTGTAAATGTTTACAAATATGATTAACTGCAAAGCACAAAATCCATTCTCAGCATCAGAGGAATACACTAAAATTGCTTTTCCATTCCCCCCCAGGATTATGCTGAAAAGAAAAACACGATAGCAAAAGCCCTGGAAGATCTGAAAGCCAACTTCTACTGTGCACTCTGTGACAAGCAGTACTATAAACACCAGGAGTTTGACAATCACATCAACTCATATGATCACGCTCACAAGCAGGTAAGAGGAATCTTCTCACTATTTAAACTTCGCTCCAGCAAGAATGTTGACATTTTTGGTTTCAGTGTCCTTCGGGATGGCTTGAAAATCACAGTCATCAGATTGCAGATTCTGGAAAAAAGCAGGCAGTTTTCATAGGAACAAGTTGTAAGCGTTTCACAGCCGAAAATTCTGAAACATAAGGAGTGGGGAATTCTCTGAAGGAAATGCAAACAGTTAAATGGTAAAAAGGAACAAGAAATGACAAAAAAAAAAAAAAAAAAGTAAATGTAGAATTCACTTGTCTTCAGTTTAATTTTGCATGTCAGTAAGTACAGTGGTATATTTAAGAGATTACAGGGAAGCATTTGTGTTGGAACAGGTGTGGATACGAAGCTTGGCATATTTTTTGGTAAACTTTCTTTTCAGAGCTGCCTCTGTGTGAAATGGGCTATAATTTTCCTTAAACGTGCTGAGTTTAAAAAGCCTTCGTAATGAAAAGTTTCTGGCTCGGTCCACAGTGAAACGTGTGTTAGGTGTTAAACATTGGAATTTACAGTTTTACTGCCACATTTTGTCACTGCACCTCCAAGTCCCTTATCCTGCTTTTGTAACATAAAAGGAAGAGGCAATGCAGTTGTCTCACAAGGCAGCAGCATGCCACTGCAGCCTCATGGTCTGCAGAGTGGTCAGCAATGTACTGGTTGACGTTGCCAAAAGGATACGTAATGGTACAACCATACAGGAAGTTTCCACTTAGTCCAATTAGCTGGTAATTATCCTTTATCTTTGTTTTTATCTGGTGCAGCCATAAGGTTCTGGATCAAAATCGATTGCTTTTCATTCTAATTGAATCTCCTGCAGTTTCTTTCAGATGCTATCAGCTTTAGATTTTGTGAGTTTTAGATTCGTTGTTGAGAACTACAAAGCTGCAGACCTCATCAGCTATAGGAATGTATGAGAAACTTTAAAGGGAAAGCTATATTAGAAATTAGTAGGTAACTTCATTGCATCCTGGAGATGCTTATTATGAATTGTAAGTATTTTGACTTTAAATACAGCTGGAACTGGTCCTTCAGGCACCATCACACAATATCACCTCATTTATGGAAGGCAGGGGAAAAAGTGATGGGCAGACTCTTTCCCACGTGAACTCTCTTAGGAATTTCAGGCTGCTCTGAAACACTTCCAAATAATGAGAACCTGAAGATTGCAGTAATTGCTCCTCTACCTATTCAGTATTGATGAAAATGTACTTTGAAACTGAGGTCAGGTATTACTTCAGTGTTTCACACAGCTGCTTCTCTTTTTAATTGCTTTAGACAGGAGATGCTGGCACTGCAGCAGCAGCATTTGGAGGAGTGTGGCAGTTCCTGTACCTTTTGAGTGGTGTCTTGGGGTGTCAGTGTTTACGTGTGTCATCTTAGCTGGTGAAATTCAGTAAACCATCCTCTTCCTATGTCAGATAATCACAACTCCCCGCTTTTTGGTGGGAAATCAGACAAAGGTGGCCACTTCTCCAGCAGGACAAGTTGTATGGGTGCTCGTTTGGACAAAGAGAACATTTTCTGTAATACTATTAGAAAGTAAGGCTATCGATTCCTGAGTTAAGATATTAAGTCAGCTTTAACCCTTCTGGAGCATTTTCTTTTGTGGCTTCGATTGCTGTTACAAAAGCTAGCCTTTCCTCTTCCTGTATTTCAGTGAAAAAGGAGACAGGCAGCAAATGGCTGTGGTGTGGCCTCTCTCTGATTTTCAAGGGTTTAACACCAAGTCTCTATTTCTGAGCAACCTCATTTTGCTAGAGCCATTTGCAGATGCTGCTGTAAGGATACTCTGATTTTGCTGTGGACATTCCTAACTCAGTGGCAGAAGTTTTCCAGCAGTTTACTGTGGGAGATGAACAGATGATCTGGGTTTTGCCTCTTACTTGTCTCTAACTTTCCCATTCAGTCACACATTTCTACTAATAGTGAGCAGGTAGGGGGAAGCGCTTATTAAAAAAATGAAAGTTTCCTGTGCTCCCAGAATAACTGTAACGTGCAGTCAGTTCTGTTTTTCTGCTCCCAGCACAGCGTCCCTCATATAATCAAGTGGCTGAAACCTCTGTCCACCTGATTTCATCCCAGCCCTTCTGAAAAGCCTTATTTAATCCTAACCAAGCATTCTGTTGTCACGCATGTCAGCCATGCAGTAGTTCCTCAGAGAAAGTGTTCATCACATCTGTATCTCAATTTTATTGTCCTTATTTTCTAAAAATTCACAGATTTCTAGCACAGTAAATAACCAGGATTAAAATACAAAACTTAATAATAAACTGTAAAATTGCCTTTTGGATTGGGAACCCCATGCTGCCAGGAATTGCTTGTGCTTTGATTTGTTGTCTAATATCGCTTCTGCACTCATGTAGATCCATCCAACCAGACCAGAAATAAAGGATAGGGCAAAATTAATTTTATTGCCTAGAAGCTGGAGGAGTTCAGACCAGTATGTAGGGTTCTGCACCTGCCTCTTTCCCTCTTTCAGTGCTTTCTTGGTCTTAGATTTGACAGTATGGTTGGGAGACTAATATCTCCAGCCTTTAAGAAATACTCCTGGAAAAGCAACTTGAAAAGTGGTAATGAAGAAAAATGAACTCCTCTGTTTGCTTTGAAAGCCTGGACCACAAGAAAATAAAATTGAATATAGGTGTCTTCATATTGCGCTGGGCCCAATTTGGATAGAAATGTGACAAAGGCTGAACCTGTATTATCCAGTGTACTAATGAGAGAATTCCTATTTGATAATGGTGATCTAAAATAATGGATTGCGGTTTTGAGACCCATCTGAGGACTCAAAAGCATCTGCATGATTTTATGCATTTTCTTAAGCATTTGGAAGCATACAAAGAGCTTTCTGAAGTGCTGTATTCACGCAGGATAGGAAAAAAATGCTGCCCATGCTCCTTGAAATGCTGCTGTTTTGATAAACGTGGCAGAGCAGTGAGTGTAAAGCTGTGAATGACCTTCGTCTTTTCGTAGCCCTTCGGAGGCGGTGAGTTGTTTTGTCCTGTCGGTGGATCACACAGCTGGGTTTCCTGCATCCATCATTCCTCAAGAGGCTTGTTGCTGCCAGAACAAAGTGCTTTTATTCTTGAATGTGAAAGTCTTCCTCTCCATCCCAGACCTGATTTATCACCTAATATCATGGCAGCACACTCGGGTTTGATGTACTTTCCTCTCCCTGCACTGTTTTTCTGTGTATCAGAACAAAAATGCTGCTCTGAAAGAGTCCCGATGTGTTTGCATCTACGTATGCAAATACAATCAGTTAAGTAAATTTTTAGCAGGAAACTTTTCCCACAGAATCAGAGGTCGTGTTGCAAACTCTCTCCCTGTATGAAAATGATCTTCTCGCTCTAAAAATGTATTTAAAATTTTATGGAGGTACTAAAGTAGAAATTATAGAGGAAGACTAAATTACTAGACACCATTGTTTTGTGTCTCAGCCACAGCGTACATCTTTCTTTACTCGCTTTTCTTCTTTGCACAGTTTTAGAGGTTAATGCCAAGTAGATCAGAGGACATTAATCTGCAGCCCATCAGAAATCTGACCTTTGATCATCTTGAGTGCATGATCCTCAGAATAGATGTTCCGTTTGCCTATGCAACACGTGTAGCTCTCTTCAATTATATGGAAATTTCAGATAGGAAATCCCAAACAAAAGCTGCTTGAAAGAATGTCTTAGTTCTTGGAGTGCTCATGGGGACCACAGGAAATGGGGTGGGTGGATGGTTGGCAGTGGAAGCGGTGTCCTGGTAAAGAGTGATCTTAATATGCCTCGCTACTCTTTATTCTCTGTAACTTAAAAAAACAGAAGTAACTGACAGAAATAGGGCTTTTCTGCCCCTTAGTTGGCCAGCGTTCCCATCTGTTTGTGTTGGGTTAGGAGGAACGTAATTTAAATAGGTGAAAACATGGATTGCAGCAGCTCAGTCCCCTCAGCTGCTGAAAAGAAAGATGTTTACTGGGAGGCAGTAGTATTTTAGGTTGCTTTGTCGGGGCTGCTCTTTGCAGGCTGAGTTGCACTGAAGCTATTTGGATCAGACTAAGACAACACATTATATACCATCTTAGAAGCACAGAAACAATAATTCTCCAAAAGATGTCTTCTTCCAGAGCAATGTGTCAAAAAAGAGCTTTATTCTAGTACAGAACAAAGCCTTAAGAGCTTCAAGAGACATTCTTAGGAGTTACTTACAAGCAAAACAAGCATGTTATATGTATGTGACAAAACTCGTTGCTGCTGGCGGTAGCAGTGCATTTGCTTGGATCGTAGTGCACACTGAGCCCAGCCAGAAGGGGATGTTTAAGATAACAGAGCAGACAAGAAGGTCAGGGGGAGTGTTCATGGCTATCAACATCCCCGAGTGATGAAAGAAATTCCTTTGATCACCAGCTGGGCCCACATGGAACAGAAGAAGGCATGGATCTCCAGGTGCCAACCCACTGGTCTGGGGGCTGAGGAACAAAGCCCCCTTCCTGCAGCACTTACTGCAATATCTTTTCCTTTCCTTGCGAGTGCAGTACGTTGCTGTGTGCTTTCTCTGCTGCGTGCCCAATGAACCAGCAGTCTGGGAATCAGACAGTCAGGATTCTCATGGCCAGACTTCCAGGAATGGAGAAATTTTGTGTTTCTTCCCTTAGTTCAGCTGTTTTCTCAGGTGAGAAGACAGTGATATCACTGTGTGCCTTTATGGGCAATCTTAACTTTTCTCAAAGTGAAGCAGGCATAAAATAGGATTTAAATGATTTTACTTGAGTATTGGGCTCTTTCTAAATGTTATTTCCCACTCACAGAACATACTTTTTCATTTCTGCCTGGATTGAATTTTTTCCCTTAGGAAAAGATGCTTATCTTTTCATTTCTTTTTAAGTATGAAGGGAACACCAACAGATATTCAGCTGTGGTTCTTATAGATACATGTGCATTTGGAGCCCACACACAACCACAAAACACCTCCTCCTTTTCCAGAAATAGGAACATAAAGGAGAATCACTGCTGTGTGGAAGTATGAGAAGGTACTCACAGCATAACACCCGAGAGGATTGTCCAAGGGGATTGTCTTGTGGCTGACTGGCTAAGAAGTGAGCTGCTCCTGCAGAGCCCTGCTGTGCTGTGAGTGCCCTCGGGGCTGTGCTGCTGGCATTGGGTGCCTGGGGCAAGGCAGCGCCTGGGTGCCAGCTGGGATGGCGGAGCCTGTCTGCAAGTTAAGGAGGTGATGTCTGAGAGTTAGCTGGCAGTGGCTGAATTTATTTGAGGAGGAACTTGCTATGCTGTTTCCTGAATGAAAGAAAAAGCTGATTTATTTTCCTTCCTGTTTTTATTTTACCCGTAAAATTTAATTCTAGGAATCAGCTCCTCGACAAGTTTCACTGTTAGGGAATATGTAGGCACTCTTCAGCTCCAAACATGTACTGACACTTTAGATCAGAGTATTCTTCAGTCAATACTGCAGAATTCAGTCTTGTTTCTAATCAGCCTTCTATTTCTTACATACCAAAGAAAATGTGTTTAAGTATAATAACTGTTGACAATTACAACTTTTTTTTTTTTTTTTTTTAAATTACAAGGAAATTCTATACTGCAATTGACTTACTTTTCCCAAAGAGGTGTTTTAGAACAAACATAATTACTATAGAAAAACATATACTCTGCCTGGTCCCATAGATAGTCTACAAACAAAATATTAACACCCATGTGCTGGTACTCGTGGTTCCACCAGAAGCCCTTTCCTTAATACAGAGCTAGCCCTACTCAGCTGTAACCCCTTCTGAGCTTAGAAACTTGGTGTTTACTCTCATTTCTTTCATTTTTTCTGTCTTGAATTACTGCATCCTCTGTCCTTTCCAATATCCCTGTCAGTCCTTACGCTGTTAAATAGCTGATAGAATATCTCTGTGCAAAATAAACACAAATATAATTCATCCACCCATTGCCCAAGTGTCATCCTCAGGTGTGTCTGCATAGGTGTGTCACTCAGATCACTGTTAAATGTCCTGGTGCAGTCTCTGCCAGATGTGCTTTGGATTCCATCATATATTGGCTTTTGAACTTTTAGTTACTTTAATTTTTTTATAACATAAAACCTGTGCACTGGGAATCTAGCTTGTCTGAAAGAAACCACAGAGGGAGATACAGTGAAATATGATTTATTTAATGCATCCTGTGCATTTGTCTCACCAGCATGCATTTCTGCTGTTGTGTGGTTCACTGTGTTATTGAAAGTCATACTCATATATTTTAGTTGAGCTTCATCAACATTCAGTTGAATTTCATCAGTGCATGAAACGGTCTGTGTATAAACCAGCTGAAGTCAAGGCAAGTTTTATACTTAGCTTTACTATATCAGTATTTATCAGGTTTCTGCTATTTGGCCAGTGTTGTTACAAAAGAAAATTCTTTTTTCTATTCAGCACGAAGATAAGAATGAAGATAATAATTGAGGTCTGAAAATAGGAAGTGTTACGTACGTGATTCCTGAAGCACCCTGCATATTGTAATGCATACTTTGGCATAAAATATTCCAGATGACAGAAATGATTGAAACCTTGACTTATACAGTTGTTGAGGTCAAATGAGAGCTTTCCTATCACACGCTTTGTTGCGTCAGGCTGCAGATCAGCCAAGCAATTATCTGGAAGAAAAATATTCTTTTTTTGTTGTCATTCATTCTTGAACAAAATCGCTCTCCCAAAGTTATTTAAGTGTTATTATGGCTGCAAAGTTCAAACCAATCAACTTGAATACATTCTCTGTAATTTTCTCAAATTCCAAAGGCGATCCCATTGCTGTCCTGAAAGTAATCAAGTAGAATGTAGATTAAGTGTAAGAAACGAAAAGCATGACAATAATTTGGTTGTTCCTGGTTTTGCGTTGTCAGAGATCAAGGAAAGAATATTATTTACGATGAAGCTCTAAGTTTTCTTAAATGAAAGACAGATATACGTTGACAGTAATGTATTAAATTCCAACCTCTCAGGATGACTTGGTTTTGTGAAATTAACTTCTGGTTTTTGTTTCGTTTTGTTTTTTGCTTAGCAGCCTGTGTTTTACATGTGGGAGCTCACTGGGAAGAACTGAGTAACCTTTTCAGTACAAGGCGCACTCAATTTTATAGCAATAATTGCATTCTTTGCTGATCCATGCAAAATCAATTCATTTCAGAAAGAGCTTGTTCTTTTTTGAGTTGTGGTTCTGACCCCCTGGTGGGGTCACATTGTGATTTGTGTTGCCTTTTGGAAGGAGATGTGAGTAGACAAGCAGCATGCATAGAAGTGATTCCCCATTTCTTGGAACAATCTAACTGCAGAGCCTGTTCTGTGTGAGCTTCAGCGGTTAGTTGGTCTCGATTTTTTTTATTTCTCACTTACTGCTACAACTTCAACTGTCTAGCAAAGATCTGAACGACTCACCAAGTTGAACTTTCCCCACCCTCACATAGCACATGAAAATTTTGGAACGAGGGATGGTTTAAGAGAACAGCACTGCGGCTGCTCCTGAGCAGACAGACAGAGCAGACAGCAGCCCTTGTTTAAGGAAGTTTCAAGAGTTGATGGAAAAGGAAATTAGAAGCGTGCTCCTCCTATCAGTCCTGCTTTGAATTCAGCCCAGCCTCTTCCTTCATTTCAAGGATGCCATATGCTGTTATTTGAGAAATAGCCCCTAGTTTCTCGCTAGGCTTTCATCTAAGCCTGCTCATGACAAGCATCCTTGTGACAAACCTCAATTATTCTGCAAAGAACCTTTTATTTCCTTCCAAAGACTCTGTATGTGGCAGAAGAGTTGTGGTTTGAGATCAGGTTATAGAAAGCGCTACTGTCTTTTGGCTGAATTATTTTTGTTTCTTTATGTTAAGACATTCTGTCTGCAGAAGGCAACGTAAATACAGCCAGGCTTTGTGTCTGTGCCTCTCTTGCAGGCATCCTTCTCTTTCCTTGAAGGAAACAACAGCATGTTGCATCTGTTCTTAAATTAGAACTGACTGAAACCCATGGTACACCATAATATAAATAATGAATAATATTAATTCAAGCTCATTCATTATTAATGCTGCTACTTTTGAACGCCCAGCTTCCTGCTTCTCTCATGCTGCTGTCATCTTGATATGTTAACAGTGCCAAGAGTTCATGCAGAAAGTTAGCTCTATGTAACCTGCACTCACTTTGCTGTCACTGGAAGTCAGGGAAATGACAAAAATCTATTAAATGAAAAAAGAAACAGTTTTTAATGCTTTTTTTTTTTTTTTTTTTTTTTTTTAATGAATCACCCTTCTTAGCATATATTTTGTATAGCTTTAAAATTCTGTGCTTATACTGACAACTACATGTTTGCATCTGGTACAGACAGGATCTCACTGTGTTAAATCACTCGTGATCACACAGAGATGTATTAGCCTACGAATTCCATGAGGGAGAGAAAGGAAGCCTGGACTCAACAAGAATGTTGAGAAGGGAAGGGCTCCAGCAGTACCAGCTGTTAAAGATAACTATTGGAGACTCCCTTAGGGATCAGCTCATCCTTTCACCCCAGATGTGCACGTTCCTCCCTGCCATTATTGGTGTCCCTCTCTAGCTGTAAGAAGCAACCATTCCTCTGGCCAACGTGGCTTCAGTTAGAGTGAGCAGTGCAAGAGCAGGGCATTTGTTTAAGGGCGCTTAAGGCGCTCAGTAGCCTTTCTCTCATAGACAAAAGATTCTGTATATGAAATAGGGCTGTCGCTAGATAGGATACGAAATTGAACAACAGATACATAAGAAAATGGGTTCTCATAGATGGAAAAAAAAAAAAAAAAAAAAAAAAACAGAAAAAAAAGTAAATGAAGCTTTAAAATGATTCTTATCAAACTCCTTATCCTTAGTTTGCCTTTTCTTTCCCTAAGCAAGTATTGAATTAATAGGAATTAGTTATCTCTGTCATCTGATTTGTAAATCATGGGCTGCTGCCACCTCATTCTCTGCCCTGTCTCTCGGCAGTCCTCCTTCTCTGCCCCAGCAAGGGACTTTCTTCTCTGCCATCTCAAGGCTTGTTTCTTGCTTAATGAATCTTCATTTTTTCCTTTCTTTGAACGTGAGGATAATGAATGCTACTAATGTGGGTTACTTCATTTTCTTCCCTTGTTCCTGCTTGTAGTTTTGCAATTCTAAGGAATACCACAATTAGTACATTTTGCTGGCATCAGCCTACTTTATAAGGTTGATAAAAGGGTATGAATTGTATAATTAGAAATATATTAAAAATACAACCTAGCTTAAATTGCTCTAGTTCACCTGTGAGCATTATAAACTTGCTCCTACGGCCAGATCCAACGTAACTCAGTTCAGCTCAGGGCTGGAAAAGCAAAGGAAGTTTCTGAGATGCTCATATAATGACAGGGAGATCAACAACTGAAAGAGTACTCTGCAGGTAGTATTTATAGAGACGTGTTTGTTCAGATGCTTAGAAATAGGTCAGGGCTGAAGCAGCTGTCCATTCACCCCTTGCCAAGATTCCTGCAAGGTGTTTGCTGTTCCCAGGCCCATTTTAGGATCTTCAATTTCTTTTTAAACTTCCTCAGAGTGAGGAGGAGCAGCTGGCTGCCAAAGCTGAGCTCTCGTAACCAAAAAATAGTATTTGCAGCAGTGGCAATTGGGCTTAAAATAGTGTGTCATAAAATAGCGTGTGTGGATAACCTCACTTTTGATGATGAATCGGGGGGTTATTTTACTTCAGTAAGGATGGATAATGTCTTAACTAATAGGTAGTATTTCCCAAATTACTCTGTGGGTAGCAGATTTCTTTTAAACACTGCTGTAGTATTTTGCTTTGGTTCTGCACACCTGTCTGACTGTGAACAAAAGGAAGATAAAGCAGCTAATGATTCATCTTTCTAGCTTGATTAACGGGAAGAGCAACAAGGCAAAAATCATGTCAAGCCATTTTCCTTCAGCAACAGAGGAGAAAAATGCTTGCATTAAGTCGTATGGGATTTTCAAGCTTTTTCTCCATTCTGTAAGCATTTGGGATAAAATGCAAGCTTCGATAGCTGCTCCTCCTGCAGTGCGGGCTCCCCCCTACATGGAGGCTTCTGTGCCTTCCTCTGTATGCATGGTGAGTTTGAATCCTTTGCAAATCGCTTGGGATGCCATCTGAATGGAGATGCCTTTCCGAGCACTTCACTTCCAGCACTCATTTGTATGTGTGTTTTGCAGGGGAAAAAATAGTCTTCATAATAAAAATCTAAACCACTAGTCACTGCTCAGAGCACAGATGATTTCTGCCAAGTAAACTGCCTGGTACGCTGCTAGGGGAAATATTTTCTTGGACATTTGTAAGTGCTGTCATTGACATTGCTTGAAATATAAAATAATGGTACTGTTGCCTACCATGACAGGAACTGTGAAAGGTTTTGGCCTTTAGTACACTTTAATGTGTGCTGTAGAAATAACTGCAGAGGAACTGACACTTCCATTTATTAACTTGTAATTGTCCAAAACAAATCCCGCTTTTTTCCCCGCGCAGCAGATTGAAGCCTGGTATATGTTAATTGTGCTGGCTCTTCTCCCGGCCTGACACCTTGACAGCTCTTGACAGCTCTTGTCAGCTTCTAAAAGTTATTCTCTTATGAAAATGGTACCTCTGCTGGGTTATTCTCCGATAATGGCTTTGCCACTTATCTCTTCTGGTATTCTGGATTTTATGTTTTAATTCTTACATTGAGGTTTACACTTAGCATTGCCCCCTGGCAGGAGAGTGTTTTCTAATGCCTAGTGGTAGGTCAGCGCTCCCTCTTCAGAGACAACACAAAAATTAAATCCAGCGTTTCGTTCTGCAAGTGTGTGCCTGGAGCTCTTTGCTAAGGCTCAGGTATTTGCTGTTCATTAAAGAAATGAGGTTGTACAGTAAACTGATTTATTAGCTATACCACCCAGTGCTCCCATCTTATCAAATCTCACGCTGTGCAGGCTATAGAGCATCTCATAATTTCTGGGGGAAAAAAAAGGCCGCTAATTATCATTTATATGCTACAGGACTCGATGGCGTTTCAGCAGGTGGCACTTTCTCTGTGGAGTCAGTACTGGAGTAATATAATTGTGTTGCTGGAGTTGCTGCCTTCAAGACATAAAACTAAGACCTTGACGACTGTAGTAATTGAAGTTTCAAGGCTGCTTGCTTAGGAGTGAGGATGGTATCTCTAGTTAGTGTACTGGCCAAAATCCAGGCAAGTAATTAGATTGTGTTACATGAATCCCCCCCGTAGCCTCTGCTGATTACGGTGCCTTCTTCCCTTCCTGTCCTCACTACAAGGTGTAATTGGTGCACGCCATCAAACAGCTGCCGTGGTCGAAGCCTGTGGTGGCTGCATTTCAGTGATGGATGTGATACAGGTGTAGTCCTCTGCTCCAGCACCTGAAAAAGAAATAGAAAAGAAATTCTTGCTCTATAATCTATTGGTAGCAGAAAGATAAGTTTGGCAAGAAAAAATACTACTTTTTGTCTTTGGGTTTCAAACAAGTAAGTGCCATTGGGCTAGCACAGCCTGTTTGGGTTTCCTAATGCCTTTTGACAGAGAGATGAAAAGTTTGTAAGGAACTGAACTGCCCTGAGGAAAGAGGGAGCATCTCAGAGTCGATATTGCCTGATAAGGGGCAGGAGACAAAGAATTACTACTGCATGGCATGGTAAGCAGTAGTTATTCAGGCCATGAAGAAAGAGGCTCGGTGAGAATATTGGCTAGCCAGAGTTTTTCCAAATGTAACTGCAGTCATTGATCTTAGCAAATGCAACCTGCTTCAAAATGAAGAAAAGGAGGTCGCTGTATATACAGCACATACAACATGTATGAAAGTCCTTGTCAAAGTACGACGTAAAGAACTATATGTGTGTCATTGGAGAGGATGTGTGGATGAGAATTGGAGAAGAGCTTCGCTGATGATGGCTGAAGTGGCAAAAAAACTCAGGAAATATCTGGAGCAAAGCATAGCTGTGTGGAAGGAGAAAGGACTCATACATACTTCTGTATTCTTTCTGAAGGCTATCACAACTTTTCCAAGTTTATGTAAGTCAGATAAGCTGCTTTGGTTGCGCTTCCTATGGAAGCAGTTGCCAGAGGAGGCGGGAAGTATGAATGTGAGCAGAGCTGGGCAGAGGAGCGTGAGCCTGCTGAACTCTGAGGTGTCAGTGGCTGAAGGACTTATCCAGAATGACAGTGGAGAAGGCAATGCTTTCATTGGTACTAAACAGGAGACTGGTTGCAGGTGTGCTGCATGTAGGGCAGCAGCTGGCATCTTGAGGGTCATCAGGAATTTCAAACAGAGTGATTTATTCCTTGTGATACTGCCACGGGCAGAAGGGAAGGCTCACATCATCAGAGCGATGAGCACTCTTTGTAGACATGGGAGATTTGTTCCGCAACATCTGTTAAAAAGGAAAGCAAACAGGAGCTATGCTAATGTATTTTCTTGTGTAGGAACATCAGCTTTGTAATATTTTTTAGTAATCTAGTGTCCGTTCATTTCCAAAGGAGGCTGTGAGGTTATGCAGCATGGCATAACTTGTAGGGGAAAGGATCTGAATTCCTGACAGGAATTCATTCAAAAAGCCAAGTGTCTAAGTTTTGGTGTTCATTGGTTTTGTTCTTAAGCTTCCTCAGTCTTTACCTGTTGAACAGAAGTGTATCAGAGCTTCAAGTTTTAACGCTACAAAATTTTATTATTTTGATTCAAGAAATGCTGAAGATGATGTGAAATTAACCACATAGTCCTTTTATCGTGTATTTAGTGTCCCTTTTTCCATGCAATTATTTGGAGAAATTTTGGTTAGCTATCAGTATAAAAGCTAATTTACTTCCATGAAGATGGCCATTTGCAGTTTTCTCACCCAGGATTTGATCTAAAGATTTGATAAATTTCCAGATTTTAAAAGGGCCAAAACCTTGGCAATAAAATGTTGGTCCAAGGCATAGCCCGCATTCAGTTTATCCCTATGCAGTGCTATATGCTAATGAGATTTGAGGAGAACGGAGAACACTGTATAAATGTTACAACCAAGTTATTAAAACTACACTGAAATTTTCATAGCCTTTCTGAGTCTTTCCATGACTTATGTAGCCTCATCCTACGCAAACAAGCAAGAAATAGTTTTGGGGGCTGACAATTTGATAAACTGCTTCAAGATTTTAATAAAGGATGAGTCACTTTGCTGCCATTAAGAGAGAGAAGTCCAACAATAAATCCTAGATGTGCAGGAGGAAAAAAGTATCACGTGCATAAATTTATGTCCTTCTAATCTTCTCTAAGCATCTTCTGTGGCAGTTGAAGAAAAACAGAGGAGGATGTGGCAGGGAGAGGCAAGTGTTTTGCAGATATTTTCCTGTCCCAACCCAGAGGGCACAACAGCATATTGCTAAAACATGTTGAAGTGGTAACATGGGGACCTTAAGGCAGAATTGATGTCCTAAGAGCAGCCTACTTTAAGGGTATTGTGAAGAATGAAAGCAGACTTCTGAAATATCTAGGTTTCTATGGGAGATAACATGGGCAGAAAACAGGCAAATCTTTGCTGGGATAGAAAGAAAAGCCATGATTTGCTTCTGTTAGAAAAAGAAGTGTGTGAAGAACTTTGAAACCCAAAATCTTTGGTGAATCAGAAACAGAAAAAAATATGCAAATTGCCCCCAGGTGAGAAGTGCCAAATTAAGTATCAACGAAGATACTTGTTTCAAGAGTGTAAGTCTTGAGCAGAAATAGTCTGCTCTCTAAATGCTTATTAATTGCAGAGTGCTGTAGTCATGCTTGCGTAGTGCTTGAAGATGGGAAGAGGCTTGTTTGCAGAGCGAGAAGACTTCTAAGATTATTTTTTCTCATCTTTTCAGAGGAGTGGACAAGGCTCTCATGTCTATCACTGTTAGTTCTCAGTTGTTAAGTACTTCTGCTTGTTTATTTGTATTTGCTGTAGAGAAAGAGTGTGAAGCGCTATTATTTTTTAAGCTTCCCTAAATATGTAGCACTGTTGACCTTGAAATGATAAAGCTTCTGCTCTTGTTTTCCATTTTCTGTGGCAGTTTTTTATCCAGAAATACCTTCACAGACAGCACAGAGACACTTTAAATCTGCCTTCTGCTGAGATGTACAGAAGGCCCACCTAGTTAATTACTCCTCTTCTTCATGTTAGATAGATAACTTCCTACGTGCTTATTTTTCTTCTTTTTCTCAAAGCCCGAACATACAGCAGTTCATATTCCAGAGTTTAGTGTTTCTTTGTGCTTTCTTCTTAGTGTGATCAGCTGTTAATCAGAATCCACAGTGTGTGCGGAGTACCCTGACTGCTGCAATAGAAAATGTAAAACAGTGTATTGCCAGCTTTCCCTAGAAATTGCCTTCGGCCATTAAGAATGTGGACTGAGATTTGGGTACATTTCCTTTCAGTAATGAGCTGTGCTTC
The DNA here is from genome assembly GCF_019238085.1 of Lagopus leucura. Lineage (NCBI taxonomy): Eukaryota > Metazoa > Chordata > Aves > Galliformes > Phasianidae > Lagopus > Lagopus leucura. The sequence continues at coordinate 16,058,144 of NW_024962267.1, read as the reverse complement.
ATTAGCTAATTATTGTTTTTATTAATTTCCTAGTGATTCTTAATCAAGAGCAAATTATCTCCTGAAAGGCTGATATCTGTGTTGGGTGAGGGAACGTTACCTGGGATTGCTTCTGGTAAACACCAAGGCAGAGAGCTTGCCCTGCTCCACTGATTCTCAGCCCTGCCCTGTTTGCCCACATAGCAGCCAGGGCTCAAGGGTGCCCAACCAGTGCCTTCTGCAGCTGCACGGGGAGAAAAACATAGACTGTATGCAAAGCCAAGAACTGGCTATTAGCTCAGCTCAAGACTCAGCATAACAAATGAGTTATTACTAGCAGTGCTACCAGCACTTACAGTCCAAATTATCCAATTATACCACCACTTTCCCAGTAAGGATGTAGACAGACACAAGCTCTCTAGTATCTAATCCTTCTGTAGTGTCACAGTGCTTCACTGATGTTCCTACAGAAGAAAAAGGAAGGTACTGTTATGTAGTTCTTCATAGGGAGGGGATATGATGATGGTGTTGGTGGCCTCTTCCTCCTTCTAGCTGAAAGGGCGAATTGGATGGTGATGGTGCCTTCTCATGGAGGTCTGTCTGAGAGCCATTTTTATGTACTTAATAACTTACTTGCTCTGTCCTTAGTGGTCCACAGCTGTGTATTACAGTCAATTGTTATCTTGTGTATAGTTTCAGATATGCCGGATACCTTGTCATTCTCTTTTTAATCCCTACACTTAGTTTTATCCATATTCTGAACTTGCATTCCTTTAGCACACAGTAGTTGAGCACTGTTGAGCTGTTTGTAGTCCTGGGACCCTGGTGTGTCATCCAGTGCTCGCGCTCCCGTGGCCTTTGCTATGATCTTGTGCTTGCACTTCTGGAGCCCTCTCTGATAGTCCTGTTTTCCTTCAGCAGCCTCCAGGCTGTGATTTACTGATAACTTCAGTAATACTTAAGCATGAGGTAGTGACAGATACATTCTTGCTCTGCAGTTATTAATATTTCACTGCAAAAGTGGCGATGCACTAGAAGACATACATAAATACAGATGTGTGCTCTCATAACCAAGCGGTGCTCTTGTAACCACTTGCTACCAATATCAGCTATTTACATTCACATCACTGGTGTGTTATCAACATTATGTTTCAACATTCTTCATTTAGATGGTTGAAAATGAAAGCATAAGCCAAATTACAGTATTAATTCATCTTTCTTTCCAAGATGTTTAATGTTTTTTTTTTTTTTCTTTAATATTGTGTTTCTCTCAGAGGAATCTGAATTAATGGTATTTATGGTTTTCTTAAGGGTAAATAAAATTCTGTCAGTGCCACTTAGTTGTGGCTGAGATGTGCCAAAATGTGTAAAGTTCTGTTCTCCTCTCAGTTTTCGCTTGGTCACATTTATGTATTCTTTGAAAAAGCTTGTTGTAGCTGTGGGATAATTTCTGGCAAGGACCGCATCCTGCTGATGAGAATCAATTTGTGAACAGAGGCTTTGAGTGTGATCCAATATAAAACCAGTACGAGAAAGTGACTGTGATTTATCTCTGACTGAAAGAATTAGAATCAAACGCTCACCTTCAGGGAATTCATGAGTCTGCTTCAGCCCGTCACTATTATTAGGGTATCCTTCAAGGAATGTAGAAAGTATTTAGAGGACCTGGCTGTAAACGTTATTTCCTCCTTTTTCTGTCATTGTGAACACAGTATAAACTGGAGAGACTTAAGACGTGGTAGGCTCGCTTCAGTCTCTGTGGTGATCTTTCCTAAAATGTGATTGGCCAAGAAGAAGACCAAAAAGAAGTCTTTTGAAGACTTCTGCTTTCTATTTTCAGTGTGCTTTTAGAAAGGGTATTGCGTTCCCCTTTGGTAAGGAAGGAGAAAGAATCAGAATGGCAGCAAAAGCCCCCAGGAGACATAGAGCTCTGATGAAGGCAGAGAATCATTTTGAGCCGAGTAAAAATAAAACACTGCTGTTGTTTGATACTGGAGGACACTGGAACGGAGTTCTTGGGTGAAGTCTCAACTCAGAACTGCCAAGTATGCCATTCATGCCAGAAATAGCAAGGCAGTCTGCAAAATGGGCAAAGGCAGTTTCAAAGGCCGACATCAACAGCTTTGCATTGGATGGAGTCATCCATTCTGTAGTCTTACTGTCTTATAGTCTCCCTCTGGAATGCAATTCTGAAGGGAAAGCCAATGTTCCCTTTCCACGGAGGCAAAGGTGACCTTTCTCTAAAAGGAGTTCTGGATGAAGAAGCCACAGTTCCTGCGAAGAGTTCTGTGGAAGATGAATGGTATTCGAGGGGAGGATTTTTCCAGTACCTTAAACCTTTATGGACAGAGCTTAATTGGGATGTTGAGCTCTTGTTATTTATGCATGGGAAATTGTAAATGGCCAGAGAATAGACCAGTCCTCAACATTTAGCATTCAGTGACCAGCATCCACCCAAATATATCAAATATATCAGGAGGCAGTGCCTCACTAAATGAGTATTTGGATTGCAGCGGAACTGTCAAGCCTGAAAGTAGCAATCTATGCTCAGAAAGATTATTCTGGGTGCTTGTGTTTCTCTGCTGGAGCAAAATGGTGGTGGTGGATAGAGCCAGAGAATGACATGTGTCATGTGAAGTGACCCATGCTATGCAGGATGCCACTCCAGGTGTCACTCAGAAGAAGCAAAGACAAGCTGGTACCTCATAGGGCAGCCCTACACTCAGAGCAGCACGTGTGTCATGCTCTTTCTCTATAGCGTTGCCCTCCTCTCTGACATTGCTCAGCATTACCATTTCTTAACAGGACTTAAAATGTTGCTTGTGTTGTTGTTTTTCAATTAGACTCTTAAGTGGTGCAGAAGTGGAAATAAAGGCCAAGTGATCCTTAAAAGGGATGTGACACGCACCTATCCCATCTTTAATCTTTGTGACTGAAGAAGCTCCCTTAGGCGTTGCTGAAAATTGGCACGTAGAATTTATAAAGTCTGCTCTCCCTGAGCTTAGCAGGAGTTTCTCTGTTGAGTTCAAGAGCAGCAGAATTAGGCCTAGAGTCATTAAAATAAATATTCTTTAATAATGAACTAGCGAATGCAGCTGCTTTCAAGCTGTACAAATGTGTGTCAACTTCATGTTCATTATCTAATAACATTAATTTGATATGCGAGATAGTAATTCTGTGGTTTTATGATGCTTTCTTTGGTCTTGGTCTTAATATTTATGAAGTACGCTGCTGATTTTTGCTGAAGCTAACAAGAAGTACCCTAAAGCTTGCAGTAAGAGCAGGCTGTTCTTGTACACGTGGTTCCTAGCAATGATAGTAAAATATTCAGCATGCAGCGCTCAGCAATTCTGTGCGTTTAAAACAATATTTTTGCACAATGGCAACACTGGGTCCACTTAGTCAACTTCAGCGAACACAGTTATCTTAAAACAAAAGCAACAGAAGTCTTACTTTGGAGTCCAGAGCCTGTTATTTGTCGAAGTCTTGGAGCCTTGTCATGCTGTGAGCCAGAACGCTATCTGAATCCTGCAGAGGATGCGCTGTAAGGGAGCAGCAGACATGCAGATAGCAGAAGGATGTCAAATTGAGCATGAGACTTCCTGTGCTGGAAAGGGCATTAATCATTACATAAAGGAGTATGAGTTTGTTTCTCACAGATAATTTTTGAAGGAAACGCTTTAAGCAGCATAGTTATTTTTTTTTCCTTCTGTTGCTCCAAGGCGTATCTTCTGCAGTTACCTAATCAAGAGCAATTAGTAAGATCTTCATGAAAGATAACTAGCTGTCATGTGTACTAAATGTGCAATTGTGCAAAATATTGAACACTCTGATTTTCCTCAGTTTTGAAGCCAGTGAAGTTTTCATTTTAAGATTGCTCCGTTTATTTTCTCCCATGAACTTACATAGGAAAATCTACCTGAACTCAAAAAACTAGCAAGATGCTTCGTAGGTGAGCATGAGTTATTCTCAAAAAATAACGTTAGTCCAGTTTTGTTTGAGTTATTCATATTGTCTGCATTGAAGTGTAGCAGTTCCTTTCTAGCAGTAGAAAAATACATGTTAGAAATGTAGAAAGACCAATGTGAATTTTTAGTTGTATAGTAATGCATATAAATAATATTTATTATCTGTTACTTTTGTGGGGTCTGAATGTAAAAGCTAGATTGACAATTATCTCTTGCGCACTTCTCAACAACTGCACAGTGCTTGAGTGTGCTGAGAAGCAAAGCACGTTTTTGCATTACATGGACGTGCTTAAAATTAATACAAATCCTCCAAATGCTGAAGAGAATCAATGTGTTTTATAATCAAGCTTTGCTTGTATGTGCTGCCGAGGGAAATATGTCATGCTAAGAGCAGAACATTAATGATGGACAAGGAAATCCGCTTGCGCTCAGCACACGGCACTGACAGCGTAACCACAGTGCGTGGCTTCCATGGAGCCTGCTGGTTATTGCTGCTGGGGTGCTTTACCCACACGGCTGTTAGAAATGAACGTGCCTGCAACCTCTGGAAGCACATAGCAGAGAACATCCAGAGTTGGAGGGAGGACCCGCTGAGTCCACCTCCTGGCTCCTGACATCGCTTCTTCAGCAGAAACAACACTGTTGTGGACTCTGAGGACTTGTTACTTTAAAATCCCATAGATATTTGTATTAACGTGTGCTACTGTTAAAAGACAAAATCAGGAGGTAATGGCTGTAATTTGGGGTAGGAATAGAAAAGGAAAAGGATTATTCACAACCTGAATACCCCTTGTCATATGGAAGACCTAATATCTGACCACAAAAAATGTGGCTTTCCTGCAAATTAGTAACAAATTTTGCCCTGCAGGGAGGTTTCCCCAGCCATTAGCGAGTGTCCCAACTGCTTTACAACTCCCCACCAAGTAGCTGTAGGCTGCTGTTAAAATTCCCCTATGTTCCAATTCTGTTTCAGGAGCATATTATAGCAATTAATTTCGGGGTGGCAGAATGAAAACAAATGGATTGTCTATTAGTTTGCTCCACGTTGGAGTGGTTGAATTACCCATTTAGTTGAGAAATCTTAATGTTTCTGCTTTCTGTTGATATAACTTGCCTTCTTTAGCTTCTGCTAGAGAAGACTTGTAGCACTAAAAGTGCAAGTTGTTGTATTTTCTTATTTTCTCAGAGCTCGTGTAATCTTTTCAAAAGGAGAAATTCTTTTTGCTAAGAGGGGAGGTGGTCATGAAGTCCCTGCAGCACTGCAGAGTGCAGCGCAGGTATGGAGGTGCTGCTCTGTCCTGCTGTGTAAAGTGAAGGTGGCTCCACTTGCAGAACAGAAAAATATTTGCATCCACCAAACCACCAAAGGCAGAAGGAAGGTGGATATATTTTACATCTTGCCAAGCAACCTTGTGTGTTTTAAATGCACATCTCATTCCCCACGTTTACAGGTGTTGCATAGAACTCTGGTATATTCAGTTATTATTTATAACTGATTAAGCTCAATCCTTTTTTCGAAAGGATGCTCATCTGGTTTGCTGAGACAAGTACTTATCTAATGAGTGTATTGTCGCTCTGTTTGTCATACCATAATTCACATAAAGAAGCGATAAACCATCTCAGTTAGCAGGGAGTATTTGGAAAGCAGTCGTACTATAACAGAGAAAGGGGGATACACACAGCTTGTAGAACAGTCAGCAGTAGCTATGAAGTACTTGTATTTAATCCTTGTGTCAGCCAGTAATCAGATTTTTTTTTAAATGAGTACAAGCTTAAAAAATTATTAACCTTTAGTAATGTTTTATGCTGTATAAGTCTTAAAGGGAAGGGATATCCCATTTATTCTAAATAAATCCAAGAGCCATTCTTGTGCCACCTCTGTGGCAGTGCTGAACAACCAGCACATAGTTCTGTGTTATGTGGAAACATTTTAGAAGGGGAGGAGGGAGCCAATGATGATATGAACTCTAGAGAGTTTCAGTGGCTGCTGGGAATGCAGTCATTTTTCCTGATTTTAAATAAAATAAAGAAACAATAAGTGAAATTTGATGTCATGGCAGTTAAGTTCTGCAATTTATACTTGCATTGATCAGGAAATGGATTTATGGTATTTTAAATCTTGTAAAAGTCCACATAATTTAATTGTTAATCTCAGGTCAGCAGAACATTAACATCATCATATCTGAACTGCAGTGTCCTGAAATCCCCCGGCTCCTGCTATTAGAAAAAACCATTCCCATCAGTTCGTGACCCTCTTGAAGTTGTTCCCAGCCTGCTGAGGCTTTACCTGTTGTTCCATAGCCTGCTGCAGGCTATGAGAGCCTCTCTGAATAGGCAGTCCTCAGCTGATGCTTTGGTGATGGAGAGGACGCCTGCTTTTAATGTGGGATACTAATGCTACTCTGAGCTGCATTATCAGTCCTGAGACATGGTATGATTTCCCCTTGTTTTTCATAAAATGTGTGAAAGTTGCACCGGTTTCCTTTAGATGTGGAAATTCCAGGTTTGAATGTATCAGCTGCTTTATTTGTCACTGGTTTTGGTCTTTCTTTCCTCATTTTATCACCTGTTATTGTAGTATGCAGCTCCATTGTATTTCACTTTTCAACTTTAATGCGCTTTCACTGTCCTGAGCATATTTTTAATTAACGTCATCTTGATGTTTTTAAGGCCTATTAGTTTTGAAGTGCAGTTGTTGCAAGTGCTTAAATCTTCAAATGAAAAAAATAATAATAAAAGAAAAAGAACACTCTGCAGAGTGGTAAAAGGCTTGTAAAAAGAAGCACACTTAATGCATTAATGCCTCTCTGCTGTAGAGAGGCTTTGATCCGTGGAGGTCTTCAGGCATTTGTCTCCTACAGCAGGACCTGGTTTTGTGCCTTTGATAACACAGAGAGAAACTAGGGAACTTGACGTGGGTTTTTTGAAACAAGGAATACTGGAAAAACCTCTTTGGAATAAGCTGGAAAGTGAAGGCATGGGTGAAAGAAGCAGAAATATGTCTTGTTAGCGTTCTGCTTAGGGCTTACCTTGTTTGGCTGTCCTGCAGTGCCCACCTGGGGACACCTCACACAGGGTGAAAAGCAGGCTCACCTGAGCTTGCACCTCAGGGGAGATTCCTGTGGCAGCATCATGCATTATGAAGCCATTTGGTTTTGTTGGAGGAATCTCGGTTAATTATTCATTGTGAACTGCTCATTGAACTTGTTACTTGCAAAGACTTGCACATTTTGAGCTGGTTCGTAAGCAGAGGATAATATTATGAGGGCATCACATTTAAATACTGTATGACTGCCTGCTAATTACTTGCTTACTGATCCGCAGAAGCAAACAGAAAAAACAGGCATTAAACAAAGCACTCATCATTAGTGAACAGTCCCACCACATGGAAAGACATGGAAAACATTAGGGAAATTATGCTTTTTAAGAGTAAGGTACGCTTCTTTTAGTTGCTCGCTTTTACTTTGAATGATTTTTGACTGGGGACCTTGCGATACTCAGAGTGCATGGACTACTGACATTTTATGTGTAACTGGGCAATATTTTCATTTGTATAACACAAGCAAAACCCAACAAGATACAAACACCTTGCAGCTAAGTGCTCTGCTAGTTATCACTAACACACCTAAGTGCAGTGTGGAAATGCAGGTAACGGTGACTCAGCAGACGGCTGAATAAGGACACGTGGAAAAGAGCCACAATATCCAAGAATAGAAACATGCATTTTTGCACTTGGATGACCTTTTATATCCAGGAAATAGTATTTTTGGAATTCTTGATCAGCCCTCCGACCAGCTTATGCCCGCTGTATGTTCTGCGGTTAACGGCTAAGAACAGCTCCACTCACGTATGCATTTGGTCAGTAAACCCCTCGGGTATTGTGTAACAATAATTCTGATAGATTGTTAAAGCCCTCCGTGCTAAAGCTGGAGACAGTAGTTACAAGAAAAAAAATCACTTTCTAGGAGTAGTTCCTATTATGCTAAGAACGATTATGCTCATCACCCTTCCATTCTGGAAGAAGGGCCGTTTATTTGACAGGACATCTGGCAGAAGGCAAACTCAAGAACAGATAGTTCCAGAAAAGACAAGCAGACAGTCCAACGTGAAGGTTGTGCGTATGGAACTGCAGCCAGACTCTTCTGTCTCACACCCTGACACCTACTTGTAGCAATTATGCAGAGTAATTTAATTGCTGAAAAGTTTTAAATGATTCTTCTGTTCCACAACTTGTATGTGCTGAACGCATAATGACTTGATTAGGCTGAGGAGAGGCTCGGATCAGTAAAATGATGGTTATGTGGTTGTGTTTTGATGCAAGAAAAAGAACCGCTTGTGTCTGCATAACCCAGGCAAGCACAAAGTGCACCTTTTTTGCATCCCACATTGTGCAAGTGCTCTTTTAAAGCGTTCTCCCTATTCCCTGTGGGTTCAATGTTGTTCTGTGCTGCCAGTGGGGATTTTATTGTCAGGTTCACTGAGAGAAATAGGTAGAGCTCGAAATAAGCAGTAAATGAAAACTGAAAATAGCCGTGGCTTGGAGTGAGACTGTACCGACACCGTGAGGCGTGAAGTCCCATTAACCTCAGCCCTACACTTTCAGCAGGAGGAGTAAAGGGGTCAAAATATGATTCGGGATGAACAGTGTCTAGTTCTGCTGAGGCTGGTCTATAATAATCACCAAAAGTACAATATGGTTATCTGATCATATCTGCCCAGCTAGTTTCTCCCTAAAATCATGAGGTATTTTTGTTACTTGCTTGAAATCTATAAATTTATTAAATGGATCATTCCGGTTAGGTTGGAAAATCAATCTGGGTATGAAATTGCTTACCAGAAAGTAATTATCATTGTAAATGTTAATTATTCCTGGCCTTGTTTTTGTGCGTGTGTCACGATATCTTGCAGAGACTCAAGGAATTGAAGCAGAGGGAGTTTGCTCGAAATGTAGCATCGAAGTCGAGGAAGGATGAAAGGAAACAGGAAAAGGCCCTTCAACGTTTGCACAAGTTAGCTGAGCTGAGGAAAGTGACAACGTGGTAAGTGCGTGGCTACTGAAACACAAAGAATGCCTTAAAATAATCCCTCAGCTATTTGCTGAAGACCTGGGACACTGGGCTACTGGAATCCCTCAGCTGGAGCCCTGCATGCGTGGTTTTATGACATTTCTGAAGCAGTGTGTGTACAGTAATTTGAGTCACACTGTGTGAAGAAATGTTTAACCTTTTTTTTTTCTAGTGGAGCTAAAATGACATGTATTTTTAGTTGAAAAAGATATTTCATATATATATATTTCTTAAAACCAGGCGTATTGGTTGAAAGCTTAGTGAACTAGGTCACACATTTGAAGGCTGACGCTGCTCCATTGATGAGGTGAGGAATACAGAATCTTTCTAGGATGTAACAGACTCCTGTGATTTAGCTTTCAAACTGCTTGCCTGGGAAAGCATCCAGAAATCTCATCTTAAATCTCAATAACTGGATTTTTTTATGTATATGTTAAAAGGTAAGTGCTCCTTTTCCTCATCTCCACAGAATGTTTACTTCTCGCTGCAGAGGTATTGCTAGTCATACACGCTGCTGCTGAATCTAGGCATACTATTGAAATTAATATTGAGATTGCTGACTGTGACTCTATTCTTATTTGTGCACTTTTGGCACTAATTATATATATATATATATATGCCAACTTGAGTTTTGACAGTGGAACCTCAGGGGGAAAAATATAAGCTAAAATGCCAATTTTATCCAAGCTTCAGCTCACCAGATGATCTATCAGAAGAGTCATCCCATATGATTCACAGTCCTTGTTCAGTGATTATTCCTCCATAGCATGTATGGTGGGCAGCATGCTGACATCAGGTTTCTCTAAGCAAGTGGAGGTGACATGGAAGCTGTAAGGTCTGTTTGGTAAGATCAGTGTAGCACCTTAGTTATTCATTTACGTACCTTTTGATGGTAAGTCATGTGGAAATGCTTTTTCTTCCATCAGTGTTCTAACTTTCCAAATTTAATACTCGGCAAACATGGTTTTTATGCTCCCAGCTTTAGATATCATTCTCCCTAAGAGTATTAGAAAACCTGTATGATATAATTCAGGACAAAGAGGTAAAAGAAACACAAAAAAGCACAGATTTTGTAGGAGTTTGTTCTATCCATTACTTTTTTTTCAGAGTCTTCCTAATCACTGGTGAAGAATTTCTCTGAACTCTAATAGTTGCTGTGCACTGCTACTTTCTGTCCTTAGAGGTATGATACAGACACACAGGATTTATTTTAACTAGAGTTTTCTAGATTTGTTTTGGATAAAAAGTCAGTACTTTATTTTGTTAGTGAAAAGAATGTATGTGGTACATTCGTCATTATTTAACGCAACACTTCTTGGTGTCCTGAATCATATTTGCAAGTTTTTCCAGTGACCTATCATCCAGTAGTGCTCTGCATTGCACTCTAAAATACAGAATAATTGGGCTAAACCAAACCAAAATTAAAAGAAAACAAAAAAAAAAAACCAACAACCAAACTGATGTAGTTAGGTTCATTACTCCTAGTGCTGACCAGTTCCAGTGAATCCCAGCAAACTGCCAGCTTAAGCAGTTTTTTTCTTCTCTTTACTTCCTATTAAGTCATATAGAACAGATGGGGAGAGTATGAGATGAAGAACAGAAGTAGACAGTGATAAATTTTTTCTCAGGAGGGATGAATCACTTTTGCACTACTGTCAGCTGAAATGCTTTTCCTGGTATTATTTTTCCATGAAATAAATGGCTGAGCTTGCAACAGGTCTGAGAACACAAATAGGGAAGGAGCTGCTGGGTGATTGCCTGTGGGTGGAGAAGCAGTCGCTGGGATCATGACTAAGAGAGAAGTGATGTCTGAGGTACTCTCTCCTTTAATGTATTTTGTAGCACATAGAAATATAAAGCCTCAGCTGTTTGTAGTAATAGTAGCATAACTGTGATGGCGTGCTGGGAGGAGAAGCAAGCTTTCTAGGGAAATATACGGTCTTTTATTAGTTCAGCAAGTACATTTAGGGGAATAGAACTATATGAGATTATTAGCCCTCTGTCCGATGACCTCACATGAAGGAACTGTGAACAAAATACTTATCTTTTTTAAGCAAATCCTATAGTGCAATAAGAGACTTTCTAAATGTGAGTGTCCATAGATTCTTCCTCTTTTCTTAAAAATCCTTTCAGTACCAATGTAACGCTTTGTGTATGCCTGCAGTCCTCTGAGAGGTTCTTACTCTGAGTCTTGTTTGCCTTCCTAGTGCTCCTGGAAGTGGACCTATGTTCAAATCCACAACAGTGACTGTGCGGGATAATTCCACTGATATCCCACAAAGCACTGCTATAGATTCTTCCAGCAAACAAGATTTCAGCTGTACGCTGATGCACAATACACAGAATTGCAAAGATGCTACTTCAGATATTTCTTCCACTCCTGGAAATGCATGCAGTAATACATCCAGAACTAACAAATTTGGAGATCAAGTTCAAGGAGCTCGAGGACATAGAGTTGGGTTCTCCTTTGCTTTTCCTAAGAAAGCAGTAGTCAAACTGGAATCTTCAGCTGCTGTTTTCTACGAATATAATGACGAAACATCTATGGAGAATGGACTTAGCAGAAGAAGCAGATTTTTCCCAGGAGCTTGTAATCTTCAGTCTCCGTCAGCAACTGAAATAGTCCTGTGTCCCGAGGAGAAACAAGACTGTTTGCACCCGCTGGTGGAAAGATGCACTGACACAGCAGAAGATCCTGAAAATCAGGAATCAAAAGAGCTAGCCAGTGAAGAAAACAGAGAGCTAGAGAACCCCGCATTAATTCCTGCTGTTTCTAATTCAAAGCAGCTAGTGTCTTCTGACATGGAGGACTGCAGTACTGATGCCTGTGCTGTGGATGTACCGGGTCAAACACTGTCTGTGGCTGTGGACAGTGCTCAAGTTCTGCCCCCGGACTGCAGCAGTTGTGAGCTGCTGGGAAACGGAGCTGTTACTCAGGCTGCTGTGGAGGATTGCTCATCTCTGCAGGACACTGCTGAGGAAAATGGTAAAGATGGGAACAGTGACTTAGTTACAGCTGAAACTGAAATAAAACTGGGGACAGAGACGCTAGTTCCATCACATTCTGAAGATGGCTCGAGAGTCCCCCGGAGCAAACTGGACACACGCAAGAGATCTTGTGAACCGTTCGTTCCTGTTCTTAGCAAGCACGGATCAAACATTCTTCAGTGGCCATCAGAAATGCTAATTTACACAAGTACAGACCCATCCATTTCTTACAGCTGCAACCCTTTGTATTTTGATTTCAGGTCATCAAAAGCAAGTGATAGTCAAGAAAAACCCAAGCATCAGGCAAACGTACCTAATTTGCACCACACAACTGAATCCAACCATAGCTTAGTCTCAGATTTTACAAACAAGCCTACTTCAGAATGTGGTGATCCTGAAGCAGAAATAAATAGAAGTGCATCTGACTATACAATACCCCTCGTAAGTGACGTTTCCCTCATCAGAAATTCTGATCTTGCAAAAAATGAAAATAAAGTGGCCTTGGGTGAGTCATTCAGGATTAAAAAGCTAGAAAAGTGTCACATTTCAAAAAATCACTTACGACAAAATGCTGTGATAGGTGAGAAATATAACAAAGTTTGGATCAAAGAAAGTCATGAAAAATGGCTTCACAAAAGTAGGAAACGGAAAAGGAGAAGAAAATTGTGTCATTGTCATCACCATCATTATCATCCTTGTGGGGAAGCAACAATTGCAGAAATGGAAATTTCCTCAGTTATAGAAAAGCAAATGAGTTACAGAGATGAAAATAAACATCAGCACCTCCAAAACAACCCAGAGAAGTGTAGATACGATGCAGGGAATATCTGGATAGCTTCGGATGAGGTACAACAGTCTCATCAAAAAGCTGATTCTGAAAATGGTCATAAAAGAGTCCTGGCTACATCAGATCACCTCCATGCGGGCAGAGGCATATGTGACATCTGGCATGCAAAAAGTAGGGACCAACGCAGTGCTTGTAAACCTCTGCATAGAAAGAGAAAAGCAAGCTCTCGGAGACAGTTGAGGCAGCTGGCTCGAACCTGTAGGAGGCACAGCTGCCTGTGCTCCAAAACCTGTTGTAGCTGGAAAGTCCGGAGGTTGAGCTGCAGCCCAGAGCATAAATGTTTAAGGCGCTGCAGTGAAGAAAAGAGTCCAGGCCACCATCAGTCCATAAAGAGAGGTTACAGCTGCCTGATGGATGAACCGGAAAGCTCCCACAGGAAGCGGAGACAGCACACCTATTCCTGTTCTTCAGATGAAAGTTTGTACAGAGAGGCGTGCTTGGCAGAGGAGTATTTCAGGCAAGCGAGCGTTGTAGGTATGCATCACAAGGCAAAAGGAAAACACAAGAGAAGGAAAACTAGAATCAATCACGTATGCATTGACAGGAATGAGAGAAGTGAGGCCTCCAGGCCTTGTAAAGAAAACTCTGCAAGTTCCACATTAGACGTTCTGGGAGAGCTCTTGACTGAAGACGACACAGGGCATACTATCATGAATTCCAAAGCTGATCTTGCAGAAGATGCAGATGAAGCCATGCAGCTGGAGGAAAACAAGGCATCTCTGCCAATGGGTGGTGCACGTGTTCTGGAACAAGACAAGCCAACAGACTGTGCAGCACCAGAGAGCGTGCTGGGCATGCTTTCGGACGTTGCCACACATTGTACTGCTTCTGTTCCTGAGCAGGGTGCTCCTGCAGCTGCAAGCACACAAGATGCTCTGAAGGACGAAAAGAAAAATGAAAATGCGAACAGCCATGAAAGTCAAGCTCATTATAAAGCTCCACCGCCCACCAGACATTTGGACCAGGCTCCCCCGAAATCAGTCCTTTGCCATTACGAGTTGGCTGATTCTCTGCCACATGAGAAGATAAATGAGGTGACCGGTGACTGGGTACAGTGCAACTCAGGCATATTTAACAGCCCACCACCCTTGCCATTCAAAGAAGCACACCTCAACAGCCACACCTTCTTAGCTACGGAGCAGCTGATAGCTCCCTTTACCCTTCCCGACCAGACGCTGATATTCCCTCCAGATAACCACGAAAAATTCAAAGACCTCCCATCTGAGGCATACCAGCAGCTCGTGCAACAGAACATGCTGGCCAGCAAGGTGAAGTTTACCCTTCCTCCCCCGGCCATGCAGCCCCCCAGCTCTCCGTTGCAGCCTCTGCCTTTGCAGCCACCGCTGTGCTCTACCTCGGTCACCACCATCCACCACACCGTCCTGCAGCAGCACGCCGCCGCCAGCGCGCTCAAGGCCCTCCGGCCCCACCAGCACTTCCTCTCGCAGGTCCCGGCCCTTGCCAGAGCACCTTTACCTCATCTGCCCGTAGGGCCCAGGCTTTGCCCCGGGGGCCCCGCAGCCTTCGTGGCCCCGCCGCACCTGCCGCTGGTGCCGCCTTCGGTGCTGCAGCCGGCCCCGCTGGCCTTCTCGCCGCTGCCGCACGCCGTGTTCCCCTCCCTGCTGTCCCCGCACCCGGCCGTCCTGCCGCTGCAGCCCCTCTTCTAGGATGGGTTCCTGGGGGGCAGGGAGCCTCCAGACAGATGGACGTGGGGTTCCCAGCACCCCTTGGCTTCGCGAGCGGTCCTGTGAAACAAACTGGTTGAAATTCCTCTTTCCTTGGGAAGTATTTACTGTAAGTATAGTGATGCAAACATCCATGAAAAGCTCCTGTCCCCTGTAAAGACCTATCCTATAAGTAAAGCACTGAATAGTCTGATACCGATATGAACTATATATATCAGTGAAGCTCATGTCTTAGAATATGTATAATGTATATAAAATATATTTATAGATCTATAACTTCTGTTGTAAAGTATTCACTTTTTGTTTTTTTATCCTTGTGTATTTGCACCTATTTAATGTTTAGACAAAGCTGATGCACTATGTTTTGTACTATGTTCTCTGAAACTGTAAATCTAGTGACAAACTATCTCTTGCAATAAATTTTTGTTAACTACTTAAGTATATAAAAAATCTTTCATTATAAGCCTCACGGATGTTGTCGCTCTATGTTCTTCTGCATCCTCTACCCCTGCTGTGCTGGGATAATCGGGTTTCCTATCTTTCAGTGATTTATCACGGATGCTCAGAGGCTAATACCTTCAGGGCAGCTGTCTCACTGAGCAAGAGAGAAAGGGTAACAGATCCGTTTGTGTTAGCAGTTTGATGTCACTGTGACAAATTTTGCCTTGTTGTCGTCTTCTTGCACAGACTGCTCACTGTTGGAGCTAATCCCTTTTCTACTAAACCACAAAAAGGCCGCGTAACGAAAATAACATCAGTGGTAGAAGAAAAAAGAATGGATCAGCAGTGGTTTGACTTGCAAGGGAATGTTTCTTATGATGAAAACATGCAGCACAGAGAGCCTTATTTCCATCAAACCTTCAGCTGATCTCCATTTCTCATGCCTACTTTTTGCACACGTGCAGGAAGGTTAGGAGAAACTTCTCATTGGGAATTTTGAATCTCACCAGGGGGATGGTTCAGGTTCTTACCTCTTTTCACTCCATTACCTTCAGCGTTGGGGTATTAAAAATATATGAGTGACATAGAATAGAAATAATGATAACATGTTGCCGTTATTTCTGACTGTATTTCAGAGAATTCTCCCTACCTCTGAAGCCTTTTTATTGCTGATGAAACTCGACTTCAGCCAGAGAAATCTTCTCATTCGTGTTACTGTGAGATATTTCAGGCCCACACTTGTGAGCAAAAGTGATTGCGGGGCAGAGCCAGCTCTGTGAGTTAAAATGAAATCTAGCCACGTGAGTGAAGCTTAGAATTTGCAGCATGACCTTTAGTGCTAGAAGTAGACCCTCCAAAGTAAAAGGTAGGGGCTAGCTCTCAAATTAATCACTTCTTTTCACCTTTTATATATTATAATGGAATTATATACAGTTGAATTGAAATAGTAGTTTTGGAAGATTATGAATATGCATCACATATTATCCATTCAAAAAGTAATAATATAGCCTAAAAGATATGTATCTGGTTATTATTTTCTGCATCTATAGCATTAGTACTTACCTATATCAATATTGAAAGTTTTAGTATAATAATGCATTAAAACTATAGCAAACAACATCTTGTCAGCTCTGATTACAGTGTGGGATACTCAACTTTTCCTTGTCATGCCATTAGAAAGGGCTGAACTACATGAATAAACAAAAAGTTGACAAGAGCAGATGAATGGTCTGGTCACGGATTGCTTCTCATAAACCCTGCCTGATGCTGCCACAGAGCAGGATCTTACTGGGCATCCGTGTATATAATGCCATTAAGAGGGTAAAATTTCTCCAGCTTGTAATTTCAAGTGAATGCCCATTTCTAGTTATCTGGTACCTAGAAATTACATAAGTGACTTTATCCTTCTGCTTTATTTCAAGAGTAAGCCTGCCCAATCTGTATGTCTCACTACCTTCTGCAGCAAGCAGGCTGCATGCAAGCCGCACTGCTCAAGCACCGAAACTTGTATCTGAAGCTTGAAGGTGCCTGCTTGCTGCTCAGGCCCCTGCCTTATAGCTGACCCACACTGGCTTTTGTATTCCTGCATCTTCTGCAGGAGTCAGCATGGGTATTCCCCTGGATCCTGATGTCCTGTCGAAGGCAACAATCTGATAACACCCACTGGATAAAAAGAAACAATGCAGGACGGTTGTGATTATACATGATCCCTATCCCTACATTTTTATCTGGCAGAAGATAAAAGATAGCAAATTTCAGAATTTCAGTTCATTGAATAAATCCCACCTACTAATTTAGGAGTCAGTGATTAAAAAAAGCATTCAAACAGCTTTGTATCTTACCTTTTCCCAGCAATTTAAATTAAATTTATTCTATTTTAAGTTGTTAAAAATCTTATAACATTGCACAATTATTTATTTACTGTAACTGCTTTCGGTAGTGTATAAACTTAGAATAAAAGACTTATAACCATCAGATGCAATCATTTGCTAACATGGTACTGCCTTCAATTCTAGAGCTGTTAGTATAGGTGACATCGTGTGTAAGAGCTAAACCAATAGAAAAATAATTCTCAAGTTTAGAATTGAACACAGTAATTGAAAGCAAGTAATAAAATATCATTTTGAGTTGGAATTGTTATTAAGTATTAAACTTACAGTAACTTAAGTAACAGTAGCTTCATTTTTGCATTTATCTGGTATTTTAAATTAAATGTATGTTTTTTAGCAGTCTAAGTTGTAAGTAAACATTATTTCAAATGATAAATAGTTGGATTTTTGTCATTCTAAATAAGCTCCACCAAACTTGCTTAATTAATCTATTTTTGAATTTTCAAGTTTACTCAGAACTTCTTTTTTTTTTTTTAATTTATGTTCCTATTCACTTTGCCAGTTCATAGAGTTACTGGATTGTCTTCCTCATGTAAACAGTGAAAGTGATACTATCCCCTTTAATCCACCTGAATCACAGGAATTAGATCTTCAGACTGCGGTGATGACCCTAAATTAGGTGATAGATTTTGTTAAGTGGCCCCACAGAGCAGCTCTGCAGAGAAATGCTTGAAAGTTAATCTGTTCCGCTGAGATGAGAAGTGTGTCTTTGTCCTTGGGAGGCTGCAGTCTGTCCAGGCAGTGACCTTCTTGGAGCCGTACCATTTCTCAGGTAACATGAGCCATAGAGTAATGTCCTTATAGGATCTTTCAGGCATTAAGTATCATCACCTCACAGTGTTATCGGCAGTTTGAAGTTATCAGTCACTTTTGTCATGTCTGTAAGTACACAGAATGCCAATACCTAGGAAGAGCAGAAGAATCAAATTGTTCGTTTGGTTTCATTCACAAAGTAGGAAGTATGCAAACTTTTGAAGAAGAAAAACCTTGAGATGCTACAGGAGTGAGCAACGTATGTAGAAACTGCTGATGACAAAGAGTAAAAGAAGTACCTTTTACAGAATATTATAGAATAGGAATGTTTGCTGCTATCTTTTGCTGTTATCATTTGCTGCAATCAAACAGCAGTCAAATTATTATGGAGCAGTTTGTCGCCTTTTCTTGCAGTGTTAACTTTGTACTGGTTCATAAACTTTTTACACTCAAGGAAATTAATTTAGATGTGATCTTCAGACTGTGCTTTAAAAGGCCACTGGAACATCCATTTCTCTCTAATACATACTATATGGGATAATATGCTCCCCAAATACAGTTTACATTACAGCTGTATTTTTTTCTGTCGAGTTCATTTTTGATAATTGTACGGGGTTTTTTTTTGGAATACATCTTTTACATTATAATATCATTAAGTTAATATGCTGCATTTAAAATCCAGTTTGTAAATGTATTTGATCAGATTCTGAATTGGTGCAAATCAGTGTACAGCTCCTGATTTCAGTTGCATTTTATTGGTTTGTGCCAGCTGAAAATCACTGATGTTTCCACATTAAAGATTACATTAACTTTCTCAGAAGAAGGCAATACATTGCGACCACACGAATGTATTTCTAAGACAGTTATTTGTCTGTAATTAAGGTGGCAAATTTTAATCTAGTGAGTATTTCAACATGGTGCTCTGTCTACATATTCTGAACCCCATACATTAGTTTTCTGATTTATGACTGTACATTGCCTAGAGACATGTATGTACCCAGCAGTGTACATATGTATGCAATATGCTTGCCTTCTGTAAAGCAATCAAATGTTAACTCTTTTTCTTCAAAGGACATTTGTACTGTGTAGAGATCATCTGATATTTTTAAATCAAGATGAATTATTAATGTGTATGTGGTTTTGTAGATCACTTTGATTTCATGTTTACATTAGCTGTGACCTTGTATATTATTTTATTTATAGCCTTCCTTTTTGTCCTCATTTCAGGAACTCTATGAAGCATTCTCTTTTTCTGTTTGTCTCCGACTAAGATTCTCAGTATTTCTTGAAACGTGTACATTTGTGAATAAGAACCAGATTTTCTTCTTAGTTTCTATTTTTTACTATTTTATTTTTTGGAAAAAAAAAATAGCATACCAAGTGTAAGAATTATTACACTTCCTGGTTTTTGTTTCAAGGTTCTTTCTGATTTCATGCATTTTATATAAAGCTGGAAGAATCTCTACCAAGTCTGAATTTTGACCTCTTGGTGAAACTCTGAAACCAACGAATTCTAAGGAAGCTTTGCCATTAATATAACTCAGGATTTATTTTGATCTGGGACATTAGGGCTCTTTATTTATTGAAATGCCCTAATCTTGCTTTCAATTGAATGATAATTTCATGAGGTATTTTGAAAAGCACAACTCAGTAAAGAAGGCTTAATCCATTCTAAGTCATCCTTTTACCTCCTTTGCTGTAAGGATATTTTTGTAATTAATGGCCATAAAGCTATCTTTAAAGTTTATTTTGTATGTCATCTGTGCTTGAAAACATGTACATGCACCTTCTATTCTGATACCAAAGAAGAAAATGCAGTTAATCAAAAACCTGGGTTTTCTACCTGTACAGGCATGTTTAGAAGGTTTTAGTAAGCAGGCCTATGTTCGTACCACATTGAGATCAATTAATGTATCAGTGGTCTTTATTTCTGCTGGGGTAGGATCAAAATGTGCAAATCCCTGTAGAGAAAAAAAGCATCATTAAGTAAGCTTCAAATGTGAATCCACAATGAGTATAATGTTATGTATGTTAATTAAAGAAGGTTACTGTAAAATAAGCAGTGGTGTTTCTGTTTGCTATGAATGAGATTTCCAACATTGTTTTGGTTAAAAAAGAAACAAATTCTTGTTTTTTTTTTTTTTTTTTTTTTTAAAGAAACGACAAGCAGGCAAGTACATTTGTAAATGGATTTTTAATTAATTGTAGGTGGTACGTGGACACTTTCCTTGTGGATGAGAAACAGCATGTAAGTATTGCACATAACAAATCATGTGTTTTCTAAAGAAGCGTCTTGCATTTCTAGTGCATTCAAATGTCAGTACTTGGTTTAGCCCAGCGATGGCTCTAATGTGAAGAGTAACTATTGAAATAAAGAGGAGGTGGCCACGGTAAGACACTCTGAAGAGATGAAACCTGCGACTGTCAGTGCCTAAATAGGACTTTTTGCTTGAGAAATGGAAATTGGAAATAGAATTTCACTTGTATTTTAATGGTGATGCTTATATGTATGTATACAAATGAGGACGTGTGCTGTGGCACGCACATACCGGGTTACTGGCTCAGGATTCTTCTTTTCTGGACGTAACTTTGCAGTGAACCATAGTGAAGCAGTGGTGAGAACGGCTTGTTTGAGTAGGTCTGAATGGAAGGGACTATTGTGAGGGAGGAATAGTGACACATGAACAGAAAAAGTAGGTGATTACTGTATAATAAACATGTTTTTTTCTCTCTCTAGCCTGTAGAAAATTTGTTTCAAAGTATATCTTTTTTTGTTTTTGTATTTTTATTTTTTTTTTACTGTTTTGTTCTATTTTTGTGTCTTTTTCCACTTAAATTAGGAGTGCTATTTTTTTTAGTATGCCTTTTGGTAGCTGGTCTGTCAATCCATCGTATTGTTGGAACAGTATATAGAGAGAAGATTTGCATATAGTTTGCTGTAAATAGAATCCCACTTCTCTCTGGAGAAATTATTCAATAGAATGAGTCTTCTGTGTGCAAAGCAAACGTTGCTCTCTGCCACTGCTGGCAGCTGCATAACTGCTCTCTCCTTCTGTTAACATGCTGCCCTCTAGAAGCAGAAGAAATAAAGGGAAGGTGTTTTGATCAGCCAGCTCTGGTTTACCCAGAACTAGGTGCAGAGGAACCTGCTGGAGGATTATCCATGCTCTTCGCAGCAGAGTTGTGATCTTAAGTACGGTGAATGTTGCAATCAGTGAATGTTTTCCAGCTCTTCTGTGTGTGAACTACAGCCAGCTTAAAAGAAGCACAGAAGTGGAAATATTATGGAAAGGTGGTTTTCGACAATGAATGAGGCATTTTAAAAATTAGCTCCTATACTGCCTCATTAGTGATAGGCATGCTGAGTTTTCCAAATTGCAGACTTTCTGCAATTTAAACTACTGAGAAATTGCCACTAATGGGTTGGGCAAAGAAATGAATTCCTAGCAAAAGGTCACTGTTTCATGGGCATCTGAGCAGATCCTTTGGTAGGACAGAGTGCAGGACCTGCTTCTTGTTCTGCTGCTAACGCTCCTGTTTTTACACTCCCAGTGTAAAGTTGAAGCTGGCAGTCGGATAAGGGAGCACATACAGCCTGTCTGGTGCTGATGCATGGCTTGTGGACTTGTCCACCAGCTGTCTGCAGACTTACGTCACGTTAGCTGAAAGAGCTAGATCTCAGACTGAGTTACTGGGGTCCACTGAATTAAGGCATCAATGCCCACGTGTGGTAGAGATCAGTCAGGACTTTGCTCATGGGGTGGGACAGGGAGTCCTCGGAAAGGTAAGAGAAAGCCTGATCTAGGTTTGTTTTCTTAAAATGATGTGGATAACGTATGTATTATTGGTTAAGAAAAAAAGACTAAACATTATTCAGCCTTTAAAAGCAGAGTAAAGAGAAGTTTTGGGATGAGATAAGGAATATCAATCACAAAGCTACCATGAGGGCATTTTCAGAGGTAAGAAATGGATAGTGAAGAATAAGAACAATGTAACAATTATAATGTCCTTAGACATACAATATCTGTGTAACTTTAACCAGTCCTGTAAGCCTTCAGTGCAGCACTGGGAGTACATGTTCAGCCCTGGGTTATGGAAGGAGGCATGCCCTATTAGAACCCACAGAGTGACCAGTAAACAGGGTGCTCTGTTAGACTCTGTTTTCATCACTAGTCTTGAAGGACGGCAGGGAATCCTTCACAGACCACTTTCTAGAGGAAAACATAGTTACTTTTGGAGAAAAAAACAACTGAAGTTCATGGAGGTAACATTCATAGAGATAGATGGCAACAGGAGCAGCAAGATGGGTGAATCCTGAGGCACCAGGGGGACTAATTACCTGGAAAGGTTTCAGCAGCAAACCCCTATCAGAATGTTTTTACAGAGAGCAAAGCTGTGTAGAAACATGAGTGGAGACTGTCTGCAGCTGCACATCTGAGAGGTTCTATTTGAGATTTAAATGCTTTTAGACTTTCCACTGCTGTATCACAGTGTGATGTGCTGTATCAAAGCTGCTTCTTTCCATCATTTGCCATTATCATGCAGGGTTTTGTAGCTTCAACATAGCTGATAGATGTGATTTGATACATCACAAGGAGATGCGTCAGCAGGAACATCTGAAAACGACACAATTTTCTTAAATGCTGTGGTTACAAAAATGTTCTTCTTGTGAGATATTTTAACATAAAAGTGGAAGCATTTTGAGGAGGATGGTGCTGAGACCTCTTTTGGGGATATTTGGGGAACTTTAAAGACATAACTTTGCAACAGGAAGATATAAGGAAGGATTAAGCAGATATTATCAGACAGAGAATTCTCTTTTTGGTAAGTTTTATATGATTTTGGCAACAAGAAAACAACATTTTTGTGGTCACCAGGGATTCTTTGTTTGTGGCCACTCAGCACGCACAGCTGTCTGCGATCCAGCAGTCTTGTAGACAGAGAAAGCTCCATGGAATAACTGGCAAGCTGTCTTTTCGTCTTTAAAATCCATAATGCATGTATATACATACTGTTAATAATTCATACTAATGGAGAGCTCTTGCCCAAGAGCACATTTCCCTATCACAGAAAATGAATTGTTTAATGATGTCTAGGATAGATCTAAGTAGATCTAAGTCCTGCCATTATAGAACAGTTCTGTCTATGCAGTGCACACTTCTATAAACAGTCACTGCAGTTTAAGAAGAGTGAAAATAAAGAACGTAAAACTATTTAAACAATATGCAAAGTAAACCTCTTTATTTATTTATTTATTTATTTATTTATTTATTTTCTAGAGCCAAAATACCAAGTGCTCACAGTATCAAACATTCTTTGATAACCTTCAAGGCTGACCCTAGTGCTTCTTGGAGATAAGCAGTATGGATGAACTTCATGATAGACTGGACTTAAGTTAGCAGGTGGGCAAAACTCTGTTTTGGAGTGATAAATGTCTCAGTTGAGATGTAGAAAGGAGTCTGGGACTGCTCAGTCTGGTGCTGTCACTGAGTGGAGGGTGGCTTTCAAGACTCAAGCAGAGGGAGGCACCTTCTGTGTCCGGAGTGTTGACAAAATGCAGGGTAAGGAGATGGCAGTGGGTGTGCTGCAGAGGTGGGTGAAACCACGAGGAATGGGAAAGGGGCCATTACAGCCAAATATTGTGAATTTACTAGGTCCTCTGTGTTAGGCAACTGATAATTTTCATGTTTCTCAATACGAGATAGGATTTTGTTCTTCCTTGGAAGTAAATAATAATGGAAGACTCAATAGTGACTGAAATCTTGTTTTTCAAACCTCAGCAACTGAGATTTTCCTCATGAGAGTAGGAGCATCAATCACCTTAGTAGTGCTGTGTCCTGCCAGAGCTCTCCCAGAGTGTCCTCCACAGAAGATGGCTTCTGGTCATCACAAGTATCCAGGTACCTGGCAGGCTGAGTTTCTCATGTTTTACATGTGCTCAATTTTTCCTGTACTTTCACGTATCTCTGGTAAAAATGCACTATTTCAGTTTAGAGTTCCTTCAGACTGAAATCGTTTTTCATCACATTTTAGTTACAAATATTTCCAGTGTTCACTCTGGAGTAATTCCACTTTTTTTTTTCTTTTTTTTTTTCTTTTTTTCTCCCCTTTTCTACAAAGTGATTACTTCTTATTAGTACACAGGATTACGTTTGTGTTGCCTCTGAAACTGAATTAGATTCCAGCAAGCAATGTGTGGCTCTCTTACGTGTTATCAAATACATCAATAGGATAGGAGTCTTTTGCTTTTCAAGATTCTTTTAAAACATTTATAAACGGGTACTGGATTGACCTAAAATCATGCATTTTTTTTCTGCTCATCTACAGTATCTACATCTGATTGAGTTGCTCCAAATGTGTCTTTGTAGCTTGAACTACTCTGTCAGTACACTTGTGGTTCTGTGAGTAATTTTTTATCTCAGAAATCTCACGCTGAGGTCTGGATAATTGATTTTTGCAGACAAACTTTTCAACTGGGTCTGTGTTTGACAGCTTTGTGCATCTTGAGGAATTTCCAAAGCCATTAAAAGGCTCTGAATGCTCTTTTTGACTCTATGTAAAAAAAAAAAAAAAAAAAAAAAAGTTTTGAATTTTCTCTTTCCTCAAATCTATCACGCTGCTTATCAGTCTCATGAACTCAGCCGTTTCCTTGGGGTTTTAGCATAATAAGCTAAACTCAATTCTCACTTCCTCCTAACTCTGTGGTCTTGTGATGCTCTTTGTCAGGCTAAAGCAATGTTTTTTTAAAGCTACCAGTACCTCAGCTGGAGAAAAAGATGATGAAAAATACAACTCTCTTCATGGGGATTCGTTTTGCATTGCAAAATGCAAAGGGAAAAAAAAAGTAAAAATACCTCTTCTTGCTGTTGGCTTGCACCTGAGGTATGCAGCCTTCTAGTTGCATTTTGGGGGTTCAGAAAGGATTTCTGTTACTGCTAGACAAATGTGGATCTTCATGCTTCGACACATGCAGGATCCTGGAACTGTTATACTGTGAGGAGTGTGGGTTGCAGATGTGATCTTCATCACAAACACGAAATGTGGCTCAGGACAAATAGTTTCCCTCTTTCTTCCTTCAGGAGACTGAAACAATTGCAATTACCTCCTAGGATAGTGGGTACACTTATCTTCTACCATAGTACTAGTAGGTGAAATGCATTTTATTAACATCTAAGTTAAATAATGTTCTCTGGTAGAAAAAGACAGTTTTCCATGTTAACAAATTGACTTTTAATGAAAAGAAACACTATTTCCATCATAAAAACTTCTGAATCAATTTTAAACTGAGCATCTATAGGCAATATTAAGTGCAATTAATCGCCTTTTCTGATTTTTTTTTTTTTTTTCCCACACCACCAATAAAATATACAGTTCTTTTACTTTAGAATAAGGAAGTGTAATCTCAAATTGACTGTGAATTCTAATGGATATTACTTTTTCCTGAAGAATTATCTCAAATCAATTAAAACAATTATAGAAACACACTTTCTTCAAGTTATTTCATTCATCACTGTAATGGGCTCAGAACCCACACTAACATTACGTAACAGGCTTGATCAGGAAAAGGTAAAGATATTATGAGAATAAAGCTTGTAATTGAGGCGACAGGGAGGCATTCCACAGCAGCTGTGGTGCTACTTGGACACCTTGCAAGCTGTTCCACAGGATGTTCTGTGATCTAACTAGGGCAGAAATAGAGACAAATACTGTACACATGAGTTTGGTCCAAGATTCTACTTAGACTGTAAACAGTGGGCAAGTTTCATGGAAACTGCTGAACTTTGGAGCGATGATGCTCACTAATGTCACTAACTTAAAATCAATTTTTTCAGACCCTGGTTCTTAGCCTCTGCTCAGTTTGAGTAACAAGTGCATAAAAGGGAATGGTCCAAATGACAAAGTTCTGTTCCTTTTAAAGGACATGAAGAATTATCCAGGGCTATATATTTATCTTGATTTTGATCTAATATGTATTGTGAAGACATTTAAACCAGTTTTAACAGTTTTCTAAAGAGCTCATTCCACATATCCCTCCTTGTCTTAGAGTGGTAATTTTTTTCTATATATAAAATGAGAAAAATGTATGTTGGAAAACAGCCTGGAAAGAAGAGTACAATCAAACAACAACAGATCCCAACATAGTTATGTGCACATAGGGATATGTATGTATGTGGAGAAAACAAGCACGGAAAGCCCACTTATCTTGCATAGCAGAAACTAAAAAATATGGCTGGTTGTTCAACCCGAATTCTGCTTAGCAAGATAATGAGAAAAAGTAAACAACCAAGAGAGCCTGCCTTTCAGTTAATAGACTGGCAGATTTCATATGCAAAGTGCTTTCTCTCAGGGGGATATGATAAATTAAATAGGCTTTCCAGTGTTTGTGGGTGCTGCAAGTACCTGACACAGTGCCATGCAGATTGATTTGGGTAGGTCTGCTACTGTGCCAGTGAAGGCAGCTGCATGTGAGCAGTGAGACACCGGTTTTCAACATGTCCAAGCTGCAACATTGTACCTGATGATTGCTTGGAAAATGCTAATTGGTGCATGTTAGGTCTGTGCTCAGCAATGTATTGAAACATGGAACCAGGTACAATCAGTGCTCTGTAACTATCGAAAGCAGACCTGCATGGACCTATGGCTGACAATAGCAGGACTAGGGGAAATGGATCCAAGTTGAAGGAGGGAAGATTTAGGTTGGATGTTAGGAGGAAGTTCTTTACTAGGAGAGTGGTTAGGCCCTGGAACGGGCTGCCCAGGGAGGTTGTGGATGCCCCGTCCTTGGACGTGTTTAAGGCCAGGTTGGACGGGGTCCTGGGCAACGTGATCTGAATGTGTATGTTTGGTGGCCCTGCTAGGCAGGGGGGTTGGAACTACATGATCCTTGAGGTCCCTTCCAACCCGGGTGATTCTGTGATTCTGTGATTTATCAGTGATGGGCAGCTGAAATACCTAGGATAAAGTTAGAAAGTGCAGGAAATGGTTGTTCGATGACATGGTTTACTTTTTATCACAAAATATATAACTCTTACAAAATGAAATAACCCAAAGTGTTGGTGTAAAAGCAGTATCATGTGGTCAGCCAGTATTCTTAAAAGCACAATCAGCCATTTTGTTTTAAGCAAAAATTGATTTGCAGGTAGGCTTTATGGCTGCTTGAATGACCTCAGAAGCCCCCACAACTCATTTTCAGCCTTGTTTCTGAAGAACAGTATAGGAGAGGTCAGAGACAGCAGATCTGGTAATGCTCTGGAGTTGGCTTCTAAACAGGTACTGCATGTATCAGATGCATCTGATCTTACCAAAATACCAATTTCTTGTTGTTGTGCAACGCAGCTGTTCATGTTGTTGCTGTTGTTGTTGTTTTCCTGAGTGTGTTGTTTAATGTACTTTAAAATCAGAAACTAATTGTACATTTTGAAAATGCACAAGTTTTGAGTAACTCTCTTTGCAGGGAGCATGACAACCAGTGTTTTTGTGTGTATTTATAGTAAGTTATTGCTGGGTACAAATTTCAGATTGAAAAATGATAGCATAGCCCACAACAAAAGTACAGCTATGTTTCTTTCAGTTCATATTGAAAGAATGTGATTTTTTTTCCCCTCTATTATCTTAATGTTCTAGATGGATGCTGTGTCATAAGATAGAGCACAGATGGTTATCATAGGTCTGGTACATACAGTGAGCTTCTAAACAGAAAGTAGTACATTTGAATGGCATATTTTGATGTCATCAATGAACTGTTTTCACATAGGATATTTACAGGCCTGATATTTGGAAATAAGCTTTATCCAAAAAAGTCAAGAAACTTAATATGCACACCATGGAAAGAAAAGACTTTTCTAGCCATGTGTGAACATATAACTTCTTATCAGCTTGTGCATGTTCCATAGCTAAAGAGACCTGAACAGGCCTTTCGTGCCTATCGCATTCTACTTCTCATCAGGTTTACTCTGTCATGATTAATGTTTTCCCTTCCAGCCACCTTAATTCTTTTTGGAGGCTTAGGAGCATGATTTTAGTTGCAGCTGTTATGAATTTAATTCTGATCTGTAAAGAGATTATGCTCTAAAGCAAACAGTTTCATTTTGACCGTTTTAATCAATGGCTTTCAATTACATAGAGAGAAAACCTGATAGCTGTAAGCATTCCTTACCGGAGGGTAGATCCTAACCCTGTTACTTATTTGCATTGCCTGCTATTCAGATGTCCATGGTTTAAAATGCAAGCTCCAGAATTGATGCCATATCTGCAAACACATTTCAAGTGCAGGGTCTCTAACTAACAAAGGGATCTTAATAGGAGCAGCCAGATAGGTGACCGTTTTCTCTTGGGTGCATTGAATCTATGAAACGAGTGGGTATTCTCATTTTTTCATCATCTCTGAGCTGCATTTTGTTTTGAAGATTCTTAATGATGCTTGCCTCAATTTAAACTTTGACTTTAGACTCATCTACTAACGAGTCAAATATTCTACAGTAACTTGCTTTTCATGTGTATAATCAATGAATATAAAGATCTTATGAAATAAACGAGAGAGTTTGGCTAAGCAGGTTATCATAACAAAAAGAGAATGGATAGAATGCTTACCCACATACTGGAGTCACTGCATAACTCCGGAAGAGATCCTTCTGCACTGGCAGTCAGCTCTTAAATGGGTCTAGGAGAGGTGCAACCAGTTCACTTCCAGCAGCACAGTGAATTGCTCGCCTCAGGTCATCAATCAGATGTTCAGGCCATGATTCAGCAGTTCCCATACATCATCCCTTGGTTTTGGTTGGTTGGTTGGTTTGGTTTGTTGATCTTTTTTTCCTTCTGATTCGCATTTCCATTTACAATAGCGTGGAATCCTTCCACATGTGCATTCTGGTGTTGCAACAGAGAAAGTATTGGGAAAATAACAGTTAATCTTGGCAGCTTATAAGGCAAAATCTGATCTCATTAAAAAATATGTAGGCAGGACTTCACTTGAATAACTGAAGTTTAGCTCATTGCTGTGAATTTCATAGTGCAGAGACAATAAGCAATGAAATAAAGATGAAAATATCCTGGTTGGAATAATGCCCACAATTCATATTCACTTTGTGCCAAAGACATGCACATGGTTGAAGTCCAACAGAGCTCTTTACCGAGTGAATTCAAGTGAGTACACCTTATGAATGGGCAAAGAACTTTTCCTGAAGCATTCATTGGGTTTCCTCATAGCTACTTCAGATTACACTGTAATAATTCTCTGTAAGCAGAACTTAGCTTCGTAAATCATCACATGAACCTATTATAGCTGCTTTTGTCTTTTGGTGCAACTCTATACAAATCCATCAGTAAGTATCTGTAGAGTAGGTAGAATACATTTTATATGTCCATCAAGACTGTTAGGTAAATTATAGCCATGTGTTGCATGGTAACAAAATGTAGCAGAGTATTGGTGGGAAGCTTCAACCCCTGCTGCCATTTCACCAACATCCACTGCTGACACTGTGGGCCAACAGAATAAAATGGGAGGCGGTACTTTTGGAGCAGCCCTCGTATTATGCCTGACTCATTTTCTAGTATAATAATATTCAGAGCAAAGTAATATTTTCAAATTACAAAAAACAACAAATTAAACAGAATGACTGATTTCATGCAGCTATGCTTATGTTGCATCTTCTTTACAGTACATGAATAGAATAAATTGCTGTTAAGATTTTTCCTCTTTAATGTTTTAAAAACCAGGTCACAAAATACATTGTGAGGTGAATTGTAAAGTACTGCAGTTATTACAGCCTTCAACAGCTTAAATTTGTCACGGATAAAATAATTCTCTTGGAGTTTGGAATGTATATTTACATGAACATGATGGAAACGTATATTTCAAATGCATTATTACATTTGGTAAGTATTTCATGTATATTTATTGCAATTCAGATTTTATATTAATCAGTGAGCATTCTTCAACACAAAAATCTCAAAACGTGAGGAAAGCCAGACTTCACTATGTTGCCATTATCTTTGCTGTGATGGAAAAATTTCTCAACAGTTCCAGCTGATAAAACTGAAAGCCTTGGTTGGATCTCAGTGGGGGAAGACAACGTGATTTTTAAAATACTAAAAAAACTCCACAACATTCTCATGTTTTAAAATTATTATTTTTTTCAGTTGCACAGAAGTGTTGGGGATTAAGTCTGAACATTTTGATAGAATCTCAATGCCAACTTCTATGGGAAGAAAAGAATTTGAAGTTCCTCATGCATATAAATACGCATACATGAAATATATATAATTTGATTCAGACAGTGGTGGGAGAGGTTACTGAGAGACAGCGTGGTCCATTAATCATTAGAGGCTTTCAAGTAGCTGGTGGAGCTATGGCCAACCCACTAACTTGAGTAGAATACAGATCCTACCGATTTCAGCAGGGGTACGTGGCTAAAAGTCAGCTCTAACAGGAGTGGTATTTTTCAGGGATCTCTGACAAGTCTCAGGCTTGGAGGCAGAGGTAAGTTGGCATCTCCATTGGGATCTGTCAAAACAAACTCTCAGCAATTCAGACCCAGTTTTTGCAGGTGGCATTCAAATCCTAGACTATTTTAGAAATGAAGAAGGGCTTTATGCAACTCTATTTGAATTTTCCTTCACTTTATATCAGGGGCACAATAAGCATTTGTGAAATTGTGAAGCAAAGAATGACAGGTGACTATACATAATGGCAGCTTTCATGACAGCAGAGGTGAAGTACAAGGAGGAAATCAAAACATACGTCAAAGAGAGGGCTACTTTGCAAGTACTGGAAGAGTCTGACTCAGACTTTCATACAGTGAGTATATTTGAAAAACCTGTAATAATATTCTCATTTCAAAGACATCCCCCTCTGATGATTTATTGCCATCCATAGGTCATACCCACACCCTCAGGCTCACTGATGTTTCCTTAGACGTTCTTCTTAACTTACTGAGTCTGGCATTGATCTAGTTTACAGAGATTTTTTTTGAAGTCTTGGTCCCGGTCACTTTGAGATAACAGAAAAAAACTCACGGCTCCTTAGGTATTTATAGCATATCTGTGTGCACTCAAGATTTCATCTGCTTGATGAAATGAAAGATATTGATCAGGAGCTTGTCATTCATTCATGGAAAATCAGTGATCCAGATGAACTCCGTGCTAGTTGCCCCCCTAAAAAGCACCCGTAGATCAGTGTGTGCATGGCACTCCCGTTAAAGACAGTGGTGATTCAAGGAGAGTGAGAACCCTGAACTGAACCAGTGTGAAATTGGTGAAGATACTTCCATGTGGAGACCAAACTTGTTATCATATGTTTTAAAAGGTACATTGTTACGCTCAAAGTTCTGCTATGGGAAAAATAGGCATGCATATAATGTGTAAAACTAAGAATTTCTGGGGATGATAATTGAAATCTTAATCATATAATTATTGTTATTATTAGTTCAGGTTTAACAATTGCAGGATGGGAAAAAAAAAAAAAAAGGTAAGGAAAAGAGTATCGTTGCATTAAGGCTCAGTAATAACAATGCAGTTCAATTAATTATACACGTGTTCCTTGCTGCCACCCCCTGCACTAGGAGCAATATGAAGTTGGTGTTGATGCTTCCTTTCTCCTCATCCTGGGGATTACTTAAGGTTATTTTAGGTATCTACGAAAACCTTTTACACCTTACTTTTTCTTCAATGGTCTGTAAGTCCATGTGACCTGCAAAGCTGCTGTACGTGGAGCATTTTTTTTAGCCCTAAAAATGTTTCTGGTGTGCTCCAAGACCTCCAGTCTGACTCTGCCAGTTGTCCTCTGTCTGTATTCCATGTCCCCATTCGAGGACATCCATGTCCTTGAAATGTCCCCATCACACCAGGCCTGTGTTTCTCCATGCCGTGTCATTACATTAGAAGCATCATTATTTCGTTCTACACGGAACAAGAGCTTGTTACTACTGTCTGTACAAAACTATAGCAGTGCTGTACATTTAAAAAATACATATGCTTTTACAGCAAAATAAGGACCAGGAAGGCCAGGAAAAGTCCAGACCGAGTGTACCCCACAAGCTTCTCTCGAGAGGCTTAGTGAACTTGGTAGCTGTGCAGGTGACTCGTTACTAGAAATGGCAATCAGGACACAGTGCCACGATCCTACTACATTTTAGTCTGTCTTCAGTGATTAATGCTGTTTTTCCTTTTAGAGCCTGAAAATTGAATGAGTTCA
This sequence comes from Lagopus leucura, assembly GCF_019238085.1. Classification (NCBI taxonomy): domain Eukaryota; kingdom Metazoa; phylum Chordata; class Aves; order Galliformes; family Phasianidae; genus Lagopus; species Lagopus leucura. The sequence continues at coordinate 16,026,337 of NW_024962267.1, read as the reverse complement.
GTGTAATAAATTCTTTCAGATTTTATTATGCTCAGTAAGATAACTGCAGAGCTCTGTGACAGAGGGACACTTCAGCCACTAAGCATCTTGGCCTTACCAAATGACATGTACTTTCCTCTTCTGACTTGTAAAAGGGAATCTTCCTTCTCTCTGTAGTGATCAGTAACTCGATCCAGTCTTTCCTGGGTGCATTGTTGAGTCAGATTGCATTTTTTATTTATGCTTTCCTTATAATACAGGTTATGTTCTGTTCTGACAACTGACATTGTCTAATCTGTATAGATTTCATCAATAGTTGAGGTGTTTTTAACAAGTCATAATCATCCTGTATGCTCATTCACTGCAGGAAGTGAAATGTTTTCATCTGTAGATAGTAAGGGAATTGCTACTTTTATCAATAATGTTGGACTTGTTTTCTATCAATACAATATGCATTAAATATCTTCAAAACCTCAAATCTTCAAATTTGAAGTAGGTAGGTCACTCTGAAAGCAACGCCTCCTGTTTATTTCCATGGAAACTAAAACAAGGAGTACAGCACTGTTTGATAGAGTAAATTCTCAGCTACAAAACACTCCTTTTCAACATAGTCACCACCGTTAGCTTTCCATTTTTACCAGCAGTGACGAAGAGCCTACATGCTGCGCTTGCAAAAATCTGTACTGTGGAGGAGATTCACTGTTTCACAGCTGCTATGATGGCGTTGTTGCTAGGAAAATGATGCCTCAACATCCGTCTTTTATTGGGCTGAACAGACGGAAGTCAAAAGGCACCAAATCTGGACTATTACGTGGGCGCGTTAGGAAGACCGGCAGTGTGCTCCATGGTCTTTAAATTGGTTCGAGGCCTGGCATTATTATGTTACAAGAAAAGGTTATCATCTTCTCAAGCCACTAAACCACTTCGGAGAAGGAATGAACAAATGCATCTTAGACAAGTAATGTGTTCCCTTTTTTTTAATTTTAGTTTGCACATACCTCAGTTTTCTAGAAGAGATAATTTTAGTCAAGGTTATCACTGGACTGTAAAACTACAATTAAACTTTTGCCTGAACTAGCAAGTATTGCTCTGCAACAGAAACCCAAGGCAAAGATTGCTGACCCGCCAGTATAGATCTGAATTCTCTGTTGGCCTTTTGCAGCAATGGTCTTCACAGTTCATTGTCAAGAAAATATGCGGCTTGTAAGAAAATCCATTAACTATCTGCCGTTTGTTTTCTGCAGCAGTTTCCTCATTCCTCACCTGGTAAAGTGACAGAATATCTATAAGAACATGAGAGTCTCTCCAGTCTTTTATTTCCTAATAACCCTTCCCATAGCATCATAGTTTTGATCAACTCCACATAACTGCAAATTCATGACTACTTTGTGAAAGGGAAGAGCCCGGAATGTGGAGGAAGATACTGATGGTAATGCAAGCTAATAAGAAATTAATTTACATTGGCATGAGCTGGTAATTTTAGGGAGGAAATAACACAGCAGATGGTGACTTTATTCCCCGAACGAAACCTGAAATGCAAGGACTTCCGCAAGGTCTTTGTTGAGCAACAAAAGCAGTAAATTTGCATTCTCTATTCATCACTACCCCCATCAGTATCGAATAACACCAGGTAGGGGCAAAATATATTTCAACATTATATGCGATGTACTAGACAGAGATTTAAGAGGAACAGGATAGAAAAGCTATTATACTGACTGTTCTCAACTGACATGTCTCTGGACTCCATAGATCAAACTTTGACCTACAGAGAAAGCATAGTGGCCAAATAAGAATGATAGATCTGACCGTATTTCTGATACTTATTAGAACAAATGTGGCTCCAAAACCAGTAGTGAAAAGAGAATAAGAACAAACAGAAAGCAATTACAGTTAATAGTGTTAGCTATAATTTGCAATGAATGGTTATATAAGAATAACAGGTAAAAGCATTCCTTATGTAATTTCTTGTTAATTTTCTTGTATGTGTTAGTTAATTTATGTAGTCTTACTATATTAAGCAGTTTTTTTGTGGTGAATATTATTTACGTAGCTCAAGACAATTAATATGCTACAATTTGCTTGTGAGTCCTCTGAGCAAATTTAATATTATTTATCAGCGATGAGAAGAAAGGAATTCGCATTAGTAGCATTTTGAAGTCAGGGAACAATGTACGCGATAAATAATGCACCTATTATTAGTTAACAAATGACTGGCTGTGGGATGCTGGTGGCTCACAAAATAATGGGCAAAAGTTAATTTAATTAGCCTCTGTTATGTTATTTGGACGTTTCACTGAATGTATTTTCTCTGGTCAGAGCAGACTTAGGAAAAATTGTCCAAGTTGGAAAAGGCTCCGCGTGTACTCAGCAGAATACACAAAATACAGTGCTGATGCACAATGATGCTGAAAACAAAAGAACAAAAAGATAAGACAGATGTTGGAACACGTGGTATAGGAGAGAGAAATTATATGAAAACAAGGTATGGCCTGCAGGCTAATAGAAATTAAAATAATTAGGAGCATATAAGATGTTCATAAAATTAGGAGAGGGAGAGCCTGTTTAAAATTTATTTTTAATGGAATTAATTAAGAATAAAAAACCAATCTTTTTTTTTTTTTTTTTTTTCTGATGAGCAACAGTGAGCACAGAACTTGAGATGTTCTCTAGAAATGGAACTTCTGAATTGCTTCGGGCTGCTTTTTAATGTCAGTGCAAACTTAACAGGGGAGGAACTTCCGTTCAGCCCCAACCTGAAGCAAAATGGGAATTCAGGAAGCCACTAAGTACGGATGAGGGAAAAAGGGAAAGAATTTTAGCAAGTTCTACATAGAGAAACATTTTGGATTTGGGGAATTCTGGGATCGCTTCCAACTCTGGTTTGTTGTAGGAGAAACATCAGGTTTGTTTGTGTTCAGCAAGTACTTTTGTTCTTTATAGTCAAGAACGGTACTACTAAGTATGCTGGAAAGTTAGGCAAAAGGAGCCGCTTCTCTGCAAAGGAACACACTTCTCAGCTACTAAGTGCCCCAAACCTAAAAGTTCCCAACAGCTGAATTTAGGCCAGAGGCCAAAAGTAATATAAGAGAGGAGGAGAATATCAGACTTGCTGAGCTTTGATACAATGGCCAGCAAGGAAAAACCTCTCCATCAGTAGCAATCAAACTGAAACTCTGTATCCCAAATGGTAACTGTTTTCCTACCTGCACTGCCAAGGTCTTTGTCACTTCTCCATAAGTGCCTATTATCTTGCAAATAGAACAGCATTATTTGCTGTGTGTCCTGATGACAAACGATGCCTTACATGCTGTGTTTAAAGCACTTCACCCTCCTGCCCCTGTGTTATTTTCACGTAAACTTCAATTACTGTGCTTTTAAATTCTTACCACAATAAAACAATTTTTCAGTGGATTCAGGTTTAGGTGTATCTGCGTTCATAGCTCGTTCTCTGACTGATGCACAACATGCATCTGATTCCAAAATTTTTAAAAAGGACAGCTCTTCCCTGATGCCTTTGTTTAAGAATTCCCCAAACTTAATTTTAATATATACTGTGAGACTTTTTAGGGATTTTTGTAGTTTTCCTGGAGAGCCAACGATGGCACTGAGTGTGTCTCTTAGCAACCCGTCAAAACAAAGCTCTGCTCCAATTACTCGTAATCTGCCAACATTTTGGGCCAAACACCTCCAATGGGAATAAGCACAACCATTCCAGGCAACATGTAGCATCCCACTGTCCCATGACAACATTTGTCCCAACTTCCTACTACGTTTTGCTCCTGGGAGTAGACTTTTAGAACAACTCCTAGCTCCATATCGCAAGATTTATCTATTTCATTCCTTGGGTTCCTGTCTCAGGGGCTGGAGAAAACCAAGTATAACACAGGGCTCAAACCTGGGGCAAAGCCAACAGCAGCAACAGGAGTTGGAGTCAAGCACTGCTTCTTACAGCACAATTCTTCTGTCACCCTGTCACAGCAACCTATAGAGCACCCTTGAAAGACTTGGAAATTAGGACCCTTCCTGATGAACACACGTATGAGTGTTATTGTTTTACGCTGCTGTATGCAAGCTAGTGAAAAAAAAGATGTGGCACTGAGGGGCATGGTTAGTGGTATGGTGGTGATGGTGGATGGTTGGGCTATGTGATCCTAATTGTCTTTTCTGACCTGAACAATTCTACATTTCTAAACGTAGCCAAGTCATTTCCGTCTAAAATGAACAAAACAGTTGTTAGAGTTATTAACATGAAGCACAGCAAATTGTTGTTACTTTCTAAAAAAAAAAAAACCAAAAAGCAGCTGTTTAGGGAACTCCCTAATGGGCTGCCACATGGTTGCAATGGAAAGCATTCCAAGGTGTCAGTGGAATGGACGTACCTCTAAATAAATCCTTACAGCCAAGTTCTCATCTTTGCTACTGAGAGCTGAAAAGGCATTGCCTGCTTTTTCAGTGTACCTAAAACAAAAACAAAACAAAACAAAAAAAAACCAACAACAAAAATTGCACTGTGTTTGGAGTCTTACAAATGAGTACTTATTCGTCTTCGGCAGTTGTCCCTGTTTTGTGTTCCACTGCAAATAAGGAGCTTAATCTCAAGATAATTCAATCCAGCACTGCATCTCGGAGCTCTAGCGACAGGCGTGAAATTGTTTTATCTTTTTTGTTCTTGGTGCACGGCGCTGATTGGGTGAGCGTGCGGACCATCTGCTGCCGAGGTAACTCTGGGGATCCTTGTCAAATTGATTGTGCTCAGAAACAACTGAGACAGAGGAAAAATAGAGTTTCTAATTACATTTTAGCCGGGATCTTGTTCGACTCAAGGAAGTGGTAATTCAAAAATAAATGGCTTTGGTGGGCATCTTAGAATCTTTAATTAACAAATTACTCCATTAATGCACACATTGTTTTCCAGGTGAGTGAGATCATTTGCCCCTGGGGCTTTTCTTCCATATGCCTTCTTTTCCTCCAGCTAAATGTGTAGCAAATTGAAGTATTCATTTTGATTATATAAAGCACACGGGTATACAATTATATAAAAAGAAAGATGACATTTGTTTCCCCTTTACCCCAGGGCCCCTACAGGCTCGCCCCTCCCTGAAAAACATGGCATACGTTTATTACACTATATATTTCCTGTTATTGAATTTTTCCTTTCTTTTTCCTCTGTCTTTTTGTAAGGGTGCTTTTGAAACAAGCCTTTGCTGGAAACAACAGGATAATGGTTATTTACAAGTTGCCACTAAAATAATGAGATTTTCTCCCAGAGGTTTTGTATGATATGTGTCTGTGCTGTGTGACCAATTTGGACATTTTAGGAACGGATTTATTTCACATTGTGAAATGTAAACAATATATTTTCTAAACTTAATGAACACGTATCAAATATTGATGGAAATACAGTTAGCTTAAAGTTTAGTTTTATTAAATCCTTCTTAATTATTTATGCCTTATTGAATAACTAATCTGTATTTGACTTCCTTTTTATGCATTATTTTACACAGAAGCTTTCCATACAAACAGGGAATCAATTCCGCAACCTATACTCTGCTGGATGTGCTCCCGTTCCACTGTAGTCCCAATGGTTACTGGAGCAGTAAATGAAATAATGGGAAAGTTAGCTTGAATATGTAACGTGGCAACATTGTCTGTGAACTACATGAAATCGCCAGTGATTTCTGAAGCATAATTTAATGGTGAAACATGCAGGGCAATTGTTTTTTGGGGGGTGGAGGGGGAATTTATAAGAAGAATGTAAAGTAGGGCGAGAAGTGTGTGAAATAGATTCAAAGCAGAGCTCCCGAGTCTCGGTTGCTTTTCTTTCACAGAACTATAGAATCGTTTGAGTTGGAAGGGACCATGAAGGACATCTAGTCCAACTGCCCTGCACTGAACAGGCACACCTACAGCTCTGTCAGGCACTCAGAGCCCTGCACAGCCTGGCCTTGAATGAATCCAGGGAAGGGGCAGGGCATCCACCACCTCTCTGGACAACTTGTTCCAGACACATAGAACATTTCATGGGATTGGAATCTAACTGCTACTGCTTGATGCTCTTCTTTGTCCATATCCTCGGTCTTAGGAATTATTCCTTCCTCTAAGAAAAGGGCTCAGGATTTTATCCACACCTGACCTCATCTCACCATGTCTTTTGGATGACTGTTCTGGCACTTCCTCCTGGACATCTTGCAGAAGCTCAGCTCGAGGAAGTTCGCTTCCGGTTCTCATCTCCTCTGCTGTTCTCCCTGCTCGAAGAGGAGAATGTGCATTTACGTGCATAGGTACGTACCTAGGGATCTTTTCTGTTTTTCTGTATAAAATCTGCTTCCAACTTCAACATCCAGGCAGCACATGACACATTTTGCATGGAGTTACTTTGTATGACAACACCTCCCTCTCTGATATTATGCTCTGTGACAGTTACGATGAGTGCTATCTTCCATGTTGCTAAATGACAACGTGAGCATGTGCTGGCTTGTCACCGTAGCAAACAATGACTTGCAGTTCTCTTGAAAATTCACGTGCCTTTTATTGCTTCTTGAGAAAATAGTACACATCACTGCTGCGGTTCTGGTCGTTTTCCTGATTGCTGGAGGATTTCCCCTCTATTACCTCTGCATTTTCTGTGTTGCCAGGTGTGAAATGAACAGAATCATAAAGTCAGGCAGTTTGGAGAACAAAAACAGCAGCACAGCCTGGGCTGGTGGGATAAGAGCATACCAAGAATGGAAAAATGCTGGGTGCTATTGGCAATTCAACACAGGTGAGATATAGCACAGTGTAAAAGATATATTTGCAAGTTGTTGTAATTAGAAGAGCTTGTAATATATATTACTGACTCAGGAAAATATTTTATCTTGTCCTTAAATTTAAATATGTGCTAAAACCCTCTTGAGGGCAATAGGACTGCTACGCTTATTTAAAAGCAAGCTATATTGATTTTAAACATCAATACTTCCCTAAAAATGACTGGGACTGATCTGTTTGCTAGTTGCAGTAGGGGCTTCAGCAGTTAGATGATGGTATCCTTGATTCCGTTCCCAATAAAACCTGTAAGATATTTTGAAATGTTACCCTTGAGTTGAATAGCAACCGTCTCCTGAGATGTAGCAGTGGGAATGGGTTTTAAAACTGGTTTCCCAGTCTAACGAATTCCGGATTTAATGAATTTTGAGTGCTGTTAGTGAGAATGGCCCGCTGAGTTGTATGGTGATTGTGATCCAAAGAGTTAGAAATGATGAGAGACCAGCAAACTGAGGAACTGTGCAGCCTCAGCCTGAGCGCCGTGTTAAGGGACAGCAGAACACTGGGGCTAAAAATTCCCTCGGGGCCTGATCAAAACTGTTCCAGGTACAACAGGTTGGTTGTATCTGAGGCCCAAAGGATAAAAATGGCCACCAGCAGCCCAGGATGGGGAGAGTAGGGGGAGGTGCCCTTGTGCCTTAATGACTGTGAGCAGCAACATCTGTGTGCCAGTCCCACCTGCCTGCATGGGCTCTATTAGTGCTGCCTGGGGCAACCCTTCCTCCTTAGTCTTGTTCCCACTTCTGGAAGCACAAGACCTGCAAACAGCTAGGAGAGAAAACGGTGAGTAATGTGTTTTGGCTGGCTTTCTCTGTTTTTATTGCCTCATCTATGAATAACTTTTATTTCAGACAAGATTGAAATGTTTATAATTAATTATAGGCATCAAGAGTAAAATAATAGGTTTTGTTAAGGTATTTTGTTGGTGGTGTTTTTCCTCTAGGAGCTATAAAGTGTTAACCAGGAGTCATCGTTTAATTATATCCATTCTGATTTATAATCTCAGAGGAAAAGAAAAAATGCCAGAAGCTTATCAGTAAGTCAGTCAGGTGAAACATAGGAGGAGGAGGAGGAGAAACATATATCCATGAATATTTGTTGTGTTTTGAAGAGAGCGTCTGAACGTTTGTCGTCTTCTGCCTTATGAGAGATGTTGTTCTGTTTGTGAGGTCTGGAATAGGCGATTATTTAACACGTTGTCCCACTGGAAGGATGAGTAGAGCACGAAGGGTTCCGCAGACTGGTGGCAGGCAGGTGGAGGAGGTGACAGCGAGCCTTGCGCCGTACTTAAGGCATTGCTGCATCTGAATTGGTTTTAATGTCTTCGGAACAACGCCGAGCACGCGGGGCAATAGGCTTTGTTGGTGCTTTATTGTCCTTCGCCTTTTCCTCCCTGGTGCTTTGCTGTTGTTGTTTCTTGATGTCATTATTAGTTGCGGATTGGTCTTAATGGGCTCTTCTAAATCTGCGGTCCGGTTCAACATGGAGTTTATCGGCCGGTATTGCTCTCTTGTTTACAGCGCAATTAGTTAAGAGCCCAGGCCGCCATTTGGCAAGCACAAGTAGGGGCAGCCATTTCCGTCATCCCCAGGCACGTGTTGTGGAACGGCTGCAGAGTAATGGAAGCGTCGTCTTGGTATCTGCAAAGCACCGCGACGAATACGCTTTTAGGCGTCTTTTGGAGCGTGTTCTCTACAGTAAGTAGATACTGCTTATCAGCCATGAAGGGAAATGTTAGGTTGGCCTTTGGTGGGTTTTTTTTTCTTTGCAAAATGTTCTTCTGTTGTTGCTAACAGGTGGAAGCCGCTCCACGGCTAATTGAGACGAAGCAAAACGCCTGTCCTGATGAACAGGTGTTGAAAGGCACAAGCTGGAGTGCCAGAGGGCTGCTACGCTGCCGGGGCAAAGCCAGTGCTTGCATGTACTTGCAGCTCTAATGGGTGTACCCTCTAGTTATACCTATTTCCGTAAATCCAAATAATTATGCGCTTTATTTTGGAGCAGAAGGCAGAAGCAGAGCGTTCGGTGGGGCTCTGAGCTCAACAGGGCTCCAGGACGTCCCTTTTGTCACAGATAAAAGCTGTCGTGCTGAGTCATCCGCAATCCCTGTAGAAGCGATAAGGACCTTTTAACGAGCCATCGTTAACTCGGGCATTTGCACTCGTGCATTGAAGCTGTGAGGCATCTCAGTGAGCTCTCACGGTGTTGGTCGGATTTTTGAGGAAATCTCCCGTCTTCTAGCCGTAAAAAGAGTTGTTCACGAAGGTGCGCGCTCCCAGACAGCGGCGATGGAACGGGGAGATATACAGAAGAAAAAAGTTTCGCAGTCTTGAAGCCTCCCCTCCCATCCCTTTATCGAAACGGAAAGCAAGGCCGCGTATTTCTTTGCTTTTCGCAGGGCTGTTTAGCCAATAGGTCAAATCCAGGCGCTCTCCTCGCGCCCCGGCTGCAGCTCAGCGGCGTTCGGCTGTTGCGGAGCGCTGGGCGGGAAGGACGTGCCTGCGTTAACCCGTGCTGTGAGTCCCGTCCGTAGGAATACGTGGGTAATACGCTCTGCTTTCAGAGCAAGAGGTAGCATGCTATTTTAGGTGTGGGTTTTTTTGTTTTTTTGTTTTTTTTTAGTTTGTCCTTCATCGCATATTACGATATTTTTTTCCTCAGCTTATTCCAGTACCTGACTGAAATGCCACCGGTGTTAATAGGATAGAGTAAATGTCAGGAGCCGAAGGGATCACGGCAGTGTGTGTTTGCCACATGTAGGAGCCGTACTTTATTATAGCACGGTATGGGATTTATGAGCACTGCTGCAATATCCTAGATGTGCTGCTTTTGTTGGAATCTGGCATATATCAGTGTTCAAGTCAGGCCGTTGCAGCAGCAGCTCCCTTTGGTCCCCGTACCTTTCCCATACTGCTGTGGAGCTGTACAGTCCCCCTGATGTACTGTCAACTGGAGCAGGTACAACTGGCCCCTGAACATTATTTATTGGCCTGTGAATGCAGATTACATACACACTTTATTACCTGCTAATTTACCACCTGCTGGCTGAGGGATGGGGGAAGTCTACTATTTGTTTTATAGGAATACATTATGCCATTAACCTTTCACTCCTATGGGCCATGAGGAAGAATTCCCTCAGTTAAATCACTGCTCTAATAACGCTCCACAAATGAAAACAATGATTTATTGAACCTCATGGTGTCCAATAAACATAAATTATATGCTACCGCTCCGTATATCGCAAGGATCATACATACAGCTAGTTGCTCTTTTCAGGGACTGCTTGAGTTCTTTCAGAATTGTAGAATCGAAGTCATTAAGGCTGGCAAAGACAGCTAAAGATCATTTTGCCACCCCGGGGGGGCAGCTGGCTGCAGGCTCCAGCTCTGTGCTCCGTGGAAGGAGGTGGTGCCTTCATTGGCTGTCACTGCTGTGCACAAATTTGTGCGTTAGTATTCCAGCTGAGCCTGCTCCTGAGGTGTTCTAAGGATCACCAGTTTTGGAACAGAGATGGCCGTACTTGATGGGGGTTTGTTGAGGTGCTCATGCGCTGAGGCTTCTGACTGGTTCAGATCGTCTCTGCTGTACTGCCTGTGGCTGATAGAAAGGGAATGCTGTTCAGGAGGAGCTCATCTGGAGTCCTCACGAACTGGGGAGCTGTATGAATGTACATGCAGAGGGTCTGGCCTCATAGTGCTGTAAATGGCTTTTGTCTCCTTTTCCCTCTCATCCCTGTCGTCTTCATTTCCCTCTCTGTTTTTAAAGCCTTTAGACAAGGTTCACTTGTTGTTTTTTTTCACTCTATCAAAGCGTTCTGCAGGCTTTTAGGTATTTCTGTACACGTTGTGAGAGAGTTTGCAACAAGTGTAGCATTTGTGCTGTATCGCCTCCATGTTTCTGTACCTTCCTGATAGCCTGCAAAGTCTCTCCCATCTATTTCAAGCATTGCCAATTAAAAAAAAAAAAAAAAAATGCTTTGCAATGTATGTGACATTGACCTTGGTACTGATGGCATTCTGAGTGCCTGCTGCTTTTCAAGCTAGTGATTAAGAACTGTCTGAACTAGTTTCACACGTGGTTTGTGAATCCTCAGTCAGAACTCTTCCGACGCTGTGAAGCATTTCTCCTTGGCTTTACAGTTGTTTAACAAATTCCTTTGCAGGAATTCTTGGTCTTGAAAATTAAGTGATCTCTTTTCCTCTTGTAAGCATTTATTTCCTACAAATAAAATGTCAGTGGCTCTAACACCATTTTTAGTAGTTAGAGATCAGTCTAGGATGCGACCAAGATGCAACGAACATTGAAGTGGTTGACCATGTGGTCTCTCTCCCATGACCTCATTTTTCTTTTTGTTCTTTGTCGAGGTGTTTTTCCCATGCCGTTAAGTTGCTTCCTAGCAAAGCCATTTCACGCATCTTTGTTCTGCCTCTCAGTTTAAGAACTAGTTCTGAACGTGAAATAAAATGGATGCAGACGTTGTTTTCCCTTTGATGGTATCTCTAACCCTCTTCAAGAAATGTATCGATTTGCTGCTCCTGTGATCAGTAAGCTTAAAGCTAAGGCACGAACATCTTCCTTCTAACACCAGGTTAAAAGAAGATGAATCAAACTTAAATAACTGGATCCCATGTAGATGACTTAAAAATGGAGCTAACAAAAAAGCTAATCTTGTGCAGTGAAGGAATTAAGCCAGAAATTTTCTCCCTTCGGAAATACACTATTCTGTAGTTCCTTAAGTAGTACTTAAGGCACTGAGAGAAAAGGTTTACGTGATCAAATGATGAGAATGGTAACATCAAATCACTTTAACTGAGCACAGATGGCAGAAGTTAATGGGACAGCCATGGTCCTGTTTAATAGATGTAGCGTATCTGTGAAGAGTACTGAAAACAGGGATGTTTCCTCTAGGCCCTTGTCAGAAATGTTATGCCTAATTCTCAACTACTTTAGTTAGTACAGTTAGATTATATCCTTAAGATTGTTTCTTTTTTAAAAACAAAACTGTGAATTCTATGGGTCTGGGGTGTGAATAGGTTGCTAACATACTTTGGTAATGTAATGCTCCTTTCATTTTTTATTTTTTTTTTTTTTTAAATTGCAGGGTTGGATTGTTAAGAATGAGGTGGAAGCTACAAACAACTTATTCAGACGCTGTTACAAACAGCAGCAATTGCAGATTACAATGACCTGAAAGAAAGCTGCGGACTGGAAGGTAGATGTTGCCTCCTAAAAGCTTCTTCCCTTTCCCCAAGTGCTACCTGCTAAATAATTTTTTTCTTGAGTGAGTACTTGGCCAAGTCGGCTCGGTTTCCAATTGGAATAGTTGACCATGGCACATGAATGTGAGATGAAGTTCATCTTTTAGAAGCAGGCATAGGTAGGGAAAGTTAACTAGCTCTATAGGTATGTTGCATTCTGATGTTTGCAGCTTATTCCAAATCCTGGCTAGTCGTGCAGGTGCTGGTTTGCAAGTTGGGTCAGATCTAAAACTGGTACAGGATGCGTCCCTTCAGCAAGCGGGTAGCTGTGCGCAGAGGGTTCCTCTGAGTGTGCTCCCAGCTTGTTTGAGGGAGAATAATCCAGTTCAAGCATCCACTGAGGGAAATGAAATGATCTGGAGACTCTTTAGAGTGAGTCTAGTCAGCTTCTGCTTATCTTCAAGCTTGATATGGTTAATTGATGAAAATGGCATTTGATCGTCATGATCCAGGTATTAATTAACAACCGTTTTTCACATTTTTATTGGAAATATAATGATGGTCGATGCCACAACTGTGGTGGCTCATATCAGATACTGATCAGTATATGTGACTGAGCCAAGGTCACAGTTCAGTAATGGAAGAAGATCTTCAGTGTTCTTTTAGTCGCCTGGTTTTCAGAGAACAGGAACATGCACTCAGACAGTTTGTTCTTACTCCTCCTGTGCTTCCGTACAGCTTTTGCTGTAAGTTTGTTGTACTATTACAGAAAAACCTGACAATTTTGTGGTCTCACAGCTATGAAGTTCCTATGGTTTTCTCTAAAATTGCTCCTTGGGCTGCTTGTTGGAGGTGCAAACATTTCTCACTCTGCCTGGCTGCTGTTTGCTGCTCCCTGAGCATGCATATAGCCACAGTGTGAGTTGTCATGCAGGTGATGGAACAAATAGAAAATGTGCGTGGGGGATGCTGAGGGCCCTGTGGAGGGGCTGTTAGCAACAAGGGGAAGCTGGATGCTTGGCAGTTCCTCACCGTACAGTGCAGGAGGAGTGGGGTAAGGCGAGAGGTACGAGGTGGAGTAGCTCAGTGGGTTAACAGTGTACAGGCTGGGTAGAAGATGAATGTCTTCTGTAGGAAATCAGGGTTCATTAGCTTTGCTCCTTGCAGAAAAACATGGTATTAATTGCCTTTGGTCTCCTGGGGAACGAGTAGCTGTGTCTGAAACTTTTCTGCTGCTTATTGTGTGATCACTGAGGCATGCTCTGAACAGGAGGATGTCTTTGATGCTGGCAGATCAAAACCTGTAAGGGAAATCTTCTGAGATGAAGAAACCTGAATCGCCAGAGCCAGCTTTTAATGAAATGGAGACCTCTCTCTGGAATAAAGGAGTAAGTGTTGCTAGGGACTGGAAATACGAAGCCTGTGTTCTGTAACAGCTGATGCTCTCTGGGGCACAGCCGTTGCCTGCAAGGCAAAAGAGAAATGACTTGAGGATTTCTATTAGGGTGGGGAGAAGTGAGTAGCTGTAAGCGGGAGTGAAAGGGCAGCCTGACATGATGTGTGGTTAACGTGAGTTCCACTGCTTGCAAGTGTGAAATACACAAAGCAGGAGCTTTAGAAAATACCTTGCACTGCTGGGTAACGTGGCCCAGGACTTGCTTTCTCTGTAGATGCTGGTGTATTTTGAATCTCTACATTTAGTTTGAGGCTTTCTGTCCATTTGAGTGTTGTAACGCTGAGGATTGACTCGTTGTGGATGAAGTTGGTGCTGAGGGATTGTTTTATCTCTTTAACAGTGAATATATGAGAGGTGGAGAGAGAGAACTTGTGCGTGGTGTTTGCATGAGGCATAGTTCCCAGCTGTGATTTCCCTCTTGATCCTCTCAGCATTCTTCTGCTCGTGCATTATTCTTCTTACTGATTTCTTTGACCATAGTCACCTGAGATAGGACTGTTTATTTTCTTATCTCTGAAGGTAGCCAGTTTGCAGATACACCTTTGGAACATATGGCATAAATTATTAGATAGTGCTGATATAGAGAGAAATACCATGATATGCAAAGCCCAATATCCCTGAAGGATGACACAGTGCATAATTCTCTACAACAGCTCTTTACCTAGACAGGCTGTGATTCCATTCTGCAAGCCCTGTGGCGTGCAAAACCCTGGGCAAACTCCACAGTGGTAACAATTTGTTTCTTGTGCTGCTTCTGAAGGGGCACTTTGAACAAGAGCAGTAAAACACAGGTGGAATTTGGTTTGGACCATCTTACTCTTTGACAAAATTCATGTCACTAGAAAGTGTTTTTGTAGGGATGGACTGCCCTGGGTGTAGACCGTAAGCTATGCGTTGTGTGTATGTGTGACTGAGTAAGCTGTGGAGTGATGTGAGTGGGGAGTTCTTAAGAGCTTTCTGATAAAACCTATTGCCAGCAAGCTTATCTATGTTCATCCTGTATCCTTAATTGATTACTTTTTTTTTTTTTTAACTTAACACAATTGATAACAGTGCTTAAATTTTGGTTAGTCTGCGATAATTGTGAAACAGAGAGCTCCCAGTTAGAAGGTAAAGTAATAGCTCAGAAGCAGGAAAAAATCTGGAAGATTAGTTACTAGAAATGTTATTTTGCTGAAAATAGAGAAATGCATTATAACAGACAAGTGCATTAACAAACTTAAAATAAGCGTTTTATTACTTAATTTTTTTTTTCCTGTGGAATTCAAAGCTTTGGCATTCTAAGTAAAGCTGGAAGTGGAAATCTCAGCAGCACTGCATTAATTTTTCAAGCCTTAATGTGCCAGAGAGGGAATAAGTTATTACATCTGTTGCCCTCTGGGAGGAAGAATGAAAAGCAAAAATGAATCTCCACCGTTAGGATGGAGCCACTGAATAATAGCTGATATAAGCAGCAGCGTGGTGGAAGAAAAGCTTACAGCAGCTTTTGTGTCATCATTAGGGGTGAACATTTCTCTGTATAACTAGTGTAGCAAGATTAGGAAACATGGCAGGGCTTATTTGTTCTTCTCAAGGGGCTCTTTACAATTATGAGAGAATTTTAAATGAGTACCTCGTGCGCAGCCATGGCTGATCTATGTGAGACTGCTTTTTTTTTTTTTTCTTTTTTTTTTTTCTCCTAAGCTAAATTTACAGCCTTTTCAAACTGCTTCCAGGACACACAGGAGAAAATGCAAGCCGATGAGTGCACTGTGGTTCTCAAGCTGTGGTGCCTTCAGGCAGGTTGATGTGTTGCTCATCACTGCAGGGATGGACCTGGAGCAAGGAAGGGGTGGGCTCCTGCCCAGTGGGAACAAATCCATGGGGTTCTTGTCCCTCCCAGTTAGTTTCTTACTAATTGTTGTCTGGGTAGTAAGTACAGTTGTATAGCTTTGTAAGGGATAGCCTGGCAGATAAACAGAGGTAGACCCAGCCAGTCTTGAGTAGACAAGTATGGGAATTACTAGGTGTCCATGAAGGCTCCAGGAGACAGAAGAGGATGTCAAATCCCTGCTGCACTGTTGCTCTTACCGTGTCACAAAGCATCTCAGCCATTAGGCATCTTTGAGCAGTATGAAAGGCTTTGCTAATAGGGTACAGAGCTGAAAAAGATCAAGGGATTATCTTCCTAGCAGTCCAACCACTGTGCTTTTGTATGCTGTTAAAGCCGTTGCTGTGTTGTTTCAACAAGCATGTTGAAAAGATACTCAGATAGTGAAAGAGGAAAACCATTGCAGGGCTTCCACTGGTTATTTATTTCTGCCATTCTGAAGGGCTTGACCTCTTCCTGGCTCTTCATTGGAACGTCAGGTGTCATCATGAGGTGTTGAGGAAGGAAGCCAGCTGAGACCAAGTATTTAAGGCCTTTTAGAATTTCTCTTTCCTTTGTTGAAAAGAAAATTAGAATAGTAAGTATAGATTTTCAACTTCATCTTTATTTGATCAATCTTTAAGTAGCTTTTAAAGTCACTTTATTGTAGACTGCCATTGACTGGGGATCTAAGGAAAGCCCACTTCATCCAATGGAGCTTACTGTTTTGTCTGAGAGTCTTTGTGTGCATTTCTGCTAATTAGTGTTCAAGTGATATTATTTTCATGGAATGGCTATGCCTTGTCAAGGGTTTGTCTGAGATCTGTGTTACTGAATGCTGTGGCAATTTACTGGACCACAGGACATAAGGCATCAAGAAAGCATGTTTTAAGCCTGGTGTGAGCTAATAGAGAAAGGAAGTGAAAACTGAAGCAGCTAATGGAATCGTTCTGTCCCTCATTCATTGCAAATACTATCAAATTGCTCTGCTTTATTGAGGCAACCTAGCAACAGCCTTTGACTGTCCCTTCCATTCGTTCTTTAATTTTCTTAATACTTGTATTTGTCTTGGGCAAAGCCAGAGCAGTTGTTAGTATGTAGATTTAGCTGAAATCAGCCTTCCTAAGCTTGATTCGTCGCTATTTAATTCAAGGTTGTTGGACATCTTTGGTGTAGTCTGCGTAGAGTGGATATACCTTAAACCTTACCCAGCTGAATCTGACAGCTCATCCCTAAATCCTGACAGGTCATGTGCTCATACAGAATAAATCAACATTGTCCTTTGAAAACCGATGTAGCTGTGCTACTGTCAACAGGTCTGAAATGAGGAACCTTCCTAATTGTAAGCACTTTACATGGCGTTGTCAGTATGGAGCAGTGGTGTGCAGAATGTGAAATCATTTGTTTGTAAATGCAGAGTAAATGTGTCTCTGTATTTCTTTTGTGTGTGTGTAAACAAGCAGAAAGCCAAAAAGCTTTTCCACTATTCTTACCTCTGTGCTAACTTGAAATTAGCTCTATGTATTGAATTAAACAGAAGACTCCTCAAAAACGTGTATAAATTATTTTTTTTTTCATTCTTGAAGTCCACCTTACCTGAGAGGTCAGCTGTAGCTTAAGGCATGGAGAGGTTGCTGCACGACAGCTTGGGAAAGGATGATTCTGCAAGTGTTACACAGAGTCCAGCAATTATAAGTAAGGGGTAGATCTTATCTTGTGAAGGGCAGTCTGTCTCAGAGGTAGATTAATACTGACATATCCCCTTTAGAGAAGAAGCTCAGAAATGACAGCCATTTGGATTTCGGTCTGGAAATGCTGTCAACACCTACGCATCATGAAAAAAACTGTGGTCTCTTGGCTGCCTGCGGCTGCAGCCATCTGTTTGGATAGCACATTGCTCTCCTAGCTTGGTTGGAGTGGTTCAGTAGGACTCTGTGGGTGCCAGGCAGCAATAGCTGAAAAAGAGCAGGCTGTGTATCTCAACACGGACTGTGTTTTGTTATCAGGAGCCCTCATTCTGCATGACTGCAACAGCATTGCAAGTATCCTTGCTTTGCCAACGTTTGTTTGGTACTTACTTGTCAAAGTAAAGGAAGAGAGATGAGGGAAACAATCCTTGTACAATCCTGCCGAGGTGCAGTGAGTACCTTAAGCTACGTAGTGTGGGACAATCCAAATGTCTTTAAGGTGGTTGTCTCCCAAGACCGATTGTGAAGAACCACTGCGTTTTTGTTACCCAGTGAATCAGCTGGGACTTGTGGTGTAGAATTGGTCGTTCAGGTCCAGGATGGGAGGCAGTGAAAAGCACCAATTGCATTGCTATTGGGTATGGACACAGCACTTTAAAAAACAAACAAAAATCTCCACATTTATTAACCATGTCTTCTAAGTGGGAAGATCTGCAGAGCTAGAAGATGCTGCAACTGTAAGTTGTTTTATATGCTGTGGATTTCACTTATTTTTGTTCTACATTTAACAATAGGGTGATTTCACTCAGGAAAAAATCAGCCGTGATAATTGATTCATTAGATACTCAATAGACTGGTGTTTATCTCAGTTAACTTCTCCAGTTTTGTGTAAGAGCTTTTCAGGTAACAAGAAACCACCAATACCATTACAGTCAATCCAAGTAACAGCACAAGTGTCACTAGGGGTATGATGTTTCGGAGCATCAAATCCCTGAAGATTCAGAACAGCACGTTTCCTGTGCTTTGTGTGAATGTGCTGCACTCTAGGTTCCACATTCTGTAACACATGCAGTGTCTCTCCTTTTGAAGGTGACAACAAGTATTCAGATCTGCTCTTCCTGTTACCAAATCTGTGCTTTGTCCATTTGCTTTCCATATCCTAGAATACCATGTCCACAGGTGCCAGTGAATGAGATTATAGCTGGGGTGCATTAGACTGAGAAGAGTTCATCTTCGCAGTTGTGTGTTTCCTATACTCACTCAAGTGTGTAACCAGAAACTGTGCTGGAACTGCAGAAGGGGGCTGTGGGTTGTCAGACCTTGTGGGAAGGAGAGGTGCCATCTCAAGCTGACAGGAGGAAGGAACGTTTGATTTTTAGTTCCTCTGGTTCTGCTGCGTGAAAGTGCAAGGTGCTTGGGAGGATTGAAAATAAAAGCTATCTGCTAACAAGACAGGCTTTTAAGGTTAATGGCTGAGAGGCCCACAAGTTCCCTTTGTAAAGCAGAGCTAGGTTTATGGGTAACATCAGGTACTAATTTTCCCTTTGCCAAAAAGCAGTGTTTTAAAAGGTTTTTTTTTTCTTTCAAACTGTAGGCAAATGAAATCTCTTTATTACATGGTTCCTGTTCAGCCTTTCCTGATTGTAGAACTGCACCCCGTCTTCATGTGAAATGTCTGTTATTTGGCCTTTTTACCTGAAAAGCTTTGTTGCTTCTTACATGTAACTATTGTTCCTTTCTTTTCTCTAACCATGTCTTTATTTCTTATATGCGATGATAACTTCATAATTTTCTCTTTTTCTGAGACCCCTGATTTTATGTTACCTTGTCAGTATTCGCACTGAAATATCACATTAATATTCACACTAATGTCGCCATCTCAAAAAAATAAAAATAAAAAAACCATGCTGAATGTTCTTGGCTTATATTTTGACTAAATTGCTGGAGAGCTGTAAAACGCAGAACAGTTTCCTAGCACAAACTACAGATAATATTCCTATACCCAGTGGCCCCTACAGCACTGAAATCAGGAAACAGCAGTCTGTCAGTAATGGTGGACTGGTGGCAATGGGGAAGCTGGACCACTGTACCTCCAACTCTGCTGCAACACGTGCAGGTGTACGTGAGGAGCCCATCCAAGTCCTTCTCGGTGGCCAAGTGCCTTTCACTTCTCTGCTGGTGACAGGGTGCCTTTCAACCACTATCATACTCAGCATCGCCTGCACTGGAGGAGCAGTACAGGAAGCGCAGTCCTTCTATGCCTAGCTTCCAACAACCTTTCACCCTTGGTTGGGCAGGTGATGCCACCAAATAACTGATCTTGTAGTTTTAGAGGGTTTTGTAAACACTTCCAGGAGATTTTCTACCCATGATGAGACAAGGTGTAATGGTCACACCTTTCCCAGTCAACTCAGGGTTGACTGAGGGTAAATACTGCAACGTGTTCTGCCTATGTGCTCTTTGTGATTGTGGAATTAAGTCTGAAGGAAAAGCCAAGTTTTGCAAGCAGTTAAAAATCGACTACAGCAGCTCTTCTTTGTCTCTTACTGTAGAAAATAGACTCATTTTTCTTTGACAGGTTTCCAACTATAAAAACTGGCTGTGGGCTAAAAAGCCAGCACGTGAATGAGATTGTTAATTTCCTTTGGAGAGGATCATTGTTAAGTGGAAATACACTTGTTTTTGGAAGAAAAAAAAATGTAGCATCAATTTTGTTTAATTTTATTTGCTCCTAATCTTCTTGTAAATTTATTTTTCTGCTTTTATCCATTTTTCCTTTTCACACTTTGTGAATGTTGCCATAGTTACATGTAAATAGCTGATAATTTCACTCACTAAAGGAAATAATTTTTTTTTCTCCATCTATATCTCAGTAGTTACGAAGGAAAAAGCTTTTACTTGTAACGGTAAGAGCTGTCCTCCTCCACCGCCCACCTTCTCGTTGGTTGTGACCATTACAGTGGCAGTATTTTTCTGGCTTATTTTTAACTGATGATTCAGAATCTTAGAAACGCGATTCCCTGACCAGAACCAACTCCAGTAGCTGTTAATATTTGAATAGGATGTGGTAACACCTGGAAATCTGTAATGCCCAACACCTCCTAATGTTTTCAACAGTGAAGTATCTCTGGGCAGAGGTGTGAAAGTGTATGTTCGTGGGTGATTTAGTTTCACTTTTAAATCCTCTCCTGCTCAGCTTTAGCAATAATGTATCACTAAATAGCGATAATGTAACACGCATAGCCCAAAATGTTACTGGAGTGGCTTCCTAAAACTTACTTGCACTTGTATAGTTATGGTGTGGGGGAACTGAATCACGACCTGAACCTCTGATGATCACCTGGGGTGAGCAGTGAGACAGCCACAGGAGCACAGGTGGAGGCAATTCACCCGTGCTGCCTGGCTGCTCCTCTCCTAGGCCAATTGAAGAGCTGACTGCCAGTGGGGAAGGAGCTCTTCCGGAGATCCTTCCTCTGGAGTTTTGCGGCGAGCTCAGGATGTGGGTGAGCATTGTATCCGTTCTCTTTTTGTTATTATAACCTGCTTAGCCAAGCTCCCTTGTTTATTTCGTAATTTCAAATTATAACATCTTTATATTCATTGATTATATGCGTGGTTTACCCATGAATTCTCTCAGAACTTCCAGCAACGAGACAAATGTGGTTTTCTGTTTCAATGAAATAGAGAAGAAGCATTTGTGAAGTTTGCTAGTTTGGTTTAGTAGGTGGGAGGTGAGAGACCTGTCATCCTAAACTTGATGGCTGTTTCAAAACCAACAACAGCTGAGTGCTTTAATCCTCCATCTTAAGGACAGTGTCAAGCAAGCCAAAAATGGATGGTGCTGTTATCATGTTATCATCTCTGATATTGCCTTGGAAACACTGAGTAGTTACAGTCAACTTTCCTGTAACCCTTTGGTTTGGAAAATGCAAAGACAACGTTAAGTAATCAAATGTTATTTTCAAGCAAGGATCTATTTCACAGTGGCTTCCCTACATGCCATGCTGTGGCCCAGAAGAATACGATATTTCCAGATGAGGTTTCTACATATGAATGTGCCAAGGCTGCAAATAGGCAAACATATACAAATGTATACTGATATCTAATTTGACAATTCCTTTTTTCTTTTATTCTTCAACTCATCTTTGGATGCATTATTATCTAAATAGTCATGACTGTACCTTGATTTTTTTTTTTTTTTTTTTTTTTTTCAATTTATATTCTGCCTTTAGGAATTTTTGCAGTACTTAAATGCGAGAGCATGTGGAAGCACTAAGTAGGTAGACACCACTGGTGAATAGACAAAATTGCAGAAAACATCATCATGAAAACCTAATGTTTGCTAATAGAGTATTGCCTTGACAGATAAAAACGTTTTACTGGATTGATTGGATTGCATCCTCTTCATAAGATTAAGAATGAAAGTTGGTTTTGTTGCTGACCTACATAAGTGCTTGTAAAGTATCTTACATGGTTTAAGTAATCATTTATTTTAGTGTTTGTCAGGTAGGTAGCCAGACCAAACCCTTTCAAGATGACCTCCATTCCATGTGTGTTCTGCCTCCCCAGTAAGGAGAGAATGTGATCTGCAGTTCTGCAGCTTGCATAGATATGTTTCCGAGGCTGCAAATGGAAACTATAAAATTCTAAATGTAAATACGTTCTGAAAAATGTACCTCATTTAAAATACCAGTAATACCACTTCAAATCAGACTGTTTCTGTTTCTGGATATGTTTTGCATTCTTCAAATATGGAAGGTGTCTCCAGTTTCACCTTGCGTAAAGAACACGGGAACTTCTACGTCTGTCATGAAGTTTGACACTGTCTCATCCCTTTGCTTTTGTGGTTTGTGTTTCCTTTGGAAAACTGGCTGGTTCCTATGCTCCAGTGTCTGTTTTCACAATGTTCATCTCTAAAGAGAATAATCGGTAGGAATTTAAAAATAAGTCTTGTTGGGCTTTAAGAATTTCAGCTTATACTTCAGATGTCTGACAGACTGCAGAATACATTCAGGCATAACAAGAGGAAATGATGCGTCTTTGTGTAAAAATGCCTCTTTTTCTATCTTCTGAAATGCTGCCTTCTTGAAATGAGACTTTTAAAATAAACAGAGAAAAGGAAGCCTTGTAAAAAGGGTATTTTCTCTTGAAGAGGTATCAAGTCAGATGGTAGACTTCTTCTTTAAAAGGAAACAAACAAAATCTGTGGTTTTACTGTTTATACTCACTTGAGGTGGGGCAAATTGAATATAATGGCTTAGTTCTTCATATGGCAATCCCTGTTTTCTCTAGGGGATGTACTTCTGTGTATGAAAATGTTTTCTTAATAATTGCAGGTGCGTGGCAGAAATAACATCTTCTGTGTCACTCAAAGTTGTTGGTGTTATTATTTGCAATATTGCTGAATTTACCCTTCTGGTTTCTGCAATTGAATATTCTGTTATACTTTCAGTAGATAGTATGGTAGAGTCGTTACTGTGCTTCGTTGTAACTTTTTGAAGTTGTTTTGGGGCATTCATTTGCACAGGCTTGTACGTTATGTTGTAGAGTGATGCTGTGAAATTCATATATCTATCTGGGTTTTGAATGGAAAGATATTTGTTCAGGTGTTTCGGGTCATGCTTTGCTTTCATACTGTCTGAATAGATCTATAGCTGCACAAGTCAGGCACAGGTGTCACTGTTTGTTGTTGTTACAGGTGAGTGCCCTGCGTGCAGCAGGAGACTGAGGTTGTGTTTTAGTAACATATCTGTGTGTAGGTGTAAGTGGAGTACGAGCCCAGTGTGCACTTGTGGGCTTCATTCTTTGCTTGAAACAGAGCAAAAGTAAGTAATGCACCCAGCTGTTAGAAGGAAATCATTGCACATCGCAAGCCCAACAGTCTGCCTAGCTCTGAGCAGCACTTTGGTGTTGGCCTAAACTTAGGAATTGGCATCAAGGGCAGCTGGTTGTCAGTCCTGAGTGCAGCAACAAGCTCGACTGTCTGTGACCATCTCCCCTTGGCCACCCAGCTCTATCTGCAGCCCATCAGCTCACAGAATCGTAGAATGGCTCAGATTGGAAGGGAGCTCAGGGACCTGTTTATCTCTGGCTTGAAAGCTCAGCCCTTGGCTGAGCTGGTTTTGGTGTGACCACTCCCAGTGCTGTACCTGTATTACTGGTTGGCTTTGCATTTACTGAGGACCCATGCATTGTAGATGGCCCTATTGCTTTCACCATAGCTGCTCGCCTGTATCAAGTGCCCCACCAGTGAGGTCCGTGCACAGGCTGCACAGGATCACTCTCGTCCTCTTGTTGTTGGTTTGTAGTTAATTTTTTTTGCTTTGCTGGATTGATTTTGGTTTTTTTTTTTTTGTTTAAGAGGAGGGTAATCAAGTGATCTAACAGACGGCATTGATTCTAAGAACTGACCAGGATAAATGTGCCTTACACTTAACAGTGTGCTCGAACTTTAAGTCTTTGCTTTGAATTCATTGTAATGGTGCCTGTTCAGTAGTTCTGTAACAGCTCTCTTTTTTGGCTGAAATTATCAGGAGCATCGCAATGAATTCTACTGAGTTTGCTACGGTGAATGAATATAGTAAAACAATGTATTACAATGAAAGGAGCTAATGGCTTAGTAGTTCAAAATAAGTTGTGTCCGGGAAAAATAGCAGGCATGTTAGATGTTTTCCTTTATGGCCTTTGTAAGCATAGTGTATCCAGGTTAAACTCACCACCCACTTATATGTGTCTAGTTCAGTAGGAAGGTATGCAGTGGTCTTTCTCTGTGCTATCCTATAATGTGTGGCTTTTCACATGCAAGGTAAACTGCTAGTGATGTTTCACAATAAATGCCAGTTGTCCTTTGGAAACCCTGAGTGTAAGAGTTGGGTGCTGCTGGTGAGCTCAGGCAGCTTTACAAGGAAGACAAAAAGATTCCAACCTGAAGAGGTTCACCTGATCACCTATCACAAAGGGACAGTCAGAGACAGAACTATCAGTATTATTCTAGGCAGTTAGGTACATGTTCGCGTAGGTGCTCAAATGCTTTCCTGAATAAACAGCACATCCAAAGATCCCACAGGGAAGAGATTCCACGCATGGAGGACTTGCGTCAGTGTATCTTGGAGAAGGGTGACCAATGGTTTATGTGGCTGAGACGCAGGTTCAGTCTTGCAAGGGTGGATCTGAAGTTGAATGGATTTGGCTGCAGGAACGTTAAGTTTAATAGCTGAAATGAGACTGCATAAGGCAGAAGGTGAAAGGTTGTAGAGGTTAGGAAGCACAAACAACTTTCCCGAAGCTTGACATGTGACTACCTTCACACTTTACAGCACCGGTTCTCCTTCAGCTTTTTAATTTGTCCTACCTCAGTGCATTTCCTTGATCACTGGTTAAGTTCCTTACATAAAACTGAGAAATGTACAGACTACGCCTGAAGGGCTTTGAGGGAATTTTGGTTGTTCCGTTTCTTTCCTCCTGAATGATTGCAGACATTTGTGCCAGGGGAGATTGGATATCAGGAAAAACTTTTTTACAGAAAGGTTGTTAAGCACTAGAATAGGCGCCCCGGAGAGGTGATTGAGTCACCATCCCTGGATGTGTTTAAAAACTGTTTGGATGTGGTGCTTGGGGATGTGATTTAGCAGAGGGTTGTTAGGGTAGGATAGTTAGGTTGTGATTGGACTTGATGATCTTTAAGGTCTTTTCCTATCTGAGCGATTCTATGATTCTATGAGATGATCTTTAAGGAGAATTGCTCTATGTTAACAAGATATGATGAAAAAAGAAAGCAAGAGGAGATGTCTGAACTGTAAAGGCTGTTCAGTTAAGAATTATTACTGTTGTATGTAAGGATGACATAAAAGAACCACAGATGGGAAATAAGGCCTCAGGGGTTAAATGATGAATTTATATTCCCACTTTTACAACATTTAGGAATTGAGGGTGGTGTTGTTTGTGTGTGAAGATCCATCTTAACCAAACATTTTGGACTGTGTGTAAAGTTAATAGCTTTTTGATGTTACTGAGCTAGCTATTTTGAGGAAAAAACATGTGAGGAGCAATACTAATTACTTTTAGGGAAACTATAAATCTAGTTTTTGGAACGTTAACTTGAAGCGTTGTAATAGGTGTACTGAAGAACTGGTACGTGATTTCTATGAACAGATGTAAGAGCAGACTTCTCTGGGTTGCAATTCATTCTTTATTATAGTATCCACAGCTACATGAAGTTCTAACTAAGCTTTGCATATACTGAATATTCACTAATGTACTGAAAAATACAGTATTTCCCAAGTTCCTCTCTAAAATTAGACCTGTGGGTTCCTGGTGAAGCAATATGCAATAGAATCATTTAGGAGGAATTTGAGTTGAGAATTTTTTTGTAGAAAAACATTCATCAGAACTTCTTATGGTCTAATGCAGTAGTCTAAGATTTTCTGGACTAAGTTGATTTTCAGTTGCACAGTGGTAATGGAGTAATCGGTATGTTACTTAATAGCCTTATAAGAAAATCTGAAATGTAATTTTTTTTTCTAGCTGGTAGCTTGGCAAATCTATAACGTTGAAAAATATTTAAGTTCATTACTGCTTTAATGTACTCAGAAGTGCTTTTCCTTTGAGTCACCATCCCTGGATGTGTTGAAAAACACTTGGATGTGGTGCTCAGGGATATGATTTAGTGGAGGGTTGTTAAGGTGGTATGGTTAGGTTGTGGTTAGACTCGATCTTTAAGGTCACACAGAATCACAAGGTTGGAAACGACCTGCAAGATCATCTAGTCCAACCATCCTCCCATTCCTATCAGTGCCACAAGCTACTAAACCATCTCTCATAGCTCCTCATCCAGGCGCCTCTTGAACACTGCCAGGAACGGCGACTGCACCACCTCCCTGGGCAGCCATTGCAGTGCCTGACCACCCTCTGAGACAAAAAGTTTCTCCTAATATCCAACCTAAACCTCCTCTGGTATAACTTCTGGCCGTTTCCTCGGGTCCTACTATTTGCCTGGGAGAAGAGGCCAGACCCTTTTGGTTGGAAGGTCTTTTCCAACCTGAGTGATTTTAGGGTTCTGACGTACACACGCCAGCTGTCTTTGTGAACCATGTGAAGTGATCGCTGTAGTAAAATCAGTACGAAAATAATAGTTCTTACATCATTCTTTTTGTGGCCAATGCATGTTACTTAGTTTCTTGTGCAGCTTCTTCGGTTCTCTGCCTGATGACTCCAGACTGTTTTGTTCACACTAAGTCCAGTTATGCTTCAGTCTCCTAGCTAGCTAGTGTATTTTTTTCAGCCTTTTGAGTAAAAGGAAGAGGACAAGTCGACCCTCCTATTTCTGATTTGCTGAAGAATTCCTTATGTGACTTGCCCTCTTCAATATCTACAGCGCTGAGATAAGAGTTTGAAAAATTGCAGACTTCTTGGAGATGAGCTCAGCAATAGTAGATGAGGCAGTATTTTCTACTGTTGCTCCGTGAAATACTTTCTCACAGAAATAATAGTTTTGGCAAATACTGACAATAAGTGGGTAGCTGCTGCATGTGTTGATGGATTATTGATCAAAAACTCTTCCTGATTAAAAATGCAGTTCGCTTTGGTACTTCTAGTCTTCCTTGACTGTAATCACTACTAGCTTGGGTTTAGGAGCACTGAATGGATTAGCCTAGCAGCAAATGAGGCATGCACCATTCACTCATGTATTGTTTAATTCCCAAGTCTCCAACTTAGACCACTGTTGTGCCTTGTATCTTTTTATATTTTCCAGTGTCAAATACTGTGGACACATAACGTTGTTTGATATCTGTGGAAAAGTTTAAGTCTGTTTAAAACTCTTCCATGTATACAGCTATTTGGTATTATATAGAGGAAAAGATACCTGACTTGACAAGATCTATAGAGAGTTAGAGGGTTTTTTACATAGGAATGGTATCCATCCCTCCTTTTAATCTTCTGGGATTATTATTGCTATTTTATCAAGGTTACAACACACTTGTCACCTTACGCTGTCATTCATTAATTTCAAATCAATGATTCTCAGGTTGTCATCTTCAGTATTTTCACTGACTTTAGCTTCTGCAATGACACTAATTGCAACATACGTACGTTACTGCTGCTTCGCTAGGTTTAGCAGTGCCTTCAAGGTTTTGCGGAATGATGGGACTTAAACTGCTCTTCCTGTTCTGTGATTCCACTGCATGTCTTCTAAAGAATGATCCTTTAAATCTTTAATTCCCTAGTAGATTTGGTTGTTAAGATGAACAGATGCATTATGTTCACAAAGCTCTTGTGTCACTTCACGGGTGGATTTGCTACCATTGGAAGTGAAATACCGGTCTGACGTATTTAGTTAAAAGCTGATACGGAGAACTGAGGACAGGGGTGTGTGGAGATCAAGTGAAGGTGAGACAGCGAAATTACTGTTGAAGTGGCAGAGCGTTATTTGCGTAACTTAATGTTACAAGTTAGTGCCATCAAGAATGTAGGGAAATCCTGTCTGGCTACGATGGGGAGCTCAGGATCAGAAACTGCCGGAAGGAAATGCTGAGATGCAAGACCAGTAAAGCTGAGGATGTGGCCATGCATGCTGCACTGTGCTGGGTGCTCTGAATGTGAAATGTACGCACTTCGATTATGCAAAGCACAAGCAGTTTGTATCACTTCTTAGATGTGCTGCAGGTATGGTTTAACTGGGTAACGCTTGTAGAAGATCAAACAGATGTAAGGTTCGACATCTATGCATTATGCAGTTATTAACTCCCCGTTGAAGCTCTGACTGGGTTACTAATAGCGTGCAGGAGTGCATGTGTTGCCCTGGGTTTTAATGAAGAGTCAATTATTACGTTCTTTCACCACATTGACGTGTGGATCTTGATTCATAAAGGATAGTTGGAATAACAAGACGCATTAGCAGTATTGTCAGTAACTGCATAATTATAATTAAAAGATACTAAGGCTATTTCAAATGAATTTTGAAGGCTAACATTCTTCAATATTAACCATTCCGGTATGATACCATAAAGCTGATTTGGACGTAGTTTCACAAAGCATCGTCTGACTTGATTAGCTAGGAATTAGATATCAGAATATGTCTGTTTACACATAGCAAAAGCTCTGAGGACATGAAAGAAGCCAACTTGTGTGTAACCAATCAGAATAGTCAATAGATAGTTGGGGGAGAGGGAGTGGAGGGAGAGGAACCAAAGGCCTTTAAATTGAGGGGAGGAACTTGCAAAAACTGGCAGGACAAAGAATGCCTGGAAGTCTTCCAACAGATTTTAGTAACATCTGTGTCTTAAACTGGAAAAACTGAATTACTTGCTTGTCTGTTAATTAGGAAGGCTGATATGTTGATGTGTGAAAAATGAAATTTGAATAATAAACCTGTCACGAGGACTGCCAGGCATTTTTTCCCCTATACAAATACTCCTAGTTGGAAGGGAGAAGAGTCTTTTGTACTTAGAATTGTTTACTATAGCTCTGGGCTGAACGCTCCAGAAGTTGGTCTACAAATCAATACTTTGTCCCCATTCTAAAACTTAGAAGCTTTAGGGAATGCCAGTTCAAGGCTGAGTTCTCAGCAGTCTTGCAATTTCTGACATCATGCTGAAAAGCTCTTAGTTTTCAAGGTACAAGTCAACGTTTCCACTGCAGGACGGAGATCCCCCCTCAGCATGGGAAGACCTTGCTCACTGTTTTCATTTTGGTTTCATAGAGTGAGGAACTGTTTCAGACGCGCTAAAGCTGCTAAATAAATAAATGCATTAAATGGGGTCAAACATGTCTTGGGGGAAAAGTAAGCAAGCTGGGTGTTAGGAGACAGTTGCCTTTCTAGAAACTGAGATTACAAAGCGTGCCTTTGTAAAAGTTTAGCTAGCTGAAATAGAGGTGAAACAACATTTAAAAGATGCTATTTAATGCTACTGTTGTGGTTACAGAGGAATGATCTGATCACTGTGTTTGGTACTTTTGTGCAGCAGTCAGGAAAGACAATATAGAGTGCCCAAACACAGCTTTCTTCTTTAGAGCAGCATTCTTTGTTGTCACTGCGCATTTGTATTTCCTGGCTGTAAGCACATTGTGTTTCAAACAAAGCTTAATGAAAAAGGAAAACACTTTGGTCTGTCTTAAGATATAGAATTGAAGTGCATCTTTCATGGGTAAGAAAGCACATACAAAAGCATTTCTGCTACTTTAGCTGAAGTCTAGCCCACCAGAACCAAGGCAGAACAGGGAAGCCTGTTGGAGGCGTTCAAGGCCAGGCTGGATGTGGCTCTGGGCAGCCTGGTCTAGCAGTTGGCAACCCTGCTCACGGCATGGGGTTTGAAACTGGATGGTCTTTGAGGTCTTTTTCTACCCGAGCCGTTCTATGATTCTGTGGAGCCCCCAGACCATTTCTTCTACTCTTCTGAAGATAAAAATACCCAGTCTGGTTTTTTGGTTGCTGACTCTAAACGGCTCTCCTGCCTCCATCTGCCTGCACCTGTCTGGGGATTCTTCCACTGATCTTAAATAACCAGGTAGAGAAGGAGCAATTTCATCCTCAGCAAGTTAAAACTTACTGTCTGCAGAGGAGGACCTGAGGAAGGTACCTCTGTGTATTTCATCGAGCTCTTCTTATTCATGCTTCAGTAATGCCAGTCGTTAATCTGTCATTTGTGTGTCAATGGCTTTTAAATTATACAACACAGAAAGTGGTTAGGATTTCCAGAAGATGACAACAATTAGCGCACTTATCATTTGTATGATGAGCTACTGCTCATTTCCTGAATGGATTCTCAGAGATACCTCATATAGCCTGGACCTTCTCTATATGTAAACGTAAATTGATTTGAATGAGATGTTGTTTTAAGTCATCTTTTTTCCTGCTCATGAGCCTTGAATGTAATTGAGCTAGTGGAGTTGTTGCTAGTGTATACATACCGATAGCTGTGGTGAATTGACGGGATGCTAATTCAAATACTTCGAGCAAGTATTATTCAGAGGTCAAAGTATGAGATAGTAAGCTGAAGAATACAAGATGTAAGGGGTCCATCTCTTAGTTTTGCTAACTCAAAAGGAATTCACAAATAGCATGGCTTAGTTTAACCTCTTGCTAACTCGAGACAAATTTATTGCTTAGTGCAACCTTTCGCTAGCCCAAGCACTTTCTCAAAAGGAAGCCTTCTCAAGTCAGTAGAAAGGAGCCCCTAAGGAACGCAATGGAAAGGGAAGGTAAGCAGGATAAGAAATTGCTTAGGCATGCAGGGAGGGAGAAGAGCTCAGAACTGGGACAAAAGTCGGAAGGACGTGGCGAGGAAGATGTCTGACTTCATCTCAGAAAGACCGAATGGGGAGGAAGACATCGAGCCTTCATCCAATGCAAGCTGCTGTGCATGCACTGGGGAGGGGGCCATTATGTAAATGGATTCCCAGAAAAGTAATGAATATGTCAACGGGTCTTGGGTAATACTGCTGGGTATGTATGGCTTGGCTTACAAGTGAATGGAGATCCCACTCTCCGGTGTGCAAGCTAGGAGCAGCGATCCTCCTTGCACCTGGCGTGTGGCGCAGCGCTGAAGTAAAGACGTACCTGTTGTTAAAACCTTATGTGGGTTAGAGAGATTAATTTCACAATGAAGTAAATAAGAAATAGTGTGAAATATTTCCAGATCGCAGCCTGAATTGGGATGCTAATGCTCGGTCATATTGGCTTCTTTTTTTTTTTCTTCTTAACAATAAATCTAATTAAAGAATACCCTGTTTTTGAAACAAGTTCCAAATATGTTGGCTCCTTCTCCCAGGTGACAGTGACAGGACAAGAAGTAATTGCCTTTATGTTGAGCCAAGGGAAGTTCAGGTTGAATATTAGGGAGAACTTTCTCTCAGAAAGAATGGTGATGAATTGGAACAGGCTGCTCAGGGAAAGAGAGTCCCTGGAGGTGTTCAAGGGATGTGTGGTTGTGGCACTGAAGGGTATGGTTAGCTGGTGTGGTGGGGGTTAGGAGGGATTGAGTTAGATGATCTTCTCCAACCTTAATAATTCTGTATTTCAGAACTGTGATACCTTGAATATATAATAATGTGCTGTCCTGGTCCTGCAGAAGCTGAGGAGGTGCAGGCTGCTCTGGTGAGGACTGACCTGTCCTTTCCTGGTCTGTGCTTGGATCAGGCCCGTTAATTCTTGTCAGTGAGGAACATCTGAGAGATTTCAGGCCAGTTGATGCAGTTTGAAAGTTTGGATGTAATGATGGTGATTTATTACGCCTCCATTTTTTCCAGCTGAAGTTGAATGAGCAAATAAAATGCAAACGTATTCTAGCTTAGGCATACCTTTTCATGTTGTTATAGCCAGGGTTTTTCTCTTTAAATGTTCAGAGTAAATGTATTCATAGCATTGTATATTATGTCCGTAGAAATGCCTTTGCAGTTTGTCAATGTGTTACGAAAAGTAATGGCAAATACTCTTTTCTAATAGAAAACATAAGAATTGGAGGCAGTAGGACTAGTAAAAGCTCTGTCCCCAAGAGACATTGCTCCCTGTGTTCTGTATTTGAAATTCAAATTGTAATTAGAATATCGTAGTTTGAGATCGTTCCAACAGTGATTTAGATCTTTGCCAGTAATCATTTCTCTATAATCACGAGGTACTGCAGGCGATACATAAATATCTGTGACGGTTATAGTTGGCTATTTTAATCCTGGATATGGACTGCTAGATGAGTGTTAAAATTACTTCAAAATATTGCATATGCCAGTAAGAAATGCCTGGAATGTTTATAGTGACCATCTAAGAAGTTTGTTTTCAGGACAACAGAGCTGGCATTTCGTGGAGTACAAAACCATGCACCTCCTTATTTTGGGGCTACTGGCAGGAATGAATGTAGCATTTCATGCACATGCCGTCGTTGTGGTGCATCTGTGAGAATGTACCTACAGTGCCATGCTGTGCTAGTGTGTAAACTGCAGTACATCAGACTGCAACTTGGCCTTTCACCATAGCAAGAGGCTGGCGAGATGTACATAGAGTTTGGTGAGGTGCAAATGTGTGGTTTTCAAGCAAGTGTGTGAGTGGTTGGTGGAGAGTGCAGCCAAGTGGGCTAATGCTGTGAGGTGCAGCTTTACTTCAATAAATTGTTTGCTGATCTGAGATATTTCAACAGTCATGTCTTCATCTTCCCTGTGGAAAATTTCTAACCTTTTCACTCCAAAAAAAAAAAAAAAGGACAAAACCATTGAAATTTAAAATAAAATCTTCAAAATACGTGCATGCATCAATTGGCATCAAAGGCATTTATTTAAAGAAATTGTACTCGAAGGTTAACATGTATATGCATAATCAGGCCCTGCTATGATATGAAAAGCTGGAAGTCAGGTTGTCAGAACTACAGTTATTTTAGTGAGGACTAGTGCTGCAAAGCTGAGATAAAGTATCACTAATTTACATTGGACACTATGATGTGTATTTGTTAATAAATGCATCTTGTCTGTGTTGAAGGATTGTAAAATGGAGTAGGTCTTCTGCTGAGAACAGCAACAACACATCAGGTTTGTTTAAAATGCTGTTACTTTTCCAGAACTACGAACAATATAGGTGTTCCTTATCAAATTTTAAGGAACAGAAGTGCCAGACTTCAAAAATAGGAAAACAAAATTTAACTTTTTCTGTGGGTGGTAGGGAGCAAGGAGTGCGTGTGCATGAGAGAGAACTGCTCGGTGGTAATTATTACAGCTCCACAGAGAAATTAAACAGTGCTGCTCTAACATAATCCTTTTAAATTTTTTTGCTGTATATTCCTCACATCTCTACAAACCTTTTTCATTCTAGTGATTTTATTCTATTACAACGCATGTTATTACACTTCTTTTGGTTCCTGTGGTGTTTCATCTTATCCTCAAAATCCAGAAGCAATTGTTTTAAACAGCAGCAGATGGATTCTGTATATTAGTACTTGGAGGCTTTTCTGCCTGGGAAAGAATACCTTGGCTGGAGCTTTGAGTAACTTTGCAGTATATAAATCCCTACAGTACATCATGGGGCAGGAAATACAAAACTCCGTTCCTTGTTGCGTGACAGCTCCAAGCTGTCCACAAACAATTGACAGCGCTTTGTGTCCTCACTTATTCACCTTTGGTGACATACTCGATGTAGAAGAACCTACAGTCTACTACAGGAGATTACAACCAAGAGAAAAGACTAATAAAAAAAATTACAAACCTGAGCCGTCCAACTGCGAGTAGTGCTGGCTGATTTATTTTTATTTTTTAGTGTATTGTATATAATATATCTATATCTAGTTCTTAGTACAAAACCAAGTTAATTAGTAGTTGCATTGATTTCATTTCCTTTAACTACAGGCATATCTATTTGCAGTGATATTCTTAAATTCACACCAAATCATCATTTTACTCCAGAAATATCCTGCTCATTAATAACTCATTTTACAGGTTGATGCATGGAAGCCAGTAATCAGCAGTGAGTTACGATATGGCTTGGCTTTTCTATCTACTCACTGAGGAAGCTCAAAACTTAAAATTGGTCCACCTGTTCTTAAAGAAAGAAAGAAAAAAGCATCAGCAGAGGATGGCAAAGTAAGAGACACTAGAGGCTTTGTCCTGCTCCCGAGTTTCGTGTTCTTACCATATTTACAGGAGAATGTATTTGAAGAATGAATCTCTAAGATAAAAATCTTGCATGTGCATACATGTCCATGTGATATAAATGTATGGAGACAAAAATCATATATAAGCACTGAAGCCTGTGTCCTGTTTTTGTGTTCGCTGTTATGAATTGTGATTTTTAACAAGGGAAAAAACAGGATTAGCGTCAATATCTTTTTTTTTTTTTTTTCCCCTAATAAAGATACTAAGTTGTTATTTTAAGATCACTGGCAAAGGCAGAAGAGGGGCTGGGCTCGATGATCCTTACAAGTCCCTTCCAACAATTCTGTGATTGAAATGGGAATATTTGAGTGGGAAGGGACCTTTGAAGGTCATCTAGTTCAACTACCCTGCAGTGAATGTGAACATCTGTATCCCAGGTGACAGAACATGAGTTGCACTGTTCAGCTGCAGAAGAAAGACTTCAGCTCCACATGTTCTTTTTTTTTTACCCTTTTTTTTTTTTTTAACATAATGGAACATCCACAACAGTTCAGTGGAGCTCAAAATTACAGCTGAGGAATGATCAGTTAAATCTCAAAAAATTGCAGGAGGGAAATAGAGTGAAAAATAAGTTTTTTAATATTAGCATGCAATGCTTCAGCCATCATTATAAATAAGATCATCATCTGATGTCACTTTGGTTTTACGTATGGATTTCTTAAGTCTCAAAATGCATCATCGAAATCTGCTCGCAGGCCAGCAAAATCCAAGCAGTTGTGTTTGAAACAGTCTGGTATTTTTTGAACAAAGGTTTCTTCGAGGAGTGTAGGTGTGCACATTGCTGGCACCCGTGTTACCCAAAGACCACCTTCATACTGAGCAGTCACTCATTGACAAGCCAACATGGCTGAGCCCTCTCTGTGAGGGTTTGTGAAAGCTTGGTGCAATTTCTCAGGCTTGTTGGAATACAAAGCACTAAACATCAAGCTGGAATCAACTTTGGCTTTCACCACTTGCCAGTGATCAGGTACAGATCTCTAAGCCAAGGGGAAAATGTTGGGGACTGTCATGTAAAAAATTCTTACATATAAAATGTTTACATAAACATGCATATACATATGCATTTCATTATATGCATTAATTACAGTGAGTATTTAGAGGGAAAAAATTACGGCAGAAACAAACAGGTCTCTTGAAACTTGAGAGCAAATAGGAAAACCAGGGTACTGTTGCTGAGACACCTTTCTGACAATGTTCCCAAGGGATAAATACATGGTAAGGATGTCAAATACAGACAATAAACTTATCTTCTGATTTGTCTCTTTTTTCCTCAAAATGCAAAAACACTTTTGATGTGTTTTCCTGCTCAAACTGACTGGGAATAAAATAGGCTTCTGTATGTGAATGTTTGTTTTTCTGTGGTGCAGCAGCTATTTCTTTCCTTACCCGAAGCAGAAAAGCAGTCAGAATGAAGGCATGGCAATGATGGAACCTGCTCGAAAACTCAGTGATTCTCACTGGTCAATATGAGATAGATGTGAAATGATACTCTGGTCAGACCTTGTGGCTTAATGGAATTGTCAGTGGAGGTTGGGTGTGAAGAAAGTGTGTATTTCCTGCCAGAACGAGCGAGAACTGCTAATTTAGGCTGAATTCTCATTGTAAGAGTTGAGGAAAACGTTTCAGGTTTTCCTTAAATGGTCCCCCAAGGAGAACTGGCCTCTAAATTGGAGTATACTGCTTTTCAGGCATCCAGTTGAATCTCACTCAAGTCTTAGGATGGAGTTGCTCTTACTGATACACCATTGTTCCTTTATGTTGCACTGATTCATATAAAAATTGTCTCTACTTTTCCAGACCGTTTCATTGCTATATAAAATATTCTTTTGCTGGAGGGTTAGATGTCTGTTAGTCCATGACTCATGTCTCTATCTGAGCAACTACAGAATTGTGAAGTAAGGGAACGAGTGAGGTTGGAAGGGACACTAGGAGCTCATCTTGTTCAAACCCAACGTTAATGTTGTTATTAAAATGTTTCTTCACACGTACTTGGCAATGCACTTCTCCCCCCAGATCTCCTTGCAGTTTGTCTGTATCTTTCTTAGCTGTCACTTTTTCAAGTATGGCAGATTTGGGATCAACAATGTGTAATGAATACATCTAATTAGCTCTGTTGTCCGCGATGAAATCTTTATTATATAGTGTAAAATCAAAATAACTCTGTTTGCTGCCACATGACTTTACAAGTTTATGTCTATCAGTTCTTCATCTCAGTTCTTTTCTTGCTTGCTTTTATAACGTCCTTCTGTCAAAAAGTTGTTTTAATGAGACCTCCTCCCTCTGGTCTCAGCATTCCCAACGTCTTAGCTGTTTTTTCTCTTAATTTGCTTTGTGGATTACTGATGTATCTTAACGTATCTCTTTTGGTATTCTGCGGTTGGTAAGACTGTCAGGGGTTTTACCTGAAAGCTGAAGTTCTGATGTGTCCTTTGGGACTT
Organism: Lagopus leucura; assembly: GCF_019238085.1. Taxonomy (NCBI): domain Eukaryota; kingdom Metazoa; phylum Chordata; class Aves; order Galliformes; family Phasianidae; genus Lagopus; species Lagopus leucura. The sequence continues at coordinate 15,990,299 of NW_024962267.1, read as the reverse complement.
GTCCCTACTCGTACTGCTCTGCTCTTCTACTTAGGCTGGCTGCCATGATAAAACAGATCTTTTTGCTCTGATGCTGCTGGAAGGATGTCTGTTTTGTTTGGTTGGAAAACACTTCTGTGCTCCATGAGTTGTCCTGTGGACTGTGTTTTTCTTCCTGAAAATTCACTGGATGAGGAGAGTTTCTCAGAGAAGAGAAGGGCTGGTCCGGGAAATATGAGGAGGTGGCCATGATCGCATGACTTTGCCTTAGGGAGAAAAGGGTGTTTTTTGTTTCTGTCTAGTTAAATTGCATTATTATTGGTAATTTATAACTTTTTAATGATATATGAATTTTGTCTGACTGCAGAAAGGACCTGGATGTAATTTGGACTGCAATTACTTTGTGACTATGTAATATCAGGATTGTGTAGACATAAATAGACATGTCAGCTCCTAAGCGTCTTGTCTTTGAATATTGTTTTATCTTCTGAGCATCCTTACCTTGTTGGCTTTTTGTTTCCGAAAGACCATCTTACATCAACACGTTGACAACCTTGCATGTGTTATATGATGTTGAACGTTTTCAACTTTGTAGAACCTGTCTTAGGTATTGTTCTGTTCTGATTATTTGCAACTTCTTCCACAGTAGGCATTTCTTAGGGATTACTCTGTCATCTGCTGGAGGTGGGTAGCGAAGCCACTGATCGCTTATCCGTAGCCAGATTATTCACAGCTGTTACCATAGTGAACTTTATTATACCAAAACATCAAGAAGATCTTTTCTAAAGGATTTCAAAACTACACGGTGATTTCAGAGACATTTTGAAGTAGTCCATATAATAAATAACTGTTAATTTCAAACCAAAATATTTAAGATATAAAAGTCTTATCTCATGGAATTAGGAATTCCTTTTAAATTCAAATCTGTTTTCTCTCAGGTGATTACAGTAAAAATGGTTAACTTTTCAGTGAGGCTTCTGTTGGGAGGATTAAGAGCTTTAAGGATTTGTTTTAAATGAAGCAGGTATCTGGAATATTCCTGCTTTAGGAAACTGCATGGTGCAAGTCGTTGTCATAGCAAATTGTCATAGCTGTAACCTATCCATCCCTTTGCTCTTTATCTCTTTATTTTTATTTTTCTCTTACCCTTCAGGAAAATGGTCACGGAAAAGATTTCTGCTTATTAAACAACAGAGGCATTATTAGTTTACTGCAGCTGTTTTCAAGTCCTAGTAATGGAATTCTGACTGCTGGCCTGGAAAGTCTTTTGTATCTAAGAAGCCTGAATTCAGTCGAGGGTGCGAACAAGTAATGGGGAAAAGTAAGGAAATCTTACTTGAAGGAGTGTGGGAAACTTTTCCTTATGTAGGCTAGAAGTATGGGGCAGGAAAATCTACTTTGAGGGACAGGGTCTTCTCCAGTCCTGCGTACTGGTGACGTTAGGACCACATCAGTTCTGCTAAGGTGTTTATTTCTCCAGTAGTGTTAAAATATCTAATCCATCAGAGTTCAGCGTTGTGTGTCTGCAGCTTTCTGATGACCTAAAGTGTAATACTGGGTCTGTATTGCATTCTTTGCAATAAATCACTTAAAGACAACAGGTTAATCCAAGGCTTACCATCACCCTTGTTTATTCCTGGATGTACATATAAATATTGCTCTATGGTCAAAGCCTATCCATTTTGAGAAAGCTCCAATTGGTCCTCCAAAACAGCAGTATTTAACAAGACTATCCAGATGATCAGGGAAGGAAGGCATCACAAAAACATATCCAACTGCCCATGCTTGCTAGTCCTCATCTCTCTGAAGTTGTGCTGTGGAGCTCCAAGTCAGACATCTTTCCCTTAAAATCAAAGGGAATACCTGAAGTAATGTCTCTGGATTAAGTAGAGGATGCCTATGCCTTTGGCTCCGTGTTTTTATTTTCTTATTAGCGTATCAGTTCTGACTTAACAACAGGTAATATACCCAATATTCATTCTCTACAGACTTTTAGAGGCTTGGTGCTATTCATAGACCAGAAGTCTTTTTCTTCAAGATTGTCTTAAATAACTCACATAGTCTATAGAATTTTAAGGGTTTTGTAAGGATGCATGAATGAATAAATGCTACTTTGGTTGCTGGAAGGAAATCCCTTTCTGAATGCAGGATGTTACACATTTAACGTTGCCACTGCAAAGCAGGGAAGTAAACTATCTGTGTTACACTGCTGATGGTTAAACATTATGTTTTGAAAGGTTAAAAAAAAAAAAAAAAAGCAAAGCATACTTTTTTAAAATCTAGCTGAAATAACTTCAGGTTAGTTGTTACTTACTCTCTTATTCTGTAGCTGTTGTTTGAGGTCCTAGCTGAAATCAAGGTCTTACTTTAACAGATAACTGAATTTACACATAACAAGAGATGGGACGTGCACAGTAGAATTTACAGTGGGCTTTAGAGAAAATTTACAAAAGGTCAGAGAAAGGAACTGTTATCTCAGTTTAATGAATAGAGAACCAAAGCACAGTGAACAGGAGCGATTTCCACGTAATTGTTCAGCGAGCTTACTGCAGGAACAAAAGCCACATCTGCATCTATGAGACCCGATGACTTGCTTGGAAAGTAAGTCAGTCAGTCCTCATTTAGATTATTATTATTTTTTTTTTAAAATGAGATTGTGCATTGAAGTTCTTAATGATTCTTACATGAAAGAAGCTTTAGAAATAGTAATTTTTGTAACTCACTGACTTTAAAAGCACCTCGGCATGGCTCAGAATAAAAGTTCTAGGGAGAGTTCTGCTGAAAGAGGTAAATAATAGAGGTAAATGGTGACTACCTGCTTGGAGGGAAAAGCCCTCCGAAGTGTGATACAGATGGTATCTCAGAGTTGCTGAATGTTGTCCTGTGGAACTGGGAAGTGGGTGTCTTGATGCAAGGATTTCCAATTGCAGTAGATTTCTGGTTTTATAGTTTTCCAATAGAATTGACTTTTTTTTTGTATTTCCAATTCTTTCTTCAAGGTTTCTGATGGCAAATGCCCGATGTTGTTAGTGTTAGTCTGACTGACTGCTGAAGATGTGCTTGACAGTTTTGATCACGTCCCATGCAAATTAACTATGGTAATTGTTCCCTATATTCTCTACATATAAAAATTGCAGAATTGCTTTGTGATATGCTTTTGCCTTATTAATTGTGTAGTAGAAAACCTGGTAGTGGACAATACCAACAATATGGAAGAGTAATTTTCATTACAGTATTATCTTATGGCTTCCCAGGGTTAATGGCTTTTTCTTATAATCACTGTTGTTCTCCTAATTCTGTGAGTATGTAGAGCTCCTTAACACTTGATGCACACGCACAAACACACAGGACTTGTTTTTCTGCTCAGCGAGATAAGCATTGCAAAGAAGTGGTGAGATTTTTATGGTGAAGCAGCCTGGCTGTCAGTCGCTCCTGACCCTGGATTTTCCGGACACAATGAAGTCCGAAGAGATGACACATACTTGTAGCAGAAAAATTGGCTTTGAGTTTCTCTTTGGTTAGCAAAGACAATTTTAGTAGCAAGAAATGAGGCAAATGTAAAGTGTGGCTGCCAGTTGTCTGACGTTTCAGAGCTCCGGAAAGAATGCACTTGAGTGGGGAAAAAAAACAACTGTGTGCTAAAATACCTGGTGTTCACAGGCCATACATCTTCTCAGAGAGAAAAGCTCAAAAAACCCATTGTTGCTGTAAACAATTTATTCTTCAGTGATTTTCTATAACAACACTTCCCTGGGTCTAGCTGGTGATATTTGAAACTACTCATGAAAAATGTAAGAGATGTCAAGTTGCCTTATGATACTAGCGTGTGCCAAGCAGCTGAGCAGTGTTTAGGGAAATATTTAGATAAGAACCTACAAAATCATGATCGAAATAGCATTTGAGGAAGGCAGGGAAGCCTCCTTACTCTGCTGTGCTAATGAATAATGTTTGAGCAGGATGGACTTTCTCACTGCCATTTGGACAGCGTCCTCAAATATAGACTGAAAACACCCAGCACCTCTGAAATGCTGAGGCTTCATAGGTGATGCAGGTGGTGTGTATGAATAACAATGTTTTGTTGGTTTACTTGGAAGTCCTTCTTTACGTGGATGGGATGGGCTGGATATTAGGAAAGTACCTTCTTTGAAAGAGTGGTCAGTCACTGCAGTGGGCTGCCCGGGGAGGTGGTGAAGTCCCTGTCCCTGAAGGTGTTCAATGAACATTTAGGTGTGTCACTGAGGAACATGGTTTAGTGGGGAAGTGGTGGTGGTAGGTGGGCGGTTGGATTACCTGTTCTTGGATGTCTTTTCCAGTCTTGGTGATTCTGTGGTTCTGTGTGCAGTGCACCTGCAAAACCGGGGAGAAGCTCTGTTTTCTGGGTTAACTCAGTGCAGTCTTAGTGTTTTTCCTGCAGGTCATCCAGGACATGCAGCATGCCATGTTGCTGGTTTGTGTAGAAAATACTCTTGATCACTGCACTTACAAACAGATCTTTCTCATGAACGTAATACAGAACTGTAACGACTGGAATCTGTCTATTTACAGTCACGGGAAGAAAGTAGTTTTTTCATTCACACACATAGTTTTACTTTTTCTGTATTTTAATTTTGTCCCGTAGCAATCGGCGTAAGTTTTGTTTTCCTTCTAATCTGCTTGTTGAATGAAAGCTCCTCCTACGAATATTCAGTTCAGAAGTGTTTTATATCATTTAAATATGCACCTTAGATAAAATGGAAGGATACCACCCTGTTTAAATAGAGGCATTAAAAAATTGATCTTCATTTCTTTGTGTTGTACATTACGTATATTTTTTCATTTTTTCCTGCGGAAAGTGTATTCTGTTGTTCCACGTTAACAGCAAGAAATGAACGGTGTGAACAGAAAGCTTTGTGAATAAAATGGACCCAGAACGCTTAGGATCTGTTCCTAAGTCTGTTGTTGAATAATTGTTCTGGTGCTGATGCCTGCGAACAAATACACCTGTGTTATCGCCTTGCGCTTTCTCCCTTCTCTCCCTTTTTCTTTTTCTCTCACTTCACTGCCCCAACTTGTTTGCTCATAAGTTTGGAGCTTTCAAGAAGGAGAGTCCCAGGGAGCGAAGCTTAGTTCATGTAAGTTGCATATCAGAAGAGATCGTAGGCACACACGTGTGCCCTGAGAGGTATCATGCAGGATTTCTTCTTTAAAACTGAGTTTTGCATTTTTATTAATATTACTGTAAAGGGAGATAGCATGCATATAGATGAAATGGCAGTGCAGGTTTCTTGGGAGCGGTGAGGAGCCATACGTGGCGTTTTGTTTCTGGGTAGCTGATGGTGTAATGGACAGGCTGCTGGCTCAGGCGTTCGCCTTCTCAGCTGTATCTGTAAATGAAGTGTCATGTTGAACAAGTCCTGCTTTATTGGTATTTCATCTCAGCTTTTCCTGATTAAAAGTTATGCCTGTGCATGTATGTATAAAAATGGGGATAAAAAGATCTACATATTACGGATGACCGGGGATTACTTTCACGCATAGAGTACCCAATTTTAAAGTGCAGATAGGAGAAAAACCCACAAAGGAAGTCAGAGCACCTGTTCTTAGCAAACATGACAGCCTGCCAGCATTTCATCTTGAGATGTGCTTAAGACTATGACAAAGATAACCAGAAATTACTGTGCACTGGGATAGCAAATTAAAATGCAGAAGTCAGTGAGGCCACAGGATATTGGATTTAAGACCATGACGAGGTTGTCAGCGCTGATGACATTACGTGGCTGGGAAACTATATTGGTGTGCTTGATGCGTACACTGATGGCATCTGATATTCAGATGCTGAAACCTGGCAAAGTCTGAGTCAAATCTATGGGAAAAATTGCCACGTTAAGCAACTGAGCATCCATGAGTTAGTTAACGGCAGGGATCTGAAGCAAGTTTGAATGTATGTACTATGAAAGATATAGAAGAAATATTCTGGAATAATTTCCTGTTTCAGACGTAAGTAAGAAATCATTTGAAATGATACCTAAATAAGGAGTTTGCTACAGTTAAATACTCGCTGAGATAGCAACTGATAAATTTAAGCTGCTTTTGACTTTTCATGGGAAATATGCATTTGAGAAGTCACTCTGCATTAATCTGCCTTGTCCAACTTTGATTGTGTTTGTGATGTGTGACGCTATCTCTGTCGATGACAAAGCTGGCCACAGTCAGTGTTTCGGAGTTCAGAGTGGATGCAAGGAGGCAGCTTTCAATGGAGCATGTGCATTTCATAACAAAAAATTCTGTGGCTAACGGTCGAAGTACCAGAATTAAAAATAATAGAGAGCCATTAGGAGCAAAATCACCACCTGAAGCTCAGGAAGTTCCCTAGCTGCAGGCTCATGTAAGCTGAAGGGTTTACCTGGCAGTCTGACCAGATCCTTACCCTGTTCCTGTGCACCTTCCTGGCACATCCAGTCGTTGCTGCTCTCAGAGGTAGAACTGTAATTGTTAATTAGAAACTGAACATCCAGGAAGGTGAGCTGGTTTGGAGAAGCCTGTGATCTGCTTTCTGACTCTGAGTTCACCTTGCGGTGTTCCTCCTAGTGTTGCTACTGAAGTTTCAAGAAAGAAAGGAAAACACCCGTAAGTTAGAGCTGTGAGTTTTCTGAGCAATGTAGATTTGTTTCGTTGCTGCTAAGAAGATAGAAGTTATGTTCTTTCTCAGAGCGCAATTTAAATACCTAAGTTCTTGACTCATCTGTTTTGGCGTGGCATTCAAGTCAGTATGAATTTCACTCATTCCCATCCACCTTCCAACTTGCTACTCATGCAGAACATCTTGTGTTTTCTGATCCTTGGAACAGGTGTGAGTTTTGTTTTGTTTGTTTTACGAAACCAGATAATTTTGTGAGTGTTTCATGGATAACAGTTTGAGATGTGATGGACACGTTGAAGCGTTTTGTCCTTTGCGTCGTCTAACTTGATCTTTTGCCTTAAAAAGGGCAATAATTCTGACAAAACATACTCTCCTATCATTTCTGGCCACACATCCAACCTTTAATTTTATCTGACAGTAAATGCGGAGCTTCATCAAATCACTCATCTTCCCATGTTTCAGCAATAATTTTGAGGGAATCTGAATAAATTACATCTTGAATGGTACAGCTGCTCTCCAGCAGCAGAACTAATGAATTGTCATGACTGGGAGAAAGGGAGAGGTGCCTTGCATCCCTAATCTGAGACAGCTAACAGGATGATGTCTGATCAGCTTTAGTCACCGTCCCTAATTGCACGCTGAGAAATTAGAGCCACTTTCAAGTTAATGGCTGGTAAACACCTTGTGACAATTATAGCGTCTCCGTTTAAGAAGGGAATGGGAAGAATGCCTTGTGCTGCTCCACTGACCCTGTTGTGGTTAGTGCCCAACCCAAGTTAGTCTAAATGGCTCTAGACCCTAGGGGACTAGTGGGTCTTTTTGAAACTCCTCCTAGTAGCTTTTTATGATCCATAGCCTTCTGGTTCCATAGTCATTCTGGACACAAAAACGATGAACATTCCCATTACGCTTTTGTTTGTACAGACATATTAACACTTTAAAGGCAAGTCCACTGTGTCATGAGCAAGAATCCATTATTCTCCTTCATAAAATCTGAGTAGGCAGTGCCATTACAAATGGCAGTGGTGTAGTGGTTATGCCAACAATGAAAATCATTTGCACTGTGTTTATATCTGTAGATACTAAATCTAGTACACCAGTTGTACCTTCAGAATGAATCTGAGTGAACTGTGAATACTAACTGAAGCTGCAGAGCTTTAAATCAATCCTAGAGCTCTGTAAAAGGAGGAGTACCTTGTCAGGTTTGGAAATGTTAATGGAGTAGTTGGCAGACCTGACTCGAATTAGAATTTGAAAGTTAAATTTCACTGTGCTCATCATTTTTTTTTTTTCCTTCCTTCTGGTACGCAGAGCAAGTACAGAATGCAGATCTCTGATATGCAGACTAAGGTGGAAGCAGTAAGTGAGGAAGGTAAGTAAAGATACTGAAAATTGAATGAATTCAGGTGGAGTTTAAATATGAAATACTGTGCACTCTTCTGTGCTTTTTTAATGCTGCTCAATATTTATGACCTCTGGAATTTTCCTTTCAGACCTATTGCGGTATTCATCCCTTCTGCTGTGTAAGAGGCAAAATCTGAAATCAGTGTATTTCTTCATGTTCTGATACTGCCCTGATGAGGCCAGTATTTTGTCAAGGAACGAAAATTAAAACATTGAAGAAGAAAAAAGACCTGCATTGATGATTTTAAAGCTAAGGAAAATCGAGTTTATTTATATCCCAGTAAACGTGAGTAACTCAATTCGTTTAACTTTTCAAAAAGACAGCCTAGAAGGAATTTGATTGCTATTATGTGAATAGTTCATCACTGACAAAAAGGAGTTGACAGAGGGACCTCTGATTTTTTAGAGAAAGGCATAATATACTTTGATTTATGGAGAAATTGGAATGAGATACTAGCCTCAAATATCTAATCTTCTGAAAATAAAAGGGAGTCCAAACACAAATTTTGTGTCTCCTGTCATCTTATACCTAAATTCTGGAAATTATACCTTATAAGAAGATGAATGAGAAATAGGGAAACTAAGTGCTCTAGAGGGTTAGCTCACTTGTTCGTATCACCCTTTGATATGCTTATTGGTCTGGAAGGCCTTTACAATGTGAAAATGATCAGTGGAAGTTAAGATGTTGTTCTGTTTTTTATTAACTGTAATTCAATACTGTGTTCAATATGATTTAAAAAACCCTAGAGGGTGTTGCAACTGAATTTCTTGTTTCTTGCTCCTCATTACAGTCACTTCTTGTGACTTGACATTTGTATTTGAATGCAAAAAAGATCTTTGTTATCAGAGAATTATCTAAACCTCAATGGAGAGGCTTTCCCAAGTTAGACTTTTGCACGAAGAGTTGATCTGTGCAGAAGTCTGCATAGGAATACAGGTAGACGTGAAAGCAAAACAAACAACTTAATTTAGAAAACAGGAAAATGTGGAGATAAAGTTTGATTATGTGTTCCAATTTCAGAAAGTCACAGATAGGCCTGTCACTGGGTTGACATCTGTATACGTATATGGAAACTTTTTACAGGAAAGCCCTATTTATGCCTTCAGTTTGAGGGAGGGAAGTTAAATCTGATTGAAGTTTGTAGAATTTAAGTAAAATCGCTAGTGAAGGAGAAAAATAATGAGTTCAGAACTATGCGTTACTTCTGAATGAGGTGCTCTTTCATGTCCCCAGAGGCTCCAAACTGATAGAAAACATGAGTTGGTAACCAGTCTTATCTATTAGACTGCCTGCTTTGGAAAAATTATGGACTCTTTGTTCTTATTTTTCTCTGATGTCACATGACATTTGTCTCTTATTTGACTATTGCAAAAGACTCTTGAAAGATGAAATTAAATCCCATCAGAACTTCTTTCAAAATCACAAGTATGATGAATTCGTAGGCTTCTACCTCCATAATTGTTTCATAATATGGAGTTGGGCCAAAGCAATAGTCACATTTATTTAAATCTCGTGTGAGCTTCATGTAAGAAAAGTTAATAATAAAAGCTCCATGATAAATATCCATGAAACCATTACACTTTGATTTCACTTAAAATTACCATCAATTATTTTTTACACCATACCTTCTTAGTATCATAGCATTAATCTTCACCAAAATTAACAGTTTTCCTGAATGCCTTTCTAGGGGTACCTTTATGTTCTTGAAATAATATAGTATTGATACAAAGAAATGTACTAGCCGCTTCCATTTTGTGTATTATGTGGCTTGATCAGTAGCTTTGTTACTTCCAACAGTCCTTCCAGTAAAGAGGCAAAGATTTAACTGAAGTTTTCCATCCAAGCAAAATTACATATGGCAGTTCTTTTACATATTTTATCCCCTGATTATAGAGACAAAATTAAGCAATAGCGCTATATCAATAAACCTTCAGTTTTTAAAGGTGTTTGTTCTTAATTTAGAAATATTTACACCTAGTGTTCAGATTATTTTATTCCATGATTCCCTATTAAGTGTTAGTATGTCTATCAGAAAAATGTTATTTGTGTTGGATTAAGAATTGTTCCTGTAGGTAATATAGAAAATCTGCTTTCAAGAGGAAAATCACTGCTTGAAGATATTTCTCATGAAGTACTGAAATTATCATCTTTCTGCTGTCACAAAAAGCCATGTTATTTGATTTTTAAAAAGCTTAAGCCTCTTAAGGAATAATGTATGTTTGTTGGTATGTCCAAAACCAATTCTGTTTTTTTGTGTGCTTTATATGTACTTAAGAGCCTCTTGTAAAAAAAAAAAATGGTACAGATTAACATACATTGACTTTTTTTTCTGCCAGTAGTAATAGTTGGATGGAGTGCCTATCTCTACATATTCACAAAGCAATTGTTAACATCCACTGGGAGCATTACAGCATTCACCATGCAAGTAGAGAGGTCAGAAATGCCAGTGAGTTGAAATGGTGATGTGGAGGCAAAAAACATTACCTTTACCAAAATTGATGACTGGCATTTTTCGTATGTCAAGCTCTATGTAATAAAATAGGTATAAAGGAATTACCCTTATTGTAATATGCCTTGGTTGTCAAAAAATGAATTAGTTGCATAAAATCCTAACTTCTGTTAGGAAATAAGAGGTGCTGTTCTTGACCAACTCTTTGCAGACCTCATGGCAACTGGAAATCAAAGGGCAGCCTTGCTGAATAGCTTGCTTTCATGTTATCTCCATGGTTCTTAATGGTATCTACAATGACTGAATGCAACACGTTCCAAAGGGCGCAGTAAATCAAGGCCTTTATTAACCAGCTTCGGTTCTGGGTCTGAATTAATTAAAACCTTGACAGGTACAAAACTCTTAATAGCTTTCCATTAAAAGCAACCACACAACATTGCTTCCCTTCCACGACGTAAAAGCAAAACAGAGGAACACCTGTTAGTGCTCGAGTGCTCAAGGATCCGCTTGGATTTATTCGGGAATGTCCTGCACAGAAGTGAGGCTGCTGTTGTTTTTATTATTTTTTTCTTTTTAGAAAATCTTGTAACATGATTCATGACCACTCTAATCTTAGTGTTTGTGATCATTTTAGACACGATGGCAGGCAACTCATCACGGCCCAGTTTGCTGAGCTGCTTTCCACCGCTGTAACTTCTTCAAGTAGTTTTCTCCATTGCAAAAGAGGAGGGGCTCCTGCGTAGTGAGCTGAAGTGATGGACCGCCAGCTTCAGAGGAAGACACGTGAAAGAGGAGGACTTCCCGTATAGCCTGGCACCCTGTTAGGCTGGTGAGTGGTGAAATGCAATGTTCATCTTTCCTTAACCTGCGGGATGTTCTTTTTCTCAGAATAAGAAAGAAGGGGAAAGAAAGCATAAGGCTAGTTTTAGGAGAGAAGCAGCAGCTACGGTGAGCTATCTTGACTTTGTACAGATGCTTTCAAATTATAGATTTTCTTAAATCTTTCTTAGAAACATACTGTATAGTTTGTATAATGCCTAAAATCTCAGATGTCACTTTGCCACATGAGATTTCACATGAGAAGTTTGTTTGACATTGATAGAATTTCAGTCTTCTGTGAAGAGATAATTTATACCTCATATATACTTATCTACGTTTGATCCTTACAGAGAGAGATCATTTTATGCAGTGATTGTTTGTTGCTTTCAACAGTCCAAACTGAAAGGGCCCATTACAAAATTTACCACTAAGATAGCAGTGTCACAGAAGAGTAGTAATTGCTTTGCACAGCAACAAGAAAAGAAAATAACCCCAAAAATGTCAACTTTCTTCAACATGCAGGTAGTCAGCTTCATGTGGAAGCGTATTTCTTTTCATCAGGTGCTTTTCTTATGTTCAAAGGTGCTTTTCACTTCTGTTCCTCTATTTGAAATGTATTCACCCAAATATCTGAACTGCCTTTTCCCAAGGAAGATCAGAACTTATGGCAGTGCTACTGCAATGAAGTTGATCTTTGACATTAGGGGCATCAGGAGCAATACCATGGTGTAGAAATAATGAGCTATGAGGGCAGCTATGTTTTTTCAGGCACTGGTGCCGAGTGAGGAATCCTAGTGCAGAATGAGAGCATGCTGCCTTCTGGTGAGTGTAACTACCAGGTTTTAGGCTCACCTGCAGTGATGCTGGCTGCAAAGACATTTGGCATTAACTCACATGCGATGTGTGAAAGATATCGAGTTGTGTGGTGAAAGGTGATAGATAAATGTAGGGTGAGCAAACAAAAGCATTTTACCAGAGTATATGAGGCAACTGAAATAACTCAGGGTAATGCTGTATGTTCAGGCAAGGAAGCCTCCTGGATGAAGCAATACCCTGTAGCAGTGCCTGTAGAATCATAGAATCTTTTGAACTGGGAGGGATGCTCAAAGGCCGTCTCGTCTCGCTCCCCTGCAGCGAACAGGGAAGTGCACAGCTGTATCAGGGTGCGGGGCATCCACCACATCACTGAACAACCTGTGCCAGAGCCTCAGCACCCTCACTGGAAAAGACTTCTTTCTTATGACTGACCTAAATCTCCCCTCTCTAAATTTGAAACCATTTCCCTTTATCCTGTCACCACGCTGCTCAAGAGCCTGTCCCCTTTTCCTGTAGCTCCCCTTTAGATACTGACAGGCCACTGTCAGTTTGCCTTGCAGCCTTCTGTTCTCCAGGCTGAACAGCCCTAGGTCTCTCAGTCTGTCCTCCTAAGGGAAATGTTCCATCCTTTGGATCATTTTTGTGGCCTTCTCTGGATGCACTCCAAGAGATTTTCAAGCATTGGAATTTGCATGCATGTAGGGGTACATTTAGATGTTTCTTATTTACTTATTAATAATGTATATGTATCTTTTTAATCTGGACACGTTATGCTTCTAGGGTCTTATGCCCTGGGGATAAAATCCTGCTCTTTGCTTACTTTTTGAGCATGTGTCCCACTGCCATTACCGACTTGTCCTGTTAAAGCTTCTCTGGTGCAAAGTCCACTTGCAATGATGTGGTTTTGGGATGTGTTTGTTTTTCCCAAGAGCTGATGGGCTGCTGTCATTCCAAGCATCTCTTCAGTGTTCAGCAGGATGATGAGATGAGCACCTGCCTGTTTCTGCAGTTTGCATAATTTCTGTTTCTGTAGGTGATGCACTACACAATTCTTGGAGGTGCGTGTGAAATGATCTCGAATGATGAGGGAGTGCTGGAAAAAAGAGAGAAGTTCCAACTGTTTCTACTCCCATTTCATTTTTAAACAGGTATGGACAGGGGAGAGAATTGCAAGGGGAGGGGAAGGAAAGGATTTGGGGATTGCAAATATTTCTGTGCCAGTAACATGCTATTTTTCAGCTCCAAAAGAACTCTCTGTAGTGCAGAAATGAAGTGGTTTACCCAGCAGAAAATAAGTGTTGCTGCAGTATTTTTTTTGGCAGGAGTTGGTGGTTCATCATTTGGACACATCAGGTACTTTCTCTGTGGCTGTCATGTAATTTAAAATGACAATGTTGCAAATGTTGACAAAATTACGGCGTATTGATTGGTGGTAGAAAACTAGCAGGGCTGGGAGCACTCATCTGTGCAGTACTATTTTGAAAGTGAGTTGGAAAAGCACTTTTCTTTTTGCTAGTTTGTTTGCTGTGCTCTGTCATTGATTGACCAGGAGGGGAACTAGGAAACTGGGGACTATCTTGAAATCTCTCTCTGTGGTCTTTGGTATTGTATCACTAGCATTTCCTGTTCCCAGCAATTTTAAAGACTTGTGGATGGGACACAGCTGTTTAGGCTGAACTTGGTACCGAGGCATAATGCCACTTCTTTAGGAAGTCCCTTATATTGCTGTTAAAAACAAGGGTCACTTCCACCTATAGTGTCTTTCTAAGACAAAAAATTGGTGCGCCTCTAACCTTTCTGGTATTGTTGATGCATTTTAGTGTTGACTGATTTACTTCTTTATTCTTACTGTTCCTTGGGTTGGGAGTAACACTGCAAAGCAGTGCATCTTTTTCCTTAACCAGTGGCAATCCAAAGGCTTTTTTTCTTGCAGTGCTGTCCACTTTAGCAGTACTAGCTTATTTGGGTCGTCTTATTCTTTGGCATCAGTATTTCTATGTACCTTAGTACTGTTTTCTTATAGTTAGACTGATCCTGAGCAGTTTCCTGTTTTGTCCAGGCAATCATTTCTGAAGTCATGCGAATTGGGAAGCCAAACTGGTACGAACAGACTTTGTGTGAGAGATGGATTGCCCTAAGTAATAGGCTAGGACTTCAGAAACTCGAATTCAGTGATCATCTCATGCAAGCACTTCTACTGTGATCTTGCTTAATCCATTAATCAGTCTGTGAGGTGCATGTCCTACCAAGATCAGTGCATGTATTTGTTCTGATTTCAGTGAATTTTAGCTTCCTTTAAGTGTAACCATCATTATCATCCTTCTTCTACGTTTTCTGTGATACAGACAGTGCATAGCGTATGCTTAAGCATCTGAAAAGCATCAGAAAGCATGGCTGTGGTGGCACATGAGTAATGCTGCTGACAATAGAAGAAAACAACCTTTGGAAGGCCAAGTTACTGCAAATCCAGAAAATATTTGTCATGCCCAGAGAATTGATCTGAAAATTGATCAATCTGGGAGAATAAATCACAGCAGAAAGCATGCGATGGAACTGTCCCTTACAGAAACTCCCGATGGAATTTGTTTTATGGAAATAGACTTAAATATTTGTATTAGTAGTAGGCCTAGCGTGCTGGAAGGAAGCTTTGTAGAATATGTGCAACACAAAGCAAAATTCGGTATGCAGTGCAAGAAGCATGCAAGTGTATTTTCCCTGCTCCCCGTTGTCATCCTCCCAGAGATGGCAACAGTGGAACTATAGAAAAATGGCAGGGGCAGCAGAAGGAGCAATGTGTACATCAGTGCTTCCAGGCAGACTAAAGCTTTTCCTCTGTGCTATGGAGAGCTGGATGGCTTTAAATGTGAGTAATTACAAACATTAACCGTATGAACCTCATTTTGTACATCTTGGTGGTAGTATTTTATTTTAAATAACCAAAAAGAAATGCTAACTGTCTCCATGAGGGGACAGTAAAGCAGAAGGGATGAGAGTGACTAACTCCTGAGGGTTGCTGCCACCTGATAGCTCCTTGTACTGCAAACTTGACCTAATTTTAAGAAAAAAGTAGTAAAATAAAAAAAAATTAAGACTATTTGTCATAAAACTAAGCGTATGTCATAGTGCTAGTTAACATAACAAAAAAGAAAAAAGATGTCTTTTGAGAAACAGTAAAAGCCATTGTAAAAGTATTTGATTTATCCCAGGGTTTCTCTGGGTCTACAACGTAGAACTGTTTTTGTTGTTTATAGGTCAGGGCAAAGGGGCAAGGAAACTTTTGTCCTATAGCTGTGCCAATCCATGTAATGAAGTCAGTGTCCTACATAAACGGAGAGAAGGCAAAGCCCAAATAAGAAAGCTTTGTCTGGTATTACTGGTGATAGCTAGGATTACCAGTAAACAACAAAAGGTACTTCTACAAAACAGAGAGCTTGCACAGGTCTCTTCCCCTGAATACCAAATAAGACAAAACCCTAAACCTGGCAGATCTGCTCTGCACCTGCTGAACCAATTTTGGCTTTCACACTTTGCACTAACATGAGTTGGAACAACTGTAATATCTGCAGAGCAGAGGAGGAGCAAAGAATCTGCTGTGGTGCTCGGTTTGAAATTATTTTCAGCCAGAATGCTGAATTTAGTACACAGTGCAGATCCTTCTAAATGAGGGGGGATGGCTTGGAAGGAAAGCAGACAAGAAACATAGCTTAAGAGAAATTTCAAGTGCAGCTGTATAAACTGCATATTTCTCATGCTGCTGTTGCTTACCTATAATAATTATTGAAAAAAGAAGTCTAGGTAGTTTATCCCTTTTTTCTGCTATTTTTTTTCCACTCAACTTTATTCCAAGAATTTCTTATCAGTAGCTCTTTTTTGTCTTTCATCCCCAGTATTGAAGGATAGAGTTTATATGCAAAATTAAAAGCGGTGTAAATCCACAGCAGTTGTGAAGATTGGCTGTTGATTACTTGCCCAACAGTAATGATTTCATTAGCTCCTAGCAATAGGCCTTTGTTATTTTGGGGTCAGCCATGGGTAAGTAGTGATCTGTAAGTTCTATTGTGCTAACATAGCTTCAATCTCCAAATCAAACACAGCTTTATCCCAGTTCTTTCATTTTTTTAATTAGCTGATACGTATTGGGCTTTTTTCTGTTTCATCCCCTTGCTTTCTCAGATGAGCTCAGATGATCTTTGATACTTGCATTTGCTTGCTCTGCGATTGGATCACATGAACCTAAACCCACGGGGCTCTGAAACAAGAGCAGCAGCAAAAGATGAAGATTGCAGTAAGGTAGAAAGGACTTATGTTTGTCGATAGATCGCTCTGGTTTTGATGTGGCGAGCACAGAAGTGTAAAGATGAAGTAGCAGAGGCATTTTCAACACTGTGCTGCAGAAGGAGAGAATGTGAATCTTACTGCTTGGTTTATGATAATGCAGTATTGCTCTCAGATGTTCACTTGTTGGTCTGTGGTCTGCTATGACAGACGTGTCCAACCTATGGCCCAGCACATCTCGTGTTGTGGCTGCCCCCTGCTCCGTGCTGTCATGACAGCAGCTCTTCCTGCCTTGTGCCCAGCACCAATCCTCAGCACCAACCAAATATTGGTGTGCTGCAAACCCTTCTGGGCTGAAACCAGGGCACAGGGAGTGTGCGGTGCAGTGCCAACTCGTATGGTAAACTGATGGCAAATAAGTTTTGGAGCTTTTGCTGAATTCTGTGAGCAGTGAAAAATGTGCAGCTGTGCTTTCCATTTTGATAAAGGAATTTGAGTTTCAAGATTGCTGAAAAAGTCATCAATTTTTTGGTTAATTTACAACTCCATTCTCAGTCGACATGAATTCCTTATTTCTGAATTTTCAAATGGAATATTTCGTCTCTTCACCAAACTTTCCTAAGTCCTCTCTTACCAGAGGGAAGCATCCCTAGTTTTATAATCACACCTCATTCATGTCGTTGTTTTTTGACAGTGTGTGCATTTGGGAACAACTATTTTGAAGGATGAAGCACAGGAAGAGTAAAATTTTAACCAAATTCTGTGCTCTAAGAATTGTAGTGACGTCCATTGAATCAGCCTGATGCATTAATTTCACAAAGTAAAATATCCCACTAGTTTTATGTTTCTCGTTGCTTTACTTTCTTATTTACTTTCATTAAAAAACATTAAAATTTAAGTCTTTAATTTATATGCATTAACTATGGTGTATATTTAATGAGGGCTGCTCCACAGTAATGCATGCTGATTTATTCTGTTGGCCCATGATATCAGAGGCGGAGTAGAGGTTGAACCTTCCCACCAGTGTGCTGTTACGGTTTGTTGCTGTGTGACAGATAGCAGCAGAGGGGCAGGCTGACAGAATAGCATCTGACGTGGAAGTGCATATGATGCAAAGGTTGAATTCTTCCATGTAGAAAAAACGTCACCCGTTGACGTTTGCACACTTAGTGAATGTGTATGCAGACCAAACAGTGGATGTGAGCACAGCGAGGCGGTGAGTGGTGTTTCAGCAGTGACAACAGGGACAGTGGATCATCTCTGCTGGTACAGATGTGTGGCACATGGGCTTTTGTTCATCACTGGCAAAAACGCACACCTAATGGGAGCTGACAGCATGGAAAAATAGTGTTTCGTATTGGAGAATTTGCTCTTTGTGTCTGCTTTTGTTTCCGTGGAAGTATATGTAGGTCACTCCTACTAAAGTAATGTCTCCTATATATGTGGCCCAAGACATTTCCTCTTCACTCACTGCAGCCCAGGCAAGCCAAAAGGTTGGACACCTGTGTGCTGTGGTCTTGTTCACAGCCTCCTGTTTTCACAGCAGCGCTCTGGGGGCCATTTTTAGCTGAACGTAATGATTGCTGTAGCTGCTATTCTAGTACCCCATGTTGATGTGGATTGGGATTTCATGTTGCTTGCATTCATATTTGAGAGGGCTTTAAATCTTGTCAGAGGAGATACCTTGGCCTTTCACGTACTGTATCTTGATCTGAGGATGTAAAGATCTTGCACAGCAGTAAGAAAGAAGTCCTAACTTAAGTGTTGTTCATCTCATTTGTGAAATCAATTAACGGATATGATTGGCTAGCTTCCCATGGCACCGCTGTATACCACTTGCTTCATACGTCAGATGCATATTCTATAAAGTAAATTGTAAAGTCTGAAAGCTTTTACTCAGTTTTTGGGCACAAAATGTTATATTTGTATAAAATATAATGGTAAGATTTTGTCTTAAAATACAAATCTAGTTGTCTTGAAATGGCAATTGGTTCTGACTAGATTTCTTTGCCTTAAAAGGGAACTTACAGCCATAGTGTAAGAACCTTCTTGATCGGCCCTCTAGCTATGGGAAATATAAACTGTGCTTAATTCAAATATTACTCTTTTCAATTTTTTATATCAATTTCCAGAGGCTCTACCTAAGTGTTAAGCCTCCTTTATAAAAGCACAGGCAATAAAATTGTTGCTGCTGCCAGCTTGTATGCCTGAAAGCTCAGGGTTTTTTGTCCTAACTGTATCAGGTTTTGGTTTTTTTTAATAAAAAATATTAACTTTCTTCACAAACTTGTCCAACATAGAGGAGAAAAATATCTTTCACTTGAAAGAAAATGTGTTATATTTAATGATCAAAGCAAATCACTGTAAGAGAACACAGAAGGTAACTGGAAGAAAAATCTGGGGAGCGACAAGCTGTAAAAGCCCCTGGTTTCTCACCATTCTGAAAATGTATCTTAGTTTAGTTGGTAGGACCGAGTTTTCAGTAGCAGTTGCAAGTAGCAAATTTACTGAATATTCAATAGAGTTTAAGTTTTTTCTATCAAATACCAAATAAATCCTAAAGTAAATAGTAAATGGTTTGCAGCTGAGCAGTGTCTCATCGTTCAAAAGCCCTGATCACTGAAGCTAGAGGAGCTCAATAAGCATTAACAGATTCTCAGTGGATAAATGGAAACTGCGCAAGCAAAAGGTGGTGAGAAGTATTTGAGGGCTTTGCTTTTGTATGCACAGGAGTGGAGCCATTTTGCAGGGGAAGAAGATGGAGCTGTGAGTGATGCTTGCAGTACAGCTTGGTGGTACTGCACAGGCTTGGCATACTTCAGAACTTCAAAACCAGTTGTTTCCATGCTTCCATACTTTGGGAACTACAAATGAAGAGAATGTCAGTCAGGTTGTACACAGTGCTCTGGATGGAAAACACGGAGGTGCTCAGAGAGGTGGTGTATACTCCGTCCCCAGACAATCAGGGTAAGACTGGATGGGGATCTGAGTACTCTGAGCTGTGAGTGTCCCTGTTCATTGCGGGGAGGTTGGACTTGATGCCCTCTGTATGTCCTTTCCAATTCAAACAATTCTGTGATTTTAAGTGTGAAGTATGTTACCTGGCCAAGCTTAGGGTTAGCTCTCTAGAGGCAGAAGAGGAATACGCTGGGCAAAACACCCTTAAAGGTTGCGGGCTTTTAAGGGTTTCAACTGTGCACATTCATAAAGTGGCTCAGAAGGGTCCAGCCAACCAGATAAACTGTCAGCGAGGATTTCTTTAACCTGAGGTTCTCTCTTCTTGGAAAATTTCTTAACAAAAAGAAAGAACACTGAGAGCGTTTAGCCTTGGGAATTGTATTTCACCATGTGAATGAAATGTTTTGTTAAAGCATGCCTCAAATTTGCCAATCATTGTCTTCATCATAAAAATTCATGCTATCATGGACATACAAAGCACACAGTGTGATAATAGCTTGTTTCTTGCAGCTCGTGCATCGTCTCCCCAGAAGTATATCTGCAACTACCTAAAAGCCCAAACCTGTAAGTTCTGAAACCTTTTGCACGGTATCTGATAGGCTAAGGGACCAGAGAGATTACCTGTGCAGCTCAGTTTCTCTCTTCTTCACAAGCAGAGGTATGTGCACAAAAAAACTTGCCCTCCTTTTTTCACAGCTGTGAGCTAAAAATATTTGGCATAGATAAAGCTTCTGCCTTGTATTTTTCAGTTCCCTCACTGAGGTGCTTTCCTCCTCCTCTGACTTCTGCTGCTCCAAAGGATGCATGGAACAAAATGGTCTTCAAATGCTTCTCTCTGCTGGCACTAAGCAAGGTAGGAGGTGAATTACATGGGACAACTAAAAGGCACCTCCTTAGCTGAGGAGGACTCAGTCTGGCATGTATCAACGATGACAGCATTTTATTGAGAGCTTTACCAGGAAGGGCTGCCTTACAGCTGCATCTGTTGAGCAGCCAATGCGTGGTCTCTGCTCCCTCCTATAGCCAAAATGCTGTTTTGTGACAGAAATCTTTTGTAAGTCCCATAGCCCAGAACAACAGTCAGTCATCTGCAGCTCAGACAGTTTCCGTAGGAAATAAGTTTTCCAGTTGTGTCACAGACTAGAGTTGCAAACATTGAACCTTTAGAACTAGAAACATTCAGCTTGCTGGTCAGCTATCAGTGTGCCTTTCAGCTGCCGACTAGACTAGTGAGGCTGGAAATAAATGTATTATTATTGTTATTTTCAGAAGGCATTTAATATGCTTAAAATGACGATTGTGTAAGCAGCGTTAGATACTAAATGTTGCTGTCTTATTATGAAGAAATACAATTACCATGAACTAAGACCAACTGGAAAAAAAAATGCAGTCCTATAGATTTGTTGCTTTGTTTTCTGCGTGCTACAGACAGTTTAAATGAAAGAACAAATGACAGGATCATTGCAGAGCAAGTGTGCTACACTTGATAATGAACAGCACAGGCCTAAAGGAGCACTGAGCACCCAGCCCTGGAAGTCTGAGACACCAGCACTTCCCAGGGGATGGGAAAGGGTCAGCTCTCCTGGCACTTGCTCTGGTTTGCCAGCATTCAGAGAAACGTACTCAAATGATAAAATTTGCATAGTGTAGGTTATTAACACAGTATTCTATCTGCTGCCTCAGTGCGGAAGTTATAATTTAGTACCTTCTTTCCCACCTTATATTATTATTCCCACCTTCCCACCACATTATATTAATGCTAAGAAAAAAAAATTATATTGTGCTTGTTTTCTCTAGGGTGTTCTGCCAATTCCTACATCAGCACCTCTTGATCTGGGTCCTGAGAACTCAGCGAGTGCTGTATTCTGAAGCTAGGAGCCATAGAGTTGGGCATTCTGACTGCCTCTGTGCCTAGATGGTATGTACAGTGAACTTTTTGTCTGTAATTTGAATGTGTCTTACCTGGGCTGTGCTGAGATTTGCAGATTTTAATGTAATGGCTTTAAGTTACCATTTAGGCTTACTGCTCCTCATGAGTGTTCCTTACTCCTTCTGAAGGTGTTTGTCATATGCTAACAGTACAGTCCAGCTGGGACTGCGGTATGCTCTGGAACTCAATCTGTACATTCTGAGAAATGTTAATCTAGACACAGTGGTGTTCTCCACAACCACTAGGAAAACATACGGTTGACGAGGGCAATCACTGGAGTCACTTCACTAACACAGTTCTGAGCGTGCTTTTCAGCTTGCTTCTCCAGCCATCTCTCTATCTGCGTGTGTTGTGGCAGCCTTAACAAACCTTTTGTGTGTGTGGGAGAACTGCAGTCCTCCTCTTGAATTGTATCCTCTTGAATTGTATATATGTAATAATAATTGTATACAATTATTGAGATGTACCAACACTACACATTTCTTTCCCAAACGCTGCCAGTGAATTTTGGGCCTCCATTTTCTGAAAGCGTTTCTGATCTATATTAATGAATGCTTTCTGTGAATATTAATTCTGTGTGTATGTTGCGAGAAGTCTAATGATGCTTTACTCCAGTGTCTCTTTCACTCTCTGCCTCCATCTCCACACCCAGCAGTTACAAAGGCAGGGACTTTCCCTCCTCAGTGAAACACACACTGTCAGTAGCAATATTTTAGAGGAACAAATTTTTATGCAAAGGTCAGGGAATTTTGTAAGGATCGTAATTGCTTAAAGGCTTCGTTAACCTTTACAGAATGCTTGCCGCTGCATCGCACATGCGATTAAATGACCATTAACATTCAGAGCGATCAATGAACATAGCAACCTCGAGGTATCACAAATAGTATTGATGCTTCGCCTTCTTTCTGCAAGTATTCCAGAAGCCATCTCACAGATAATGAACATTTAAAGTAATGAGTTCCAGTCCTTTATTTTGAGTAAATACCAGAGAGTGGAATTCTGTGTTTCCCTGAAAATCTTTTTATCCAGATACATGGCTCACGGTCTGTGTTCCGTTGAAGAGCCGCAGAGAAATTAGACGAGCACCTTTTTAAACTACCTGTCCAAACTCTTGTTTAGCCAAAAGAAATAAAGATTTCTGTGTGCTGCTAATGTAGCAGAACCAGAAAAGCTGGTCCAGTCTCAGCCTTGTTATTTGTAGTTATCTCCAGCGTTCATTTGTAGCAAGCCATCAGGAACTCTTCTTTGTGAAGCAAACAGCTGGCATGAAGTAAAGCAGACAGGTAATGCATTGAAATGGAAAAAAATCACACTCTGTGAACCAGTGACACAATCAGAAACTTAGAGAAAATATTGATATTCACACTGACACAAAGATAAACACAACCAAATAAGGTTAAAGATAACGCACGTATTCATGTTGGACAAAGCAGAAGTGTGGTGCTTTGAATCTTTAGTTTAGTCCATCTTGGTACTTACGTACTGCAGAAGGCCATCTGAGGAGTTCCTCCGTCCGTCATTTATTCAGATTTTCTGAATATGGCTGTGTAATCATTTGCTTAAATTTTTCCCACGGTGCACTCATGGCTACAATATCCAAACTTGATGGAATAAATCTATGCAGTACTGTTTAACTGTACAGATTTAGGCAGAGATGAGAAACCAAAAACTACTGACTTTACTGTGTTAATAATTATTTCAGATGTAATGGAAGAAATGTTTTCAGTGTTGGGTTGCTGTTTTGAATTTGTTTTGAGTGAGTTTGGTATTTTTTGTGGGTTTTTCCTACAATTTCAAGTTTTGAGTAATGTTTAAAGGTTCACATGTAGTTTTGTGTGCCTTCAGATTGAGTTATAAGTAGCAAGCACTGAAAATCTGATTTTTCACTAGTGAATTCTCATATTGCAGAGCAATACTCACAAAGGTCACAGGGCAGCTTATAAGCTTTTTTCATGCGGAGAGTATTTCCATAACAAAGGAGGAAGTGAGCTATTCTATTTTTGCTTGTTGATTTGTAATCCAGCCAATTTAAGGTCACTTACATGAATTTGAATTAACGGTGTACCACATAGATTGCTTTAGAAGTCTTTGGTCTCTCTTTTGTGGAAAAAATATTGTCTCTGATTTCCTCATTTTTCTTTTTTCTTGTGCCAATCATTCCTTTACTAAGCAAAAATGATAGCGTGAGGGGTGATGGAGAGGACAGAGCGGCGTGTCAGGCAAAAGACCCGGAGGCTGAGGCTATGAAACCTGACTGAGATTAGAGCAGGCAGAAGGAAGCAGACAGGGAGAGGCAGAGAACCAGAAAAGCAAAGTGTTACGGACTGGCTGAAAGAAAAAAAAATGGTTACAGTCATGGATTGTGTTATGGCTGTGTAAAAGAATGCACAGCAGTGCAACACTCCATCTGTATATCCAGTATTGTCTTAAAAAGGGAGAAATGGACATGCTAAAACGATAGCGGAGAGTACTGAATGGGAAGAGCAAAGGCTTTTAGTGAGTTTATCAAGAGGCTTGTATTATTCTTCAGTCCTGTGAGCTGCAAATCTTGTACAGGTTTTAGTAAATATCGTATACCAGCACTGTAACAGAGGCATAAAATTGGTACTGAGGCATTGTCAAATACTTTCACGTGGCCTTTCATTTATCTCCTAAGTAACTTGCCCCTCATTTTCTATGGTTTATTAAATAGTTGGGTAAACATGTGCATAATGCCTCTCAGAAATGAGGTTTTTGATTCTCCCTCTGCTAATATCAGGCCTGTGCCATACGCGCGACTGGGCTGTTCTGCACAGCTCCTTTCTTTTCAACTTCTTTGGATATTTTTTGTGTCTTTGTGAAACTTAAACTTGGGCTTTCTGTTTTTTCACGAGTCTGCGTGCCTAAGAGAACACCATGCCGCTTGAAAAAAGAATTCAGGTTAGCTGAAATAAGCTTGTCCTTATGAAAGCACCAGGAAAACAGTTTTCTACCTATTTTGTTGCTGCTTGCAAGTTTGGTTAAAACATTTAGGGGGAATTACCACCTGCTCATCATTACAAGCAGGCAAGAAAGGTGACGCTGTTGCGTAGCAACATAACCTCCAAATAAGCAGGCATTTTCAGATATTATGCAACATTATAAAGAAGAAAAAATCACAGTTTGAACTCAGCTGAATATTTTATGGGAAACTTAGTTCTGAGCCTACTGTTAGAAAAGCCATTTCCCTTAAGCTTCTTCACAGCATAGAAGAGAGCCTGAAATTTGCCTTTTTAGCATTGAGAGCCAAAACATTCGGCGTGTATTCAAAAAAGCTGTAGTGATTTCTCATTATCCCAACACGTTCTGCAGTGAGCCATGCACAGACTTGTCTTTGGATGAGGTACTCCATAGGTCTCTGTAAGGAACTTCTAAGTGAAACCATGAGAGGTGTTGGCCTTCTCAATAGCACGTAATAAAGAATCTAGCTTCTAATTACAAAGTGAGAAGCAGCACATTGAGTCAGGTAAAAATCATACTTGCAGCACTGTGGGCGTGATGTCATTACATTCACATTCAGCACCAATCCCACCAGTTTATTGTATGCCCTGGTCCTGTAATCAGTTAATGCTGCTTTCACTGCAGAGACCTCAGCCTGCCTAGACCAGTGGCAATACACTGGAAAAATAATGAGGAAATGTGTACTATACTAATTTTCCTGTAATATAAAGAAATGTAAATAAATAGAAACAAACAAAACACACAGAAGATAACAAGAGGATTAAATGAGTTGAATTTCAACTATCAAAAATAACATTAAATCGATATTTATTGATTTTCCTTTTTGAGGAGATCTTCTTGGTTTAAATGTTAGTCTGTTAAGGAAGTAGATGGGAGAAAAAAAATAATCTTTTCTGGTTTTAAGGTTGTCCCAAGTTATTGTTCTTGGCCTGCTGAAATTTCTTTTTCCCATCTTAGCTCTCATGTGGCAATTCCCATCTCGTTATTGTTCTGGTAGAGCTGGATGGGTGTATATTCCTACCACGCCAGTCCCATGCAGTACACTTTCTTGTGCGTTTGCCAAATCAACGTAAGGATTACAATAAGGAAAAGCCTAGGAAAGGAAGTCCAGAGTGCAGTCTCATAGAGGGTCCTGCACATGCCGTGGTGGGCATCTGTGCTATGTTGGGACTGAGACAGTGATCGCGTGTTGTTGGTTTTGGAACTGAGTTTGTGTACGTGCGTGGAATTTGAGCGATGGCAGTATTTGGGAGACTGAAGACCTTGTCAAATGAGAAAAGCTGATGGTAACAAGTGTAGCATAGTCACAATCTTACTATATGGAAGTGGCATTTCAGACATTCCTGGATGTTGGTTTTTTACTTATTCAAATTTCATTTTTGCATAGCTTTATTATGAGCAACCATTTCTTTGTCTCCGTATCTCTACAGTTTCAGCATGTCAATTGTTACTTGGCACAGTTAGTTTTTGCATTTCTTTTCTTCTATCATTTTCTAAAGAAGCATGTCTGTAGTCCAGGACAGCCCTCACATTGTTCGACTGCACTTAGACATTTTCTGTTTAAATCTGAATTTTTGCCTTCATCTGCTTCTTGTCTGGCCAGTCCTTGAATCCTTTGTTAAAATTCCTGAGCTGTTACAGTCTGCACTGTACTCATTTTAGACTGTGGATGAACATGATGCAGTAACGTTGATGGATGACTTTCATACGTTTGCATTTGAATTTCTAATCTGCATACCATTCATACTTTCTCCCCTTCTCTCATTAAAAAAAAAAGAATGTACCCAGAAATTGTCAACTTTTTATTCTGTCTTGAACGAAAAAGAATAGGACCAAACTGTAAGCCATGCCTTATTACAGCAGTTCAAGTAAATATTATTACTTTATTTATTTATTTTACAGAGTCGTCATAGGGCAAGAGGAGGAGAAACAAGACTGGAAAAAATAAGAGGTATAAAACGAGATTATTCTGCAGGAAAGGTAACAGTCTGGCTTCTTTTTATTGCTCCATTCTGAGACGTCTGCAGATTTCACATGTGCGTGCCATGGTGACAGACACTTTCAGCGTTCACAAAAGTTAATGTAGTCTCAAAGTAATTAACTGGCAAAGAAGCTACTTAGCGCTATCTGGGGTATTGCAGTTATACTGCAGCGATATCTTTGATTTCACTTTATGTAATATAATTTATTCACTTTTTCCTCTACCACTATATAAAGTCTTAACGGGAGAATGCTCTCAGTGTTCCTCTGGGGAGACACCCTGCTGGAGGGTGAGCTCACAGACCACTAGACTAAAAATTGTTCTTACGACACGTCCGATATTTCCCAGCCTCGAGACAAGTTATCGAGACTGTTATCAGAGCTCTGCATCAGAAATTCATCTCGTATTTGGTAATAGCTTAGAAAGCAGGTAGCTCCAGTACTTGGAGGCACTAACTGGACGACAGGGTGGCTATGGAGATGGGAAGTGTTTCCCTCCCAGCAATCAGCTGTTCCGTGTGTTGTTTGGGAATGAGATGTTACTTAACCTAAGAACACCTACTGTCCTTTTAATCTCTTTTGTTTCTAATGTATTGGAAACTGGGAAGGGGAAAAAGAAAGAATGGAGTAACTTCAAGATTTGAGACACAAAATGTTTGGTGAGAATTCTTGAAAGCGTAGTTTAAGTGTTTATAAATATTTATGTGGTTCCACAAACAAATTATGGGAAACATGTGTCAAAATACTTTATTGAAAGCCTCTTGTCTCCCCAGGAAAAAAAAAAAAAACAACAAAGGACAGTATGAAAATTCTTTTAAAAGTGTTGGTAGCATGCTGTAAAATATTGTTGTAATCATTATAGATATTTGCAGTCTGGGAGCTATGAGGATTAATCATGCCCCTAATTTCTGAAGCTATGAATAAGCAAAGTAATTTAGTTGAACTTTAATTGACGTCTTGCCAGCGCATGTGCTCATTAATGTGATTTGTCTGTTAGGCACATACTTGAGCAGTTAATTTAATACTTAAATGCCAATAAGAATTACCTACATGGTAGTCTGTGGAATTCCGTTGCTGTGGGAGGGAACGTTGTTCATTTACTGCTGTTGTGTCTCAGGATTGCATCTGCAAATCAAAGGTATGTACGAAACCAAACACCTTCAGTCGAATGATGTGAAAAGATGAAATAATTGGTCCTCAGAAAAGGCAGAGAAAGAAGTATTTACATCATTGTTGCAGTATGGCTTTACCTCTGGAAGACCATGTATTTATCCACATTTCCCACTATGACAGTGGAATAACCAGGTGGACTAAACAGTTCCAGACTATTTTCTACTCAACTGCAATGACAGGAAAGGCTAAGTGCCTTGCTTTGCATTGTGTTTTAATCCTATAGATCCAGTGGATTCATGACATCTGACAAAATCTTTCTTTCTTAACAGTGATGAGAGAGGAAGAGAGAGATCTCCTTTGCTAACAACTGCCAAGATGCACAGCATGCTCAGTGAGACTATACTCAACAAAGCCCTGTGTCTTGGAGATCGTTGCTGTGGGTGCCAGGTTGCTAACATCGATTGCAGCCAAAGAATGTTATTTTGAAAGGTAAGTATGGGTAAGAAGCCTTTGCAACTGATGTTTTTCTACTTGATGCCAGCCTCTATTGTCTTGTGGTAGAGTCATCTTTGGAAATGTCTCCAGAGCGTTATGTAGCCCTGAGCAGGTGCAATTGACGAGCAGATCAGTGCATCCATTGAAAAGCCTGAAAAAGACAAAGGTAGATGGGAGATGAGAGCTTGACACCGTGGGCTAATTCAGGAAGCACAACTGAATAAATGAGAAATTCTACTTCTCTTGACAAGTTTTTTGAGGGAGCGTATTCATTCAAGTTTTCCCAAGGTGAAGAGACCCAATCAGATATATTCAACCTAGCAATCATTGACTGCACTGCAAGCTTTTCTTCTTTTGCTGTTTGCTTAGAAGTACCCATGTAAAATAAACTATATTCTCTAATAGCTTTTGTTTTGGCAACTTAAACTTCGTCTAAGTGTTGAGACAGGTGGGTAGCAAAACGTTAACTTACATTTTTTCTCCTGGGTGGGTATTTGCCACAGTGACATGATTTGTGCTTACATGCCTTTACACGTGTTTACATGTGCTCACACGCTCTTACATGCCTTTACACACCTATACGCGCGCTTTCACGGACATACACGAGATTGCATGCATGCCTTTGCTCGCCTTTACAGGCGCATACACCTTTACATGTGCTTACAGGTGCTTCAATGCCTGCACACAACTTTAAACACGCTTACACAGCTTGACACACACATACACGTGCTTACACTCATTTACACCCCTTCACACGCTTACACATCTTTACATGCACTTACATGAACAAACACACCTTTACACATCATTCAACACCTGTGGACACTGGTACACGCACTTACACACCTTTCCATGTGCTTACATGCCTTTCACAACTTTGCACGCTCTTACACACTGCTGTAAGCATTTGCATACTCTTACACGCCCTTACACATATTTGCACGATCTTGCACACATCTGCACGCTCTTAAAATGGCCCAACACACTTTTACACGAGTTAGAACACTCTTACATGCAGTTGCACTCTTACACGCATTTGCACACTCTTACAGGCCTTTGCACGCTCTTACACACTGTTGCACGCTCTTACACGCCGTTGCACGCATTTGCACGATCTAACACGCCGTTGCACGATCTTACACGCCTTTGCAAGCTGTTGCACGCCCTTGCACGCCTTTGCACACTCTTGCACGCGGTTCAACGCTCTTGCACGCCGTTGCACGCCTTTGTACGCTCTTGCACGCTGTTGCACACTCTTGCATGCCGTTACACGCCATTGCACGCCTTTGCACGCTCCTGCACGCCGTTGCACGCCGTTGCACGCCTTTGCACGCTGTTGCACGCGTTTGCACGCTCTTGCACACCGTTGCACACTCTTGCACGCCGTTGCACGC